>NW_027361791.1:182500-710000 GCF_039654945.1 Dendrobates tinctorius | reverse complement strand
GGTGGTATTTTTGGAAATATTTCCTGTACCACGTGCCACGCCAGAGAGGAGATTAGGGAAGTTAATAAGTGGTTCAAGAATTAGTGTAGGAAGGAGGGGTTTGGGTTCCTGGAGAACTGGGCCGACTTCTCAGTTGGCTACAGGTTCTACGCTAGGGACGGGCTGCACCTCAATGGGGAGGGTGCAGCTGTGCTGGGGAAAAAAATGGCTAGAAGGGTGGAGGAGTGTTTAAACTTGGAACTAGGGGAGGGTATTCATTTTATAAGAGGGGAAGACTGTGTAGATAGAGACCTGGGCACAAATAATGAAATTGGAGGTGGTAGTGGCATGGGGGGTGAGGTTAGAACAGTTAATAATTTAAGAAATAGAGGTACAGACATACATAAAGTGCATGTATACAAATGCCAGAAGCCTCGCCAACAAAATGGAGGACTTAGAATTAATTTTGTTGGAAGATAAGGTATATTGCACCCCCTCATAGGGTATAAGGCTGCCCCCTCATAGGGTATAATGCTTCTCCCCCCTCATAGGGTATAATGCACCCCCTCATAGGGTATAATGCTGCCCCCTCATAGGGTATAACACTAGATAGATAGATAGATATGTGATAATTAGATGTATAGATAGATAATAGATAGATAGATCTATGGATAGACAGATAGAAATAAAGATATAAAGATAATAGATAGTGAAAGATATAGGTAGCTATAGAGATAGATAGATAGACCTAGATAGATATAGATAGATAAATAGATAGATAGGGGATAAATAGATATATGGATAGATAGATAGATAGATAGATATAAAGATAATAGATAGTGATAGCTATAGATAGGTATATAGATAGATAGATAGATAGATAGATAGATAGGGGATAAATAGATAGATCTATGGATACATGATATATAGATGGATAGATATAAAGATAATAGATAGAGATAGATATAGATAGGTATAGAGATAGATGGATATAGACTATTTATATCTATCTATATCTACCTCTATATCTATCTATCTATCTATCTATATCTATCTCTATATCTAAGATAGAGACAGATAGATATAGAGATAGAGATATAGATATACAGATAGAAATAGATAGATATAGAGATATATAGATATAGAGACAGATAGATATAGAGATAGATATAGATAGATATAGAGATATATAAAAAACAAACCACAATACTCACCTCTCCTCCTGCTCCCACGCTGATGACGGCTTCAGTGTCAGCAGCTGACCCGTCTGCCAGACACACAGCGGGTGCGCGATGAAGTGACGTCATCGCGCATCGGCTGTGAGTCAGGAGCAGAGGGGACTGATGGGAGAGAGATGCTCTCTATTCCACTGAAATTGAGCGCAGCGCCGGCTGCCTAGGTTGGGGAGCGGGGCCCCGGGGTGAGTGGAGGCCGAGAGTGAATGAATATTCATTTCTCTTTAGTAGTGGGGACAGTGGCTCCTGCCTCCTGACACCCGCTGCTGCTCCGCTGGCAGGGCCCCCATAGCAGCTGTGTGGCACTGGCTGGGGGCCCCTGGAGCAGTGGGGGCCCTAGGCAACTGCTGTCCCTGTATACCAGTAGAGGTGCCAGGGCCCACCAGATGCCAGGGCCCACCGGAGAATCAGTCCGACGCTACCTGTCTGTATATATAATGTCAGTGTACAAGTAATAGAATGATCACTGGAGACATACACAGGAGTTCTGTATATAGTGTATAGTGTACAGGTAATACAGTGACTCACCAGTAACATTATACACAGGAGCTCTGCATATAGTCAGCGTACAGGTAATACAAGGATCACCAGTGACATTATACACAGGAGCTCTGTATATACTATATAATGTAAGTGTCCAGGTAAATCACTGACTTACCAGTGACCTCTGTATTTGTAGCGATTCATCTTCGCTTTTCTTCCTCTTCCAGCCAGGACACGTTTGCTGCAGAAAATAACACACTATACTTGATCACTTCTAGACCACATTCCCCACTTTCCCCCCCGACTTCTACACTTTATGTGTAAAGGTCAGCCAGGGCAGTAGTCGTGGCTGAGTATTTCGGGTTCGGGCATTGTATACCCTGACCTCCCTCTACAGGAAAACGGTACCTCTTCTCTTGCATGGTACGGTGAATACTCACCGTGCCGTCAGCGTCCCCTTTGCTACGCCGACTTGATGCTGATCCTTGATCCCAATGAATAGAGACACAGTCCAGGGCAACTCTTAACTGAGCAAATTTATTTTCTTCAGGACACAGCACATCCACATAGTTTCCAGCATTTTCATCACAGTAAAGACAGCACATTACTTCATCTTTCCCTTCACTGTTCCTTGCAGTGTTTCCGTTTGACGAAGCGTCTCAGATGGCTCCTCAGTGTCCTCCCTGTATAGCGTCACCATGGTGAAGCGCTCTCCAGCATGTTTCGCCCCGGACATCAGAGATTCAGCCCACGTAGCTTTCCACCACATTCTGGAGTGACCTGCCCGTACCCTTTTACGGTAACCTTCAATCTTCCTCTGTTTACTTACACTCTTTTCCACTTTATTGCTGATTCTGCAGTACCGTGTTCTTCTCTAGATGGCTGGGCATCAGCTTTAACATCACGGGGTAGTTAGGCAGCTCAGGCATATAGCCCACCCGAGCACAAAGGGGTCAGGCCTCTGACTGCCTGAAACTGGAAGACCATCCTGGCTTATTCTCCAGCTATCCCCTCCTACAGTTAACTCCTATATGTCCTACAGCTACATCTACTGTGCAATGAGCTCAGTGCCCCATCTAGTGACCATAGCCCAGACTGCACTGTCCCTACCAAGTACAAGGTGCAGAAACATAGCTTATGCTATATAAATAATACAGCAACATGAAATATACGATAATGCGCAACAATGGTATAACATATATATAAATATATATACAAGTACAACAGCAACATGGGGGTTTAAAGGGGTAAGACTCTCAACCCCTTACACATGTCTACATATTGATATTAGTCATGTATTATACTACAGCACAGGCACCATTTTGATGAATGCAAACCTTTTTTTTGTAACCCCACAAACACCCGGAGCACCAGAATCTCAATAACTGAAATTTACAAATACAGATTACACAACAACCACAAGATGCATTTCATCACCCAGGTCACCTCATTTTAATCAGTATAACAGCGTAGACCTGACACTGTCTGTACTTTACTGTTCACAATCCTGCTGACAGGATCCCTTTAAATCTAAATTTTAATAAGTTTGTTCTTTTCTGCGCTAAACGTCCCCCAAACCCTGAGGACGGCGAGTATACCTTGGTTGTGTTTTGCTGTATGTGTATACAAAAGTAAAAGAAGAGCACCTATCAGGGGCTCAGAAAAGCTGGGTGGCATGTGTGCTAGTGTGTGACCCAGCGCAGGTGTCTCACTGGCCTATCAAAACAGTGACCGATAGCAGCAAACAGTGTGATGTGGATGTGAGAACTGTCTGCGGGGTGCGCTTAGGTGAGTGGACAAAAGAATATGGGAGGTTCACCTTTATAGTAACATCCCAGGGCAGGTGTGTCGTGAGTAGAGTTGAGCGATACCGTCCGATACTTCAAAGTATCGTATCGGATGGTATCGGCCGATCTTTAAAAAAAGTATCGGTATCGCCGATTCCGATACCGGAAGTCCCATTCAAGTCTATGGGACTTCCGGTATCGGAATAAGAAAAACCCTTTCCTGCCCTTGTACAGCCTCTCTGGGGTCTGTACGGGCCTTTCGGGGGGCTGTGCCGGCCTGCCAGGGGGTCTGTGCAGGCTCCGGTGGTCTGTGCCGGCCTGCCGGTGGTCTGTGCCGGCCTGCCGGGGGGCTGTGCCGGCCTGCCGGGGGGCTGTGCCGGCCTGCCGGGGGGCTGTGCAGGCTCCGGGGGGCTGTGCCGGCCTGCCGGGGGGCTGTGCCGGCCTGCCGGGGGGCTGTGCAGGCTCCGGGGGGCTGTGCCGGCCTGCCGGGGGGCTGTGCCGGCCTGCCGGTGGTCTGTGCAGGCTCCGGGGGTCTGTGCAGGCATCGTCCGATGGGACTACAAGTCCCATCGGGCGATGCCTGCTACCATGACAGTGATTGACACATTAGCCAATGATGGGACAGTAGTAGTCCCATCATCCGGCTAATGTGTTAAATGTAAAAAAAAAAAAAAAAAAAAAAATTACATGCTACATACATACAACATGCATACTACATACATGCTACATTCATACTACATACTACATACATGCTACATTCATACTACATAAATACTACATGCAACATACATACTACATATATACTACATGCATGCTACATACATACTGCATGCTACATACATACCACATATATACTACATACATACTACATGCATGCTACATGCTACATACATAACACATATATACTACATGCATGCTACATACATACTACATGCTACATACTACATATATACTACATGCATGCTACATACTACATGCTACATACATACTACATGCATGCTACATACATACTACATACATACTACATGCTACATACTACATGCATGCTACATACATACTACATGCTACATACTACATATATACTACATGCATGCTACATACATACTACATACATACTACATATATACTACATGCATGCTACATACTACATGCTACATACATACTACATATATACTACATTCATACTACATACTACATATATACTACATACATACTACATACATACTACATACATACTACATGCATGCTACATACATACTACATGCATGCTACATACATACCACATACATACTACATGCTACATACATACCACATATATACTACATACATACAATACATTCATACAATACATACATAGACATACAGTACATATAACATAGAGTAACATACTTACCAATACTTGTCACATTGTTCCCCGAAGCCATTGTCTATTCCGGGATAAATATTAACATAACAAACCACAAAAATACTCACCCACGATCCGAAGCAGTCCACGAGTGTGTCCCACGACGATCTTGGGTAGAGAACTGCAGCATCAGATGATGCTGCCGTTCTCTACGGGCTGCAGGAATCCAATGACGGAAGGTAGGTATCCTTCCGCACTGTATTCCTCCGCCACTTAAAAAAAAAAAAGTCCCTAGTCTCACTTTATGCCATTGCTGTGTGGGAAATTCCCACACAGCAATGGCATAAAGTGAGACTAGGGACTTTTTTTTTTTAAGTGGCGGAGGAATACAGTGCGGAAGGATACCTACCTTCCGTCATTGGATTCCTACAGCCCGTAGAGAACGGCAGCATCATCTGATGCTGCAGTTCTCTACCCAAGATCGTCGTGGGACACACTCGTGGACTGCTTCGGATCGTGGGTGAGTATTTTTGTGGTTTGTTATGTTAATATTTATCCCGGAATAGACAATGGCTTCGGGGAACAATGTGACAAGTATTGGTAAGTATGTTACTCTATGTTATATGTACTGTATGTCTATGTATGTATTGTATGAATGTATTGTATGTATGTAGTATATATGTGGTATGTATGTAGCATGTAGTATGTATGTGGTATGTATGTAGCATGCATGTAGTATGTATGTAGCATGCATGTAGCATGCATGTAGTATGTATGTAGTATGTATGTAGTATGTATGTAGCATGTATGTAGCATGCAGTATGTATGTAGTATATATGTAGTATGTATGTAGTATATATGTAGTATGTAGTATGTATGTAGCATGCATGTAGTATATATGTAGTATGTATGTAGCATGCATGTAGTATGTATGTAGCATGTAGTATATATGTAGCATGCAGCATGTATGTAGTATGTATGTAGTATATATGTAGTATGCATGTAGTATGTATGTAGTATGTATGTAGCATGCAGTATGTATGTAGTATATATGTAGTATGTATGTAGCATGCATGTAGTATGTATGTAGTATGTATGTAGCATGCAGTATGTAGCATGTATGTAGTATGTATGTAGTATGTATGTATGTAGTATGTATGTAGCATGCAGTATGTATGTAGCATGTATGTAGTATGTATGTAGTATATATGTAGTATGTAGTATGTATGTAGCATGCATGTAGTATATATGTAGTATGTATGTAGCATGTAGTATATATGTAGCATGCAGCATGTATGTAGTATGTATGTAGTATATATGTAGTATGCATGTAGTATGTATGTAGTATGTATGTAGCATGCAGTATGTATGTAGTATATATGTAGTATGTATGTAGCATGCATGTAGTATGTATGTAGTATGTATGTAGCATGCAGTATGTAGCATGTATGTAGTATGTATGTAGTATGTATGTATGTAGTATGTATGTAGCATGCAGTATGTATGTAGCATGTATGTAGTATGTATGTAGTATATATGTAGTATGTATGTAGTATGTATGTAGTATGTATGTAGCATGCAGTATGTATGTAGCATGTATGTAGTATGTATGTAGTATATATGTAGCATGCATGTAGTATGTATGTAGCATGCATGTAGTATTTTTTTTTTTTTTTTTTTTTTTTAACATTTAACACATTAGCCGGATGATGGGACTACTACTGTCCCATCATTGGCTAATGTGTCAATCACTGTCATGGTAGCAGGCATCGCCCGATGGGACTTGTAGTCCCATCGGACGATGCTTGCACAGACCCCCGGACATCAGCACAGCCCCCCGGCAGGCCGGCACAGCCCCCCGGCAGGCCGGTACAGACCCTCACAGGGTGCACAGACCACCGGCAGGCCGGCACAGCCCCCCGGCAGGCCGGTACAGACCCCGGGCAGTCCACACAGCCCCCCGGCAGGCCGGCACAGCCCCCCGGCAGGCCGGCAGAGACCCCCGGAAGGCCCGAAATGACGGCGCATCATGATGCGCACACACCGCGCATCATGATGACGTCAGGCCGTCAATCAACTGAACTTCCGATTCCGATGCCGAATTCCGATATTGAAAAAATATCGGAAGTCGGTATCGGAATTCCGATACAGCAAGTATCGGCCGATACCCGATACTTGCGGTATCGGAATGCTCAACACTAGTCGTGAGCAAGTGGTGTTCAAGAAATATTGGTGGCAGTGGTTGTGACTTATCCTGACACACAATGTACAGGGAAATGGGAAAATTGTGAAAAAAAACGCAATTCTGACCTTAATTATGTTTACGGCGTACATTATGTGGTAAAAATGACCATGTAATATGATTCTCCTCATCAGTATGATTACAGAGATACTAAACGTGCCCAGATTTTTAAATTATTTTAGTGGTAGAAAAAAAATCAAGACTTTGAAATAAAAAATATGTTGGAGTTTGTGTTGCCATTTTCCGAGACCCGTAGTTTTACTTTTTCGTTCAATAGAGCTATGAGAGGGATTATTTTTTTATAAGGCGAGACGTTATTATGGATATTACTTTGGGATAGATATGACATTTTAGTTGCTTGTTACGTATTTTAAGTGGTATTGCAGCGACCAAAAAATACCGCAATGTTGGCGTTTTTAAATTTTTTGTGTTTACCAATTGGGTTAATTATTTTTATATTTTGATAGCTCGGACTTTGCTGGATGTGGCGATATCACTTGACATTTTTTTTTATGTTCATTTTCAATGGAGGAAAATTGAACTTTTATGAGTTTTTTTTTCAGATTTGTTTAAATCTTTTTTTGTTGTTTTACTTTTCTTTTCACTTCATTTATCGCTCCCTAAGGCCCCTTTCACACTTCAGTTTTTTGCAATCAGTCACAATCCGTCAGGTTTTGACAAAAACGGATCCTCAGTTTTTTTTTGAGGATCCGTTTTTTCCCCATTGACTTGCATTAATGGCGGATTGTGACGGATGGCTGTCCGTTTCATCAGTTTTTTTTTTGAGGATCCGCCAAAAGTTGCTGTCCGTCACCATCCTCAAAGATTTCAAAACGGAGCTTGCAACAAAACTCTCTCTCTCTCCTTCCCGACCAGCGTTTCCTTTAAATTTCCTCATTTTCAGGATCCTGTGCCATCCGTTCACATCAGTTCAGAACGGATCCGCTTGTCTGCCTTTTTGGCGGATTTGAACTGATGCAAAAAACTGAAGTGTGAAAGAGGCCTAAGCTGTACTACATACAGGGGCTAATGGTGCAGCAGAAGTGTGAACTTTTTGATGCTTTTGTTTAATATTTTCCACTATAGTATATGGAGAGCATAAAAAACGCATGCAAAATTCCAATGAAGTCTCCAATTGTGGAACTGAAGCATTCCTCTACTAAAAAAAATGCATTCGAAAAAACTGCCACAAAAAAATACAATAAAAAGTTTTGATTGCTTTAGTGCGAATACCTATGGAAACAATGCAGCACTTCTGCACGTGTGAACATGGCCCAGGAGAGACTCTGGACAATTTGTACGTTCTACACCAGGTTCACACTTGGGGTTATTTATTTTTTTATCACTACTTAGAATTACAGACAAATTAAAAAAAGTGATCTGAGCCAATTATATGGAAAAAATACAATATTATTTAACATTTATTCTGAAGCTATATGAAATAATTCTGACTACAGCAATGGTCTGTGCCCATCACGGGTGATCCGTGTTACCGGGAAGAGAGGAGGAGACATTCCTGGAAGAAGCTGACAATAGATACATCACATTATCTCACATATGAGGATACAGAATTATACAGGTTTGAAAATATCAAATAGAAAGATTTGCCTGTAAACAGGTAAAAAAGCAAAAACAGTAAATAAAGCAATGACTTGCGCTATTGTACCGGTAAGTTTTTATACATCTCATCCCAATCCAGCTAACCCCTATCCGTACAGTGGCAGCTGGTATTGGATGGTCTGCCATGGGTAACATAACTAGTTCTATATTAGACCCATTGCCATGTTCGTCTTTATGACATCACAGAAGCGTTGTCCACGAGTCATGGAATGTTCCGCAAGAACGGTCAGTGCGAGGCAAGCAGAGATAGAGAGGAGAGCTGAACACTAACCCAGAGCGACTTGTAAATCACTTTTTACTTGTTTTGTTTATTTTTTTTACTTTTATTTCTTTTTTTTGGGAGTGTTTTCTACCATCCGCACACTTTTGTGTGTGTGGAGGGGAAGGCAGCCTAATGGCTGCACCCGTAGCTGGAGGAAAGTTCCAACCACGGAGACGTCTCCCACATGCCAGGACATCCCTATACAGTCAGAGGCCTGAACACCACCAAAGGCCAACTGGCTTCACGGGGTATGTGATGGCAGTGCTTTATTATATCGTGTCAATTATTAAATGCCTGTTCAAAACACCAGAAAAGGCAAAGGACCGATATTCCAGACTGAAAAGTCCACCACCATATCCTACAATGCCCGAAATAGGCCGATTCGTACAACCTGCAGCAAACATCAGCGCAGAGCCAGAGGGTATGAAGGAATGCCTGATACTCACCAGAACAGTAGATGAGGAAGAGACAACAGCCACATTGCCCAGGAGCCCATCCCCATGCACCTGGATGGAGCTAACTCCCTCTCAAGCACGTATACTCCTCAGTATGCCTTACGACCATCAACCGCGTATTAAGGTGACTGCTAAACAAGGCTACAATCCTACACCACACCTGCCAGTCAGCTATACCACTGGAAAGATCATGCAAGTAATGCTGATGAGCCCACAGGATGTACAACGTGCCTACAAGAGAGATTTGGGTTTCCTTCCAAGTCCTAGGAAGATCATTCTCCCGAGAAGAGAATTCCGCGGCACTTTGATTTAGCCGGCGGAAAATGTAGTGGCGAGTTGCTTGCAGCAAGCACATACCATCTTCTGCACAGCTGCTTCTTAGACAGATTTTCCGGTTTTGACTATGGCTTGATCAATGGATCATGTTTCTATACTGCCGCCTGCCCTGACCTCTGCTTGTTTAAAGTTATGCATCTACACTGCCGCCTGCCCTGACCTTTGCTTGCTCAATGGATTATGTTTTTGAACTGCCGCCTGCCTGACCTCTGCTTGCTCAATGGATTGTTTCTGCACTGCCGCCTGCCTTCACCTCTGCTTGCTCAATGGATTATGTTTTTGAACTGCCGCCTACCCTGACCTCTGCTTGCTCAATGGATTATGTTTCTGCACTGCCGCCTGCCTTGACCTCTGCTTGCTCAGTGGATTATGTTTTTGAACTGCCGCCTGCCCTGACCTCTGCTTGCTCAATGGATTATGTTTTTGAACTGACGCCTGCCCTGACCTCTGCTTGCTCAATGGATTATGTTTCTGCACTGCCGCCTGCCTGACCTCTGCTTGCTCAATGGATTATGTTTTTGAACTGCCGCCTGCCCTGACCTCAGCTTGCTCAATGGATTATGTTTCTGCACTGCCGCCTGCCCTGACCTCAGCTTGCTCAATGGATTATGCTTCTGCACTGCCGCCTGCCCTGACCTCTGCTTGTTTCCGGTTATTAATCTGTGATACTAATAAAAATGTATATTATTCTGCACTATATGGACTGTGGGTCGTTTTTTTTCTTTGGTTTTATGGTTGTTTCCGGTTATGTTTTTGCACTGCTGCCTGCCCTGACCTCTGCTTGTTTCCGGTTATGTTTCTGCACTGCTGCCTGCCCTGACCTTTGCTTGTTTCTGACTACTCATTTGCCTGCTGATTTTGTACTTCTTCCTCAATGCCTGCACTTTTAAGACCCCAGTAGAGCTAATTTATATAAATCCTGCATCCTAACAATGAAGCCGGGTTATAGGGCTTCTGATCACAATGGTAGGATGATGCCTCAATGTGAAGAAGGGTAGCACCAGTTCTTCACCTAACAGTATGGAATGCTTATCTAAAAAAATGAAAAAGGAACAGTACAGTATAGACAAAGGTCCCATAAACTCAACAAGAACAAACCATTAAGAACTTTAAGCATAAACATGTGAGACAACAAACCAAGTGGCTCAGAATACCACATCCGACCCAACCAGCAGTTTTGTTGAAGGTATTTTCCTCTGATCTTTCGTTAAGAGGGTACAACATCTCAAATACATTAGACTGGTGTGGGTCTCCAACCATTTAGGAACCCTCAAATCAATAGTACAGGGGTCTTGAATCAGCCACAAAATTGCTTCAGGAAGAATTGGGTGGAGCACTGGTTTCATATGTACCCTGCCGCTCATGTCAAGGTCTATGAAAATAACCAAACACAAGGCTGAGTACTCAGATCTTATAGGAACCTCCCCAATAGTGAATGGCCATCTGTACATTCATAGTTCCCCAGGTCTGTAGACAGATGCGGGTTTCACGTCCGGGACCTCTGCCTATCAGACATTTATAGAATATTTTATGGATAACACATAAATGTATGGGAAAACTCCTCTTGTAAATAGTGCGCCTCAAGTTTCTTCTGCTGTTTGCAGTGGAATGTAGTCATCATAGCTAATATGAGGGAAGGATTCCTGAGAGGGGGTATACATCTACTATATCCATATTCTGTGGATATCTACCCTAATAAAGCTTATGGACGGTGAGTGCAGTGATGAGACCGACCCTTTATCAACATGTTCTGTCCCACAAACTAATGTAGTACACTGCACTGACCGCCGATAGACTTTATTCTCCAAAGACAATTTAAGTTTGTTATATGTATTAAAATACTTTTTTTCCCAGAATTATCTAAGAATTATCGACAAGGAAAATGGACTCAAGATAAAGCTTAGAAACATATATTTCTTTACAGCTCCTGATATAGGTATTGCGGTCTTTAAAAACAGTAGTCCCCAACTTCTGCCTCCTCAGCAAGTTATCCCCTAGCCATTGGTAGATCATAACTTGCTGATTACGGGTGTTTCACTGCCAGGACCCCCACCAATCCTAAGAACAGGGTGTCTGGAACAAGCGGCTGTTAAGAATGCGCAACAACACTTCTTTCATTATGGGACAATGATGGGGCTGATATGCTGATGATGGACTATGATGGGGCTGATGTGCTGATGATGGACTATGATGGGGCTGATGTGCTGATGATGGACTATGATGGGGTTGATGTGCTGATGATGGACTATGATGGGGCTGATGTGCTGATGATGAACTATGATTGGGATGATGAAGTCTGCAATAACAGAGCATAGCAGTACAACCCCTTAGCCTGGAGTGCCCTAACAAATAGCTGGGGAGGGTCCGAGCTCACAGTCAGACCTTAGAAGAAGAGTTAATAGTTTTGTTTCTTCTGTCTTAAAGGACAAAAAAGGCTTACAGTATATACTCGCGTATAAGTCGAGATTTTCAGCCCATTTTTTGGGGCTGAAAGTCCCCCTCTCGGCTTATACGCGAGTCATATACCGGGGGTCGGCCAGGGAGGGGGAGCGGGAGGGGGTGTCGGAGATCATACTCACCTCTCCTGGCATGTTTCTGCAGCCCCCCGTGCTTATTCCATCTTCTCGGCGCTGTTCTTCCTGCTTTCAGCGGTCACGTGGTACGCTCATTACCCTCATTAATATGCACATATGTAATGAGCGGCACCACGTGACCGCAGAAAGCAGGAAGAACAGCACTGAGAAGATGGAACAAGCACGGGGGGCTGCAGAGACATGCCAGGAGAGGTGAGTATAACGGGGGGAGCCATATTCACCTGTGCCCCATTCCACCGCTGCGCATCGCTCTCCTGTCTTGCTTCCTCTGGCAGTGACGTTAAGGTCAGAGGGTGCCATGACGTAGTTAGCAGGCGCCCTCTGCCTGAACAGTCACTGCAGAGCCAGCAACGCTGAGGAGCAGCAGCTGCAGCAGTGACAAGGTGAGTATATAGTTTTTTTTTTCATTTTTTTAATTGAGGCTGCGGCAGCAGCATTGTAAGGGGCCACTAATCACTGTGCAGCAATACAAGGGGCCACTCATCACTGTGCAGCATTATAAGGGGCCACTCATCACTGTGCAGCATTATAAGGGGCCACTCATCACTGTGCAGCATTATAAGGGGCCACTCATCACTGTGCAGCATTATAAGGGGCCACTCATCACCTTGCAGCATTATAAGGGGCCACTCATCACCGTGCAGCATAATAAGGGGCCACTAATCACCGTGCAGCATAATAAGGAGCCACTAATCACTGCAGCATTTCAAGGGGCCACTAATCACTGTGCAGCATTATAAGGGGCCACTCATCACTGTGCAGCATTACAAGGGGCCACTCATCACTGTGCAGCATTACAAGGGGCCACTAATAACTGTGCAGCATTACAAGGGGCCACTAATCACTGTGCAGCATTACAAGGGGCCACTAATCACTGTGCAGCATTACAAGGGGCCACTAATCACTGTGCAGCATTATATGGGGCCAGTAATCACTGTGCAGCATTATATAGGGCCAGTAATCACTGTGCAGCATTATATGGGGCCACTCATCACTGTGCTGCATTATAAGAGGCCACTCATCACTGTGCAGCATTATAAGGGGGCCTCTCATCACTGTGCAGCATTATACGGGGCCACTAATCACTGTGCAGCATTACAAAGGGCCACTAATCACCGTGCAGCATAAGGGGCCACTAATCACTGCATTTCAAGGGGCCACTAATCACTGTGCAGCATTATAAGTGGCCACTAATCACCGTGCAGCATTATAAGGGGCCACTAATCACTGTGCAGCATTATAAGGGGCCACTAATCACTGTGCAGCATTATAAGGGGCCACTAATCACTGTGCAGCATTATAAGGGGCCACTAATCATTGTGCAGCATTATAAGGGTCCACTCTCCATGCAGCATTATAAGGGGCCACCAATCACTGTGCAGCATTATATGGGGCATATGTTATTATGGACCATGTTATAGGGCTACCATTATTCACTGTGCAGCATTATTAGGCATATTTTTGTATGGAGCATCTTATGGAACCCATCATGAACTTTATGGAGCATTATATGGGGCCATCATGAACTTTATGGAGCATCTTATGGGGCCCATTTTATTTTTGAAATTTACCAGTAGCTTCGGCATTTTCCACCCTAGGTTTATAGGCGAGTCAATAAGTTTTCCCAGTTTTTTGTGACAAAATTAGGGTGGTCGGCTTATACATGGGTCGGCTTATACACGAGTATATACGGACTTCTAAAGAAAATTGCCCCCAAGTTATTTTGAGCGACCCCGCCTGCTGTACCATCCTTGTGATTTACGAGAACGTTTCTCACTTCCTGCTAGGACAGCGGAAACCCAAGGAGTAAAGAGAGAAGGTCCTTATGGCTGCATGGAGTAATGCTGGAAATCTCTAAGTCTGCGGGGACAACAGAGACTTTAGAAGAAGGCAAACCAAGGTTTAGTGCTAGCACTAGTGTGAGAGAAGGTTTATACTACAGGACAGAAGTGCTGTAACAGGAAAGAACCTAACAAATAAAAAAGATTGTAGACAAACCAGATTTTGCTATCTATTCATGTCATTGCCTTCCATATTACAGAGAAATTTCCCTAAATCCGGTATCTGATAATCCACAATGATGTATATTCAGGGTCGAACTGGGGTGTCTGGGGCCCACCAGGGGAATGGACTCTAGGGCCCCATCCTACAGCTATATGCTAATATCTGTCAGTCATTATCCCCATTATAGTGGAGCATCGGCTGTAAAACACAGGCGGCTCCTGTACATCTACTGTGCATCCCCATAACTGGGATGTATAATTACGGTAGTTTACATTAATGTGGTTCTTTGGTTAAAACAATTTATCACCGATCCATGGGCTCTATAGGATAGCTGATCGCATACGTCCGACCATTAGAAACTGCACCGACCGGAAGAATGAGAAAGTTTTATCGTTGATAGGACACTTATCCCCATTTTAAAATGGAGCAGCAGGTTAGATATCTGACCGAAGCTTCATTCATTCTCTTTGGAGCTTCTATAAAAATACAAGTGCAGCCACTGAGGGAATGAATGGATCAGTGGTCAAGTCGGACATGCCACTCCAGTCTAATGGGGATAAAAAGTTCCACATTTTGCTGAATGGGTCCAAGTAGTTAGACCCCCCCAATCAATACGTTATCACTTGTCCTGTGAATAGGAGATTACGTTTTTCCACAGGAAACCCCTGTAAGTGCATCTCTGCCGCTGTTTACAAAGTATTTAATCTCTAATGGAAATAAAGAATATTCTCCTAATTAATATCAGAGAAGACTAATGACCGTCAAACACAACACAATCCACTGTACCAAGACCAATAATACCACATACAGGGGAGAAATACCACCACACCATGACCAGACCACATAGTACCCGCATCATATCACATAAAAGGCACAAATACAACCACACCATGACCAGACCACATATTACCACCACATAGTGACCGAATAATATGACATATTACCAGCATATAGGGACCAAATAATAATTCATACACGGAGAAATACTTCCACACTGTGAACAGTCCACAAATTACCACCACTTATTGATGGAATACTACAGTACTGATTATGAATACAAACCACAATAATAACAACACTGTTATTACCACCAGTGACATTATACACAGTACCTCTGTATATAGTGTCAGTGTACAGGTAATATAGTGATTACCAGTGACATTATACACAGGAGCTCAGTGATCACTGGCAACATTATTGTCAAGGTTTGCTCAGCTTGTGGGATTAGGTAGTTCAGAGGTTAATGTGGATGGCCTCACTCTGAGATTCTGGGAGGCTTTTTAAAGCCTCATTGTGGGCTCATTCCTCATCGTTTATACTCAGACCCTTGGCCGAGTGTGTGTGACCCTGGTGTGCTTTGTGACTGTAATACTTTATGCTTGTTTGGTTTTGATCTGGTTCTGTCCCTGTTACGAGTTCTGCCTGTCCCTCTTGTACTGCGTTGCTATCTCTGTGTATGACTCATTGCCTATGACCTGACTATTCTCTGATTGCCCCTCTTGTACTGTGCAGCTATCTCCATGTATGACTCATTGCTTACGTTCTGACTACTCTCTGCTCGCCCCTCTGGTATCGCGCCGCCCTCTCCATGTATGACCGCCCGTTTGTCTGACCTGAGTTCCCCTCGCCTCTACTCCAGGATTCCTGTAGTAGAGTCCTACAATCATCTTCAGAAGTGGGACACTAAGCCTCGCCCCCTGTGGTCACATGATCGTAGGTCCTTGTACTTCTTACTACCTTCAGCATCGCAGGTCCCGTCTGCCTCAACTTTCCCTGCAGTATCGGACCCCGGGCCCTCCCGCAGTAGGGGTGAGTCACGCTGCTCAGCCATGGCAGTTCGCCGACGCTGACAGGATCCTGATATTTATACACAGAAGATCTGCATACAGTGTCAGTGTAATACAGTGACCACCAGTGAAATTATACACAGGAGCTTTTGGAAGTGCATTGAGCAGCAGGGTGGTTTGCTGGTGAAGGGAAAAAAAATCTCTTTAAATCTTCTGCCTGAGCGAGTGTAAGCGAGCTGAGTGTGACCTAAGCGTCAGTGCGAACGGTGGTAAGTGTGTGACTTGTGATTCAGTGACTTTGGATTCAGGGAGTTTGCAAAGGAGGTATTACTGAATTGCTGTTATATTTTATTAATACTTTTTATTTATTTTTACTTAGCTTTTCTGTCTGGTGCAATCCCCATTAGGAATGTGCTCCACTATTGCCAATGCCATCCAGTGTACGTCTTGACACATGTACGCAATCCTTGACCAGCCAGTCGAGGGTGCATACTGCTGTGCGAGATGTGAGCACATTGTGCATTTGGAAGCCCAGATACTGGATTTAAATGTGCAGCTGGCAACACTGAGATCAATAGACAATATGGAAAGGAGACTTCTACTCACTGAGCAGACGCTCAATGAGATAGATGAGGGGGGGATGCTAGGTTGGAGCTGCAGGACAGTGAAGCAGTAAGATGGGTGACAGTTAGAAGGTGGGGTAGACAGAAGAGTGCCAGGGAGGCTAGTCCTGATCTGGCACAACCCAATAAGTTTGCCAAGTTGGCAGATGAGGGGAGTGTCAGTGCAGGGGTAGCACTGCTGCAGCAAGGCATGTCCTCTGAAAGCCAGAGGAGTATATGCTCCAGTAAGGGGAGAAATAGGAGAGCAGGGCAGGCCAGACAGGTGCTGGTAGTGGGGGACTCAATTATTAGGGGAACAGATAGGGCAATCTGTCACAAAGAAAGGGATCGTCGAACGGTGTGCTGCCTATCTGGCGCGCAAGTCTGACACATCGCTGACCGGGTTGACAGATTACTGGGAGGGGCTGGTGAGGATCCAGCGGTCATGGTGCACATTGGTACAAATGACACAGAGGTAGGTGGAAGGTCCTTAAAGATGATTTCAGGGAATTAGGCTGCAATCTTAAGGCAAGGACTTCCAAGGTGGTATTTTTGGAAATATTTCCTGTACCACGTGCCACGCCAGAGAGGAGATTAGGGAAGTTAATAAGTGGTTCAAGAATTAGTGTAGGAAGGAGGGGTTTGGGTTCCTGGAGAACTGGGCCGACTTCTCAGTTGGCTACAGGTTCTACGCTAGGGACGGGCTGCACCTCAATGGGGAGGGTGCAGCTGTGCTGGGGAAAAAAATGGCTAGAAGGGTGGAGGAGTGTTTAAACTTGGAACTAGGGGAGGGTATTCATTTTATAAGAGGGGAAGACTGTGTAGATAGAGACCTGGGCACAAATAATGAAATTGGAGGTGGTAGTGGCATGGGGGTGAGGTTAGAACAGTTAATAATTTAAGAAATAGAGGTACAGACATACATAAAGTGCATGTATACAAATGCCAGAAGCCTCGCCAACAAAATGGAGGACTTAGAATTAATTTTGTTGGAAGATAAGGTATATTGCACCCCCTCATAGGGTATAAGGCTGCCCCCTCATAGGGTATAATGCTTCTCCCCCCTCATAGGGTATAATGCACCCCCTCATAGGGTATAATGCTGCCCCCTCATAGGGTATAACACTAGATAGATAGATAGATATGTGATAATTAGATGTATAGATAGATAATAGATAGATAGATCTATGGATAGACAGATAGAAATAAAGATATAAAGATAATAGATAGTGAAAGATATAGGTAGCTATAGAGATAGATAGATAGACCTAGATAGATATAGATAGATAAATAGATAGATAGGGGATAAATAGATATATGGATAGATAGATAGATAGATATAAAGATAATAGATAGTGATAGCTATAGATAGGTATATAGATAGATAGATAGGGGATAAATAGATAGATCTATGGATACATGATATATAGATGGATAGATATAAAGATAATAGATAGAGATAGATATAGATAGGTATAGAGATAGATGGATATAGACTATTTATATCTATCTATATCTACCTCTATATCTATCTATCTATCTATCTATATCTATCTCTATATCTAAGATAGAGACAGATAGATATAGAGATAGAGATATAGATATACAGATAGAAATAGATAGATATAGAGATATATAGATATAGAGACAGATAGATATAGAGATAGATATAGATAGATATAGAGATATATAAAAAACAAACCACAATACTCACCTCTCCTCCTGCTCCCACGCTGATGACGGCTTCAGTGTCAGCAGCTGACCCGTCTGCCAGACACACAGCGGGTGCGCGATGAAGTGACGTCATCGCGCATCGGCTGTGAGTCAGGAGCAGAGGGGACTGATGGGAGAGAGATGCTCTCTATTCCACTGAAATTGAGCGCAGCGCCGGCTGCCTAGGTTGGGGAGCGGGGCCCCGGGGTGAGTGGAGGCCGAGAGTGAATGAATATTCATTTCTCTTTAGTAGTGGGGACAGTGGCTCCTGCCTCCTGACACCCGCTGCTGCTCCGCTGGCAGGGCCCCCATAGCAGCTGTGTGGCACTGGCTGGGGGCCCCTGGAGCAGTGGGGGCCCTAGGCAACTGCTGTCCCTGTATACCAGTAGAGGTGCCAGGGCCCACCAGATGCCAGGGCCCACCGGAGAATCAGTCCGACGCTACCTGTCTGTATATATAATGTCAGTGTACAAGTAATAGAATGATCACTGGAGACATACACAGGAGTTCTGTATATAGTGTATAGTGTACAGGTAATACAGTGACTCACCAGTAACATTATACACAGGAGCTCTGCATATAGTCAGCGTACAGGTAATACAAGGATCACCAGTGACATTATACACAGGAGCTCTGTATATACTATATAATGTAAGTGTCCAGGTAAATCACTGACTTACCAGTGACCTCTGTATTTGTAGCGATTCATCTTCGCTTTTCTTCCTCTTCCAGTGTAAAATAATGCATATCCTGTAAAATACTCAGGACTAGTTACCAGATAAAAATATAGTGGTTTATTTGGTTTCTTCCATCAAAGAAAGGTTATTACAGAAAAACAGGTGAATAAAAATAAGTGAAAGAGATATTGTCCATTGTTCATAGCAAAAGCTTTCCATCTTCATTCTCTGAGATCCCACATGGCAAAAGCAACATGTATTCTTCTTCTCTCCGAGATCCTGAATAGCAAATGCCTGCTGTGTCTCAGTTTGGCTTCTCACATCGCCGTCAAGTAATATACCAGCTGTTGAGTTATGTCATGGCCCAACACAGGCGACATCTTCGTGTCTGTCTCTCATGATGGTGAGGGAAGAAGAGCAGCGACCTCTACAGTTAGCCATGAATTATATACGTCTCCTAAAGCACGTGGTCTCTACATATATGGAGCTGTCTTTCTACCATGAGCCAAGCTTAAAAATAGCCTATGTCATGTAAGCTAAAGCATTCTACAGAACTGGGTCTTATAAGAAATTAACGGATTATTAATATTTAACAATTCCCCCTTTTGAGGGAGACAGACATTAATTGGAACCCTCAAATATAACGATCTTTTTTCTTCTTTTCTTCTTCTTTGACAAAATAATTTAATATTAATAATAATAATAATAATAATAATAATAATAATATTAGATTACCGTTATAAGTACTCAATGACATAATTGATGTGAATTCATGTTATGGTAAGCCGTGAACAATATTCATATAAAATATGTATAATTATACTTCCCTAAGTCTAAATTGAAGCATCTCAGGTCCAGTCATCATCATCTGATGTCATCTGGTCTTCATTTTGATGTCTTCTGTCTTCTTCTTGGTTCTTTTAAAAATACAGTTTTCTTATAGCATATAGATGTGTTGTGTATCAAATCAAAGTCCATAATTTCGAAAACAAAGTCTATGCAGCTTTAATATCTGTGCAGTGTTATCTTTAAAAACCTGGGCTTACATTGGCTCGCCTTGGATATTCTGGAATCCTCCATCGGAACTGGTCTTTGAACAGGTGTGACGTCTTTGGTCAGCAAAGCAAGGGTTAAAATGACTCTTCCTTGCTAAACATAGCACCATAACCAGTCCTTGTCCTAATGCACAGGACATATGTCAGGGTTGTAGCTTCCTGATAATTACCTTCATTGTTCACCAGCTTTCATCGAAGCTTTTCAGGTGATTGAAAACCTCTGGAACTTGATAAGAACGTGATAACACCGTTCATCTCAGCATCATAGGATCATCGTCCTCTGGTTGTCAGGTTAGACACTTTAATTGTGACTGTCAGTGGTGGATACTGCACTTGTGACTGTCAGTGGTGGATACTGCACTTGTGACTGTCAGTGGTGGATACTGCACTTGTGACTGTCAGTGGTGGATACTGCACTTGTAATTAACAGTCTATTACTCAGTAATCATAGCTTTGTTACCTTCTGGGATTTCTGGATCGCGGCATTCTTCTTCTTGCAACTGATAAAAATCAATGAAGTTTAGAAATGTGAAAAGTCTTTATTAACATAATTTCAGTATCTTGCTTGAAGTCTTCATTCCCTATTCTATACCAAATCTGGTAATTTTCTATCCTATAATATCACAGCATACCATAGCAATCAGTAATATCCATATAATTATTATCAGAATTTGTACCATATATGGATTTCAATATTTGAAATAATAAACCAATAATAAGTGATAATACATTATTATCCATTTTTTTCATGTGATAGAACATTTTTATGTCATAGGTGTAATTACCTTTTTCAACCCATAGGTGTCACTGTGTTTTATGTAACCAGTGTTTTCATCTTTATTAATAAGGAATATATTTATTATACTAATAATATGTAGGAATGTAAAGCCATGAACCAAAATAAGAATATATGAGTGAGCGAATGAATGAATAAAAGAATTGTTGCATATAACTCAGAAGTGAAACATTTTCCTTAGTAATAGAACCATATAATTGCTATATTTAATGAAGCAATATTCTCAGTAGATATTACTTTACTAAATATTGGTGAAAGAATTAAAAATAATGAAAAATAAAAATAAAAATAAGAATAAGGCCTTTATGTTGATGCAGAGTAGTTATGTCTTCAGTAACATATACCCTTAATATTTCCATGATCTGGATTATTTCATAATTGTCATAAACTTGTGTTACCAAAATATTCAAATTATGCAACTTTGCATGTAATTCCTCTTAGTGTAAAGAAATGAATCCTTATAATACTTGTTATTATACCCAATACTTATACCATTGTACCTTATTAATATTTTTTTCCTATTAAAATGTGTGAAGAAGAGGTATTAATCAAATGTGATGATGTAGTCAGGATAAAAAAACATATTTCCCCCTTAATACCAAAAAATATTGTTTAGTAATAATTCATTTATCAAAACCAAAATTAAAAATAATTAATTTATAAATTGTGTAAATATTATACTTGCTTATACCATTATTTGTCTGAAGATGTGTAACCATTAAAATTAATTTGAATATCATAAAATTATCCTTTGGAAAAATTAATTTGCATAAACCATTTTGATGTGCGATTGCACTTTGCACTTATCCACTATTAACTAAATCAAGAAATAATTACTATAGAAATATAGAAATATATGTTTGTATAGATAATATTTCATTATGTATCTTAATATTCTAATAATTTCCTAAAGATAAAAGCTTTGGGGTTTTTTTTTTTTTTTTTTCTTTCTCTCATGCATTCAGGATCCTGAGGTCTCACAAACGTATCACATTACTCGCTCAGCAGCTGCTCATACACTCAGTCACTGTCACTTATTAACTTTAAACCAAATACCTCACATATGAAGGTGTGATGAATACACGTATTTTAACCCAAATTATCCTAATTATCAATGCATTGTAAACTATTTCAATTTAGTCTCTTAATATTTCTTTGAATATTCCTCCACATTACATAAATATATGTTGTATAGCTATACTTGACATTTAGGCCTGGAAAAAAAATTCCATTGGTTTGCAAAAGTTGAGACCCCCTTGAAAATTCTTTCCCTATGAAACAAGGACATAGTATACTGGTCTGGTATACTTATTATTAGAACAAGGTTGAAATTTTCACCTGTTGAGGTTGTCATTCAAACCATGCAGTAAAAAAGCACACACAAGAACATTTTAAAAAGCAATTGGTTATTTCCTTTTAAGGGTTAGATATATAAAATCATGCAATTATTGCAACATCCTGTGTAAATAAAGGCATAAATCCTTGGAAGAGAATTTTTCTCGATTAAGTCCTGCTTTGAAATGAAAATTCTAAGGAAACATAAAAAAATAAGGTTAATATCATATTCATATTCTAAATATTATTACTGATGTAGATTTTAATTTTCATTAAAAAATACAGTTCTACTATTTCTACTTCTACAAACACTCTATATACAGTGCCTACAAGTAGTATTCAACCCCCTGCAGATTTAGCAGGTTTGATAAGATGCAAATAAGTTAGAGCCTTCAAACTTCACACAAGAGCAGGATTTATTAACAGATGCATAAATCTTACAAACCAAAAAGTTATGTTGCTCAGTTAAATTTTAATAAATTTTAAACATACAAGTGTGGGTCAATTATTATTCAACCCCTAGGTTTAATATTTTGTGGAATAACCCTTGTTTGCAATTACAGCTAATAATCGTCTTTTATAAGACCTGATCAGGCCGGCACAGGTCTCTGGAGTTATCTTGGCCCACTCCTCCATGCAGATCTTCTCCAAGTTATCTAGGTTCTTTGGGTGTCTCATGTGGACTTTAATCTTGAGCTCCGTCCACAAGTTTTCAATTGGGTTAAGGTCAGGAGACTGACTAGGCCACTCCAACACCTTGATTTTTTTGCCTCTTGAACCAGGCCTTGGTTTTGTTGGCTGTGTGCTTTGGGTCGTTGTCTTGTTGGAAGATGAAATGACGACCCATCTTAAGATCCTTGATGGAGGAGCGGAGGTTCTTGGCCAAAATCTCCAGGTAGGCCGTGCTATCCATCTTCCCATGGATGCGGACCAGATGGCCAGGCCCCTTGGCTGAGAAACAGCCCCACAGCATGATGCTGCCACCACCATGCTTGACTGTAGGGATGGTATTCTTGGGGTCTTATGCAGTGCCATCCAGTCTCCAAACGTCACGTGTGTGGTTGGCACCAAAGATCTCGATCTTGGTCTCATCAGACCAGAGAACCTTGAACCAGTCTGTCTCAGAGTCCTCCAAGTGATCATGAGCAAACTGTAGACGAGCCTTGACATGACGCTTTGAAAGTAAAGGTACCTTACGGGCTCGTCTGGAACGGAGACCATTGCGGTGGAGTGCGTTACTCATGGTATTGACTGAAACCAATGTCCCCACTGCCATGAGATCTTCCCGGAGCTCCTTCCTTGTTGTCCTTGGGTTAGCCTTGACTCTTCGGACAAGCCTGGCCTCGGCACGGGAGGAAACTTTCAAAGGCTGTCCAGGCCGTGGAAGGCTAACAGTAGTTCCATAAGCCTTCCACTTCCAGATGATGCTCCCAACAGTGGAGACAGGTAGGCCCAACTCCTTGGAAAGGGTTTTGTACCCCTTGCCAGCCTTGTGACCCTCCACGATCTTGTCTCTGATGGCCTTGGAATGCTCCTTTGTCTTTCCCATGTTGACCATGTATGAGTGCTGTTCACAAGTTTGGGGAGGGTCTTAAATAGTCAGAAAAGGCTGGAAAAAGAGATAATTAATCCAAACATGTGAAGCTCATTGTTCTTTGTGCCTGAAATACTTCTTAATACTTTAGGGGAACCAAACAGAATTCTGGTGGTTTGAGGGGTTGAATAATAAATGACCCTCTGAATAAACTTTTCACAATTTAAAAAAAAATTAAACAAAGAAATAACATTCTTTTTTGCTGCAGTGCATTTCACACTTCCAGGCTGATCTACAGTCCAAATGTCACAATGCCAAGTTAATTCCGAATGTGTAAACCTGTTAAATCTGCAGGGGGTTGAATACTACTTGTAGGCACTGTATATACTGTATGACTATGT
Organism: Dendrobates tinctorius; assembly: GCF_039654945.1. NCBI lineage: Eukaryota > Metazoa > Chordata > Amphibia > Anura > Dendrobatidae > Dendrobates > Dendrobates tinctorius. Next base: position 685,758 of record NW_027361791.1, on the reverse strand, counting down.
ATATATCCACAAACCATAAAACTACAGGATTATACTCTATAACTCACTAATTGTATAACACTGTTACACAATATATATTACTTTTTTCCTAGCCAATTCCTACACCCATACTTATTTCTCTGCAAAAAATATCCTGAAAGGTTCTTGCCATTTTAAAACTGATAGATTCTTGGAGCAGAGTATTCAGTTTACAGGCCATGATGTCACTCACCACCTGTTTCTGTCTGTTAAATTCGGCCATCTTTGTTACAGAAAGAAAATCAGAACTCATCATTTTTCTTAATTCAATTTGTGTCTTTTCGGTGTTCTTTTGCATCATTCCATATGGTTTATAACAAACATGTGATTTTCTTTTTCTTTCTTCGTAGATTTGATTTTGGGGAAAACTCATTTTAGAAGGTTTTGCTAATACCGGCTTCTGATAAGATTTTACTCTGCCTGTCTTTACAAAATTAGCACAATTTACTTTCCTCTCACGATTCTCGTGTTTTCTGGCAAAATCAAGGGATTGCGCACATTCAAACAAAGAATCTTTTTGTGACGCAATAACACGAGATGCAGGATTTAGAAACCAAAATTTGCTTACAAAACTCCTTATGAGGGACGGTGTTTTGACATTCTCACTCAGCATTCTATACAAACGTTCATATATGGACATGAACGTAAAAATACATTCCTTCCGACCAATCCTTAATTTTTGAAGAATATCAATATCTGGATGATTTTCATTTGATGAACAAAAAATGAGAATTTTTAATCTGTCCTTATCAGTTAAATTCTCATGTGTCTCACCAGATAACTTTAAAGACAATCTCCTAGCAAAATTTACAGGGATCCACATTTTGAACAACTGATTCTTCTCCTCGTTAGATAAATCAAAGTTATCAGAACAACTTTCAAAGATCTCAGAGTTTCTACAGACATCTATTTTGTTGTCATAAGCAGGAATTATTTGGCATATTTTTATCAAATTCTTCCTCACGCTACTTCGGATTTGGGCCTGTGAGTCTTCTATTTTTAGTGGTACGTCTTTCCCTTGTACGTCCTCTACGTCAGTTCTGAAGTCTCCTCCTACTTCTCCATCTTGTTCCACGTCTGCAAGGTCACCTTCAATGGCTGCTACAGACACTTGATTACAGTCAATCTCCCTAACTTTACAGCCAATCTCGAGAACATCACAACAATCATTTTTGGATTTCTCTGACACAGATCTATGAAATATATCTACCATCTGTAGAATATTTTTTAATCTCTCTCTTTCTCTATTGAAAAACTTAGAATCTAACCTCTGATTCTCGAGTTCACACTCGGCATATAAACTTAACCATAAAACTTCTGAATTAGAATTGTCTACAGACTTAAATTTCAATTTACTCTGCTTAGCAAGACAATTAATGACATCCATTTTATCTTACCTTGAAATGTCTCAGCTCCTTTGATGGACAACGCTGGGTTCCTGTCTTCACACGTCTGGCTTAGGTCTGGTACTTTTGGCACTTGTAGTACTTCTCAATCTATCTGGTACTTCTTACTTCTAGGTTCTATGTGATTCTTGTAAGTAGTGGAATTCCCGATAACTTGCACATATGATTTGACGTTAGCAAAGTCCAATCCCCCGTGTGTGCAAGTGGAGGGAAACCCGCAAAAAAGTACAAAAATTCAGATCTGGCTGGCTCTCCAATGTAAAATAATGCATATCCTGTAAAATACTCAGGACTAGTTACCAGATAAAAATATAGTGGTTTATTTGGTTTCTTCCATCAAAGAAAGGTTATTACAGAAAAACAGGTGAATAAAAATAAGTGAAAGAGATATTGTCCATTGTTCATAGCAAAAGCTTTCCATCTTCATTCTCTGAGATCCCACATGGCAAAAGCAACATGTATTCTTCTTCTCTCCGAGATCCTGAATAGCAAATGCCTGCTGTGTCTCAGTTTGGCTTCTCACATCGCCGTCAAGTAATATACCAGCTGTTGAGTTATGTCATGGCCCAACACAGGCGACATCTTCGTGTCTGTCTCTCATGATGGTGAGGGAAGAAGAGCAGCGACCTCTACAGTTAGCCATGAATTATATACGTCTCCTAAAGCACGTGGTCTCTACATATATGGAGCTGTCTTTCTACCATGAGCCAAGCTTAAAAATAGCCTATGTCATGTAAGCTAAAGCATTCTACAGAACTGGGTCTTATAAGAAATTAACGGATTATTAATATTTAACATCCAGCCAGGACACGTTTGCTGCAGAAAATAACACACTATACTTGATCACTTCTAGACCACATTCCCCACTTTCCCCCCCGACTTCTACACTTTATGTGTAAAGGTCAGCCAGGGCAGTAGTCGTGGCTGAGTATTTCGGGTTCGGGCATTGTATACCCTGACCTCCCTCTACAGGAAAACGGTACCTCTTCTCTTGCATGGTACGGTGAATACTCACCGTGCCGTCAGCGTCCCCTTTGCTACGCCGACTTGATGCTGATCCTTGATCCCAATGAATAGAGACACAGTCCAGGGCAACTCTTAACTGAGCAAATTTATTTTCTTCAGGACACAGCACATCCACATAGTTTCCAGCATTTTCATCACAGTAAAGACAGCACATTACTTCATCTTTCCCTTCACTGTTCCTTGCAGTGTTTCCGTTTGACGAAGCGTCTCAGATGGCTCCTCAGTGTCCTCCCTGTATAGCGTCACCATGGTGAAGCGCTCTCCAGCATGTTTCGCCCCGGACATCAGAGATTCAGCCCACGTAGCTTTCCACCACATTCTGGAGTGACCTGCCCGTACCCTTTTACGGTAACCTTCAATCTTCCTCTGTTTACTTACACTCTTTTCCACTTTATTGCTGATTCTGCAGTACCGTGTTCTTCTCTAGATGGCTGGGCATCAGCTTTAACATCACGGGGTAGTTAGGCAGCTCAGGCATATAGCCCACCCGAGCACAAAGGGGTCAGGCCTCTGACTGCCTGAAACTGGAAGACCATCCTGGCTTATTCTCCAGCTATCCCCTCCTACAGTTAACTCCTATATGTCCTACAGCTACATCTACTGTGCAATGAGCTCAGTGCCCCATCTAGTGACCATAGCCCAGACTGCACTGTCCCTACCAAGTACAAGGTGCAGAAACATAGCTTATGCTATATAAATAATACAGCAACATGAAATATACGATAATGCGCAACAATGGTATAACATATATATAAATATATATACAAGTACAACAGCAACATGAGGGTTTAAAGGGGTAAGACTCTCAACCCCTTACACATGTCTACATATTGATATTAGTCATGTATTATACTACAGCACAGGCACCATTTTGATGAATGCAAACCTTTTTTTTGTAACCCCACAAACACCCGGAGCACCAGAATCTCAATAACTGAAATTTACAAATACAGATTACACAACAACCACAAGATGCATTTCATCACCCAGGTCACCTCATTTTAATCAGTATAACAGCGTAGACCTGACACTGTCTGTACTTTACTGTTCACAATCCTGCTGACAGGATCCCTTTAAATCTAAATTTTAATAAGTTTGTTCTTTTCTGCGCTAAACGTCCCCCAAACCCTGAGGACGGCGAGTATACCTTGGTTGTGTTTTGCTGTATGTGTATACAAAAGTAAAAGAAGAGCACCTATCAGGGGCTCAGAAAAGCTGGGTGGCATGTGTGCTAGTGTGTGACCCAGCGCAGGTGTCTCACTGGCCTATCAAAACAGTGACCGATAGCAGCAAACAGTGTGATGTGGATGTGAGAACTGTCTGCGGGGTGCGCTTAGGTGAGTGGACAAAAGAATATGGGAGGTTCACCTTTATAGTAACATCCCAGGGCAGGTGTGTCGTGAGCAAGTGGTGTTCAAGAAATATTGGTGGCAGTGGTTGTGACTTATCCTGACACACAATGTACAGGGAAATGGGAAAATTGTGAAAAAAAACGCAATTCTGACCTTAATTATGTTTACGGCGTACATTATGTGGTAAAAATGACCATGTAATATGATTCTCCTCATCAGTATGATTACAGAGATACTAAACGTGCCCAGATTTTTAAATTATTTTAGTGGTAGAAAAAAAATCAAGACTTTGAAATAAAAAATATGTTGGAGTTTGTGTTGCCATTTTCCGAGACCCGTAGTTTTACTTTTTCGTTCAATAGAGCTATGAGAGGGATTATTTTTTTATAAGGCGAGACGTTATTATGGATATTACTTTGGGATAGATATGACATTTTAGTTGCTTGTTACGTATTTTAAGTGGTATTGCAGCGACCAAAAAATACCGCAATGTTGGCGTTTTTAAATTTTTTGTGTTTACCAATTGGGTTAATTATTTTTATATTTTGATAGCTCGGACTTTGCTGGATGTGGCGATATCACTTGACATTTTTTTTTATGTTCATTTTCAATGGAGGAAAATTGAACTTTTATGAGTTTTTTTTTCAGATTTGTTTAAATCTTTTTTTGTTGTTTTACTTTTCTTTTCACTTCATTTATCGCTCCCTAAGGCCCCTTTCACACTTCAGTTTTTTGCAATCAGTCACAATCCGTCAGGTTTTGACAAAAACGGATCCTCAGTTTTTTTTTGAGGATCCGTTTTTTCCCCATTGACTTGCATTAATGGCGGATTGTGACGGATGGCTGTCCGTTTCATCAGTTTTTTTTTTGAGGATCCGCCAAAAGTTGCTGTCCGTCACCATCCTCAAAGATTTCAAAACGGAGCTTGCAACAAAACTCTCTCTCTCTCTCTCTCCTTCCCGACCAGCTTTTCCTTTAAATTTCCTCATTTTCAGGATCCTGTGCCATCCGTTCACATCAGTTCAGAACGGATCCGCTTGTCTGCCTTTTTGGCGGATTTGAACTGATGCAAAAAACTGAAGTGTGAAAGAGGCCTAAGCTGTACTACATACAGGGGCTAATGGTGCAGCAGAAGTGTGAACTTTTTGATGCTTTTGTTTAATATTTTCCACTATAGTATATGGAGAGCATAAAAAACGCATGCAAAATTCCAATGAAGTCTCCAATTGTGGAACTGAAGCATTCCTCTACTAAAAAAAATGCATTCGAAAAAACTGCCACAAAAAAATACAATAAAAAGTTTTGATTGCTTTAGTGCGAATACCTATGGAAACAATGCAGCACTTCTGCACGTGTGAACATGGCCCAGGAGAGACTCTGGACAATTTGTACGTTCTACACCAGGTTCACACTTGGGGTTATTTATTTTTTTATCACTACTTAGAATTACAGACAAATTAAAAAAAGTGATCTGAGCCAATTATATGGAAAAAATACAATATTATTTAACATTTATTCTGAAGCTATATGAAATAATTCTGACTACAGCAATGGTCTGTGCCCATCACGGGTGATCCGTGTTACCGGGAAGAGAGGAGGAGACATTCCTGGAAGGAGCTGACAATAGATACATCACATTATCTCACGTATGAGGATACAGAATTATACAGGTTTGAAAATATCAAATAGAAAGATTTGCCTGTAAACAGGTAAAAAAGCAAAAATAGTAAATAAAGCAATGACTTGCGCTATTGTACCGGTAAGTTTTTATACATCTCATCCCAATCCAGCTAACCCCTATCCGTACAGTGGCAGCTGGTATTGGATGGTCTGCCATGGGTAACATAACTAGTTCTCCTATATTAGACCCATTGCCATGTTCGTCTTTATGACATCACAGAAGCGTTGTCCACGAGTCATGGAATGTTCCGCAAGAACGGTCAGTGCGAGGCAAGCAGAGATAGAGAGGAGAGCTGAACACTAACCCAGAGCGATTGTAAATCACTTTTTACTTGTTTTGTTTATTTTTTTTACTTTTATTTCTTTTTTTTGGGAGTGTTTTCTACCATCCGCACACACTTTTGTGTGTGTGGAGGGGAAGGCAGCCTAATGGCTGCACCCGTAGCTGGAGGAAAGTTCCAACCACGGAGACGTCTCCCACATGCCAGGACATCCCTATACAGTCAGAGGCCTGAACACCACCAAAGGCCAACTGGCTTCACGGGGTATGTGATGGCAGTGCTTTATTATATCGTGTCAATTATTAAATGCCTGTTCAAAACACCAGAAAAGGCAAAGGACCGATATTCCAGACTGAAAAGTCCACCACCATATCCTACAATGCCCGAAATAGGCCGATTCGTACAACCTGCAGCAAACATCAGCGCAGAGCCAGAGGGTATGAAGGAACGCCTGATACTCACCAGAACAGTAGATGAGGAAGAGACAACAGCCACATTGCCCAGGAGCCCATCCCCATGCACCTGGATGGAGCTAACTCCCTCTCAAGCACGTATACTCCTCAGTATGCCTTACGACCATCAACCGCGTATTAAGGTGACTGCTAAACAAGGCTACAATCCTACACCACACCTGCCAGTCAGCTATACCACTGGAAAGATCATGCAAGTAATGCTGATGAGCCCACAGGATGTACAACGTGCCTACAAGAGAGATTTGGGTTTCCTTCCAAGTCCTAGGAAGATCATTCTCCCGAGAAGAGAATTCCGCGGCACTTTGATTTAGCCGGCGGAAAATGTAGTGGCGAGTTGCTTGCAGCAAGCACATACCATCTTCTGCACAGCTGCTTCTTAGACAGATTTTCCGGTTTTGACTATGGCTTGATCAATGGATCATGTTTCTATACTGCCGCCTGCCCTGACCTCTGCTTGTTTAAAGTTATGCATCTACACTGCCGCCTGCCCTGACCTTTGCTTGCTCAATGGATTATGTTTTTGAACTGCCGCCTGCCTGACCTCTGCTTGCTCAATGGATTGTTTCTGCACTGCCGCCTGCCTTCACCTCTGCTTGCTCAATGGATTATGTTTTTGAACTGCCGCCTACCCTGACCTCTGCTTGCTCAATGGATTATGTTTCTGCACTGCCGCCTGCCTTGACCTCTGCTTGCTCAGTGGATTATGTTTTTGAACTGCCGCCTGCCCTGACCTCTGCTTGCTCAATGGATTATGTTTTTGAACTGACGCCTGCCCTGACCTCTGCTTGCTCAATGGATTATGTTTCTGCACTGCCGCCTGCCTGACCTCTGCTTGCTCAATGGATTATGTTTTTGAACTGCCGCCTGCCCTGACCTCAGCTTGCTCAATGGATTATGTTTCTGCACTGCCGCCTGCCCTGACCTCAGCTTGCTCAATGGATTATGCTTCTGCACTGCCGCCTGCCCTGACCTCTGCTTGTTTCCGGTTATTAATCTGTGATACTAATAAAAATGTATATTATTCTGCACTATATGGACTGTGGGTCGTTTTTTTTCTTTGGTTTTATGGTTGTTTCCGGTTATGTTTTTGCACTGCTGCCTGCCCTGACCTCTGCTTGTTTCCGGTTATGTTTCTGCACTGCTGCCTGCCCTGACCTTTGCTTGTTTCTGACTACTCATTTGCCTGCTGATTTTGTACTTCTTCCTCAATGCCTGCACTTTTAAGACCCCAGTAGAGCTAATTTATATAAATCCTGCATCCTAACAATGAAGCCGGGTTATAGGGCTTCTGATCACAATGGTAGGATGATGCCTCAATGTGAAGAAGGGTAGCACCAGTTCTTCACCTAACAGTATGGAATGCTTATCTAAAAAAATGAAAAAGGAACAGTACAGTATAGACAAAGGTCCCATAAACTCAACAAGAACAAACCATTAAGAACTTTAAGCATAAACATGTGAGACAACAAACCAAGTGGCTCAGAATACCACATCCGACCCAACCAGCAGTTTTGTTGAAGGTATTTTCCTCTGATCTTTCGTTAAGAGGGTACAACATCTCAAATACATTAGACTGGTGTGGGTCTCCAACCATTTAGGAACCCTCAAATCAATAGTACAGGGGTCTTGAATCAGCCACAAAATTGCTTCAGGAAGAATTGGGTGGAGCACTGGTTTCATATGTACCCTGCCGCTCATGTCAAGGTCTATGAAAATAACCAAACACAAGGCTGAGTACTCAGATCTTATAGGAACCTCCCCAATAGTGAATGGCCATCTGTATATTCATAGTTCCCCAGGTCTGTAGACAGATGCGGGTTTCACGTCCGGGACCTCTGCCTATCAGACATTTATAGAATATTTTATGGATAACACATAAATGTATGGGAAAACTCCTCTTGTAAATAGTGCGCCTCAAGTTTCTTCTGCTGTTTGCAGTGGAATGTAGTCATCATAGCTAATATGAGGGAAGGATTCCTGAGAGGGGGTATACATCTACTATATCCATATTCTGTGGATATCTACCCTAATAAAGCTTATGGACGGTGAGTGCAGTGATGAGACCGACCCTTTATCAACATGTTCTGTCCCACAAACTAATGTAGTACACTGCACTGACCGCCGATAGACTTTATTCTCCAAAGACAATTTAAGTTTGTTATATGTATTAAAATACTTTTTTTCCCAGAATTATCTAAGAATTATCGACAAGGAAAATGGACTCAAGATAAAGCTTAGAAACATATATTTCTTTACAGCTCCTGATATAGGTATTGCGGTCTTTAAAAACAGTAGTCCCCAACTTCTGCCTCCTCAGCAAGTTATCCCCTAGCCATTGGTAGATCATAACTTGCTGATTACGGGTGTTTCACTGCCAGGACCCCCACCAATCCTAAGAACAGGGTGTCTGGAACAAGCGGCTGTTAAGAATGCGCAACAACACTTCTTTCATTATGGGACAATGATGGGGCTGATATGCTGATGATGGACTATGATGGGGCTGATGTGCTGATGATGGACTATGATGGGGCTGATGTGCTGATGATGGACTATGATGGGGTTGATGTGCTGATGATGGACTATGATGGGGCTGATGTGCTGATGATGAACTATGATTGGGATGATGAAGTCTGCAATAACAGAGCATAGCAGTACAACCCCTTAGCCTGGAGTGCCCTAACAAATAGCTGGGGAGGGTCCGAGCTCACAGTCAGACCTTAGAAGAAGAGTTAATAGTTTTGTTTCTTCTGTCTTAAAGGACAAAAAAGGCTTACAGTATATACTCGCGTATAAGTCGAGATTTTCAGCCCATTTTTTGGGGCTGAAAGTCCCCCTCTCGGCTTATACGCGAGTCATATACCGGGGGTCGGCCAGGGAGGGGGAGCGGGGGGTGTCGGAGATCATACTCACCTCTCCTGGCATGTTTCTGCAGCCCCCCGTGCTTATTCCATCTTCTCGGCGCTGTTCTTCCTGCTTTCAGCGGTCACGTGGTACGCTCATTACCCTCATTAATATGCACATATGTAATGAGCGGCACCACGTGACCGCAGAAAGCAGGAAGAACAGCACTGAGAAGATGGAACAAGCACGGGGGGCTGCAGAGACATGCCAGGAGAGGTGAGTATAACGGGGGGAGCCATATTCACCTGTGCCCCATTCCACCGCTGCGCATCGCTCTGCTGTCTTGCTTCCTCTGGCAGTGACGTTAAGGTCAGAGGGTGCCATGACGTAGTTAGCAGGCGCCCTCTGCCTGAACAGTCACTGCAGAGCCAGCAACGCTAAGGAGCAGCAGCTGCAGCAGTGACAAGGTGAGTATATAGTTTTTTTTTTCATTTTTTTAATTGAGGCTGCGGCAGCAGCATTGTAAGGGGCCACTAATCACTGTGCAGCAATACAAGGGGCCACTCATCACTGTGCAGCATTATAAGGGGCCACTCATCACTGTGCAGCATTATAAGGGGCCACTCATCACTGTGCAGCATTATAAGGGGCCACTCATCACTGTGCAGCATTATAAGGGGCCACTCATCACCTTGCAGCATTATAAGGGGCCACTCATCACCGTGCAGCATAATAAGGGGCCACTAATCACCGTGCAGCATAATAAGGAGCCACTAATCACTGCAGCATTTCAAGGGGCCACTAATCACTGTGCAGCATTATAAGGGGCCACTCATCACTGTGCAGCATTACAAGGGGCCACTCATCACTGTGCAGCATTACAAGGGGCCACTAATAACTGTGCAGCATTACAAGGGGCCACTAATCACTGTGCAGCATTACAAGGGGCCACTAATCACTGTGCAGCATTACAAGGGGCCACTAATCACTGTGCAGCATTATATGGGGCCAGTAATCACTGTGCAGCATTATATGGGGCCAGTAATCACTGTGCAGCATTATATGGGGCCACTCATCACTGTGCTGCATTATAAGAGGCCACTCATTACTGTGCAGCATTATAAGGGGGCCTCTCATTACTGTGCAGCATTATACGGGGCCACTAATCACTGTGCAGCATTACAAAGGGCCACTAATCACCGTGCAGCATAAGGGGCCACTAATCACTGCAGCATTTCAAGGGGCCACTAATCACTGTGCAGCATTATAAGTGGCCACTAATCACCGTGCAGCATTGTAAGGGGCCACTAATCAATGTGCAGCATTATAAGGGGCCACTAATCACTGTGCAGCATTATAAGGGGCCACTAATCACTGTGCAGCATTATAAGGGGCCACTAATCACTGTGCAGCATTATAAGGGGCCACTAATCATTGTGCAGCATTATAAGGGGCCACTCTCCATGCAGCATTATAAGGGGCCACCAATCACTGTGAAGCATTATATGGGGCATATGTTATTATGGACCATGTAATAGGGCTACCATTATTCACTGTGCAGCATTATTAGGCATATTTTTGTATGGAGCATCTTATGGAACCCATCATGAACTTTATGGAGCATTATATGGGGCCATCATGAACTTTATGGAGCATCTTATGGGGCCCATTTTATTTTTGAAATTTACCAGTAGCTTCGGCATTTTCCACCCTAGGTTTATAGGCGAGTCAATAAGTTTTCCCAGTTTTTTGTGACAAAATTAGGGTGGTCGGCTTATACATGGGTCGGCTTATACGCGAGTATATACGGACTTCTAAAGAAAATTGCCCCCAAGTTATTTTGAGCGACCCCGCCTGCTGTACCATCCTTGTGATTTACGAGAACGTTTCTCACTTCCTGCTAGGACAGCGGAAACCCAAGGAGTAAAGAGAGAAGGTCCTTATGGCTGCATGGAGTAATGCTGGAAATCTCTAAGTCTGCGGGGACAACAGAGACTTTAGAAGAAGGCAAACCAAGGTTTAGTGCTAGCACTAGTGTGAGAGAAGGTTTATACTACAGGAGAGAAGTGCTGTAACAGGAAAGAACCTAACAAATAAAAAAGATTGTAGACAAACCAGATTTTGCTATCTATTCATGTCATTGCCTTCCATATTACAGAGAAATTTCCCTAAATCCGGTATCTGATAATCCACAATGATGTATATTCAGGGTCGAACTGGGGTGTCTGGGGCCCACCAGGGGAATGGACTCTAGGGCCCCATCCTACAGCTATATGCTAATATCTGTCAGTCGTTATCCCCATTATAGTGGAGCATCGGCTGTAAAACACAGGCGGCTCCTGCACATCTACTGTGCACCCCCATAACTGGGATGTATAATTACGGTAGTTTACATTAATGTGGTTCTTTGGTTAAAACAATTTATCACCGATCCATGGGCTCTATAGGATAGCTGATCGCATACGTCCGACCATTAGAAACTGCACCGACCGGAAGAATGAGAAAGTTTTATCGTTGATAGGACACTTATCCCCATTTTAAAATGGAGCAGCAGGTTAGATATCTGACCGAAGCTTCATTCATTCTCTTTGGAGCTTCTATAAAAATACAAGTGCAGCCACTGAGGGAATGAATGGATCAGTTGTCAAGTCGGACATGCCACTCCAGTCTAATGGGGATAAAAAGTTCCACATTTTGCTGAATGGGTCCAAGTAGTTAGACCCCCCCAATCAATACGTTATCACTTGTCCTGTGAATAGGAGATTACGTTTTTCCACAGGAAACCCCTGTAAGTGCATCTCTGCCGCTGTTTACAAAGTATTTAATCTCTAATGGAAATAAAGAATATTCTCCTAATTAATATCAGAGAAGACTAATGACCGTCAAACACAACACAATCCACTGTACCAAGACCAATAATACCACATACAGGGGAGAAATACCACCACACCATGACCAGACCACATAGTACCCGCATCATATCACATAAAAGGCACAAATACAACCACACCATGACCAGACCACATATTACCACCACATAGTGACCGAATAATATGACATATTACCAGCATATAGGGACCAAATAATAATTCATACACGGAGAAATACTTCCACACTGTGAACAGTCCACAAATTACCACCACTTATTGATGGAATACTACAGTACTGATTATGAATACAAACCACAATAATAACAACACTGTTATTACCACCAGTGACATTATACACAGTACCTCTGTATATAGTGTCAGTGTACAGGTAATACAGTGATTACCAGTGACATTATACACAGGAGCTCAGTGATCACTGGCAACATTATTGTCAAGGTTTGCTCAGCTTGTGGGATTAGGTAGTTCAGAGGTTAATGTGGATGGCCTCACTCTGAGATTCTGGGAGGCTTTTTAAAGCCTCATTGTGGGCTCATTCCTCATCGTTTATACTCAGACCCTTGGCCGAGTGTGTGTGACCCTGGTGTGCTTTGTGACTGTAATACTTTATGCTTGTTTGGTTTTGATCTGGTTCTGTCCCTGTTACGAGTTCTGCCTGTCCCTCTTGTACTGCGTTGCTATCTCTGTGTATGACTCATTGCCTATGACCTGACTATTCTCTGATTGCCCCTCTTGTACTGTGCAGCTATCTCCATGTATGACTCATTGCTTACGTTCTGACTACTCTCTGCTCGCCCCTCTGGTATCGCGCCGCCCTCTCCATGTATGACCGCCCGTTTGTCTGACCTGAGTTCCCCTCGCCTCTACTCCAGGATTCCTGTAGTAGAGTCCTACAATCATCTTCAGAAGTGGGACACTAAGCCCCGCCCCCTGTGGTCACATGATCGTAGGTCCTTGTACTTCTTACTACCTTCAGCATCGCAGGTCCCGTCTGCCTCAACTTTCCCTGCAGTATCGGACCCCGGGCCCTCCCGCAGTAGGGGTGAGTCACGCTGCTCAGCCGTGGCAGTTCGCCGACGCTGACAGGATCCTGATATTTATACACAGAAGATCTGCATACAGTGTCAGTGTAATACAGTGACCACCAGTGAAATTATACACAGGAGCTTTTGGAAGTGCATTGAGCAGCAGGGTGGTTTGCTGGTGAAGGGAAAAAAAATCTCTTTAAATCTTCTGCCTGAGCGAGTGTAAACGAGCTGAGTGTGACCTGAGCGTAAGTGCGAACGGTGGTAAGTGTGTGACTTGTGATTCAGTGACTTTGGATTCAGGGAGTTTGCAAAGGAGGTATTACTGAATTGCTGTTATATTTTATTAATACTTTTTATTTATTTTTACTTATCTTTTCTGTCTGGTGCAATCCCCATTAGGAATGTGCTCCACTATTGCCAATGCCATCCAGTGTACGTCTTGCCGCATGTACGCAATCCTTGACCAGCCAGTCGAGGGTGCATACTGCTGTGCGAGATGTGAGCACATTGTGCATTTGGAAGCCCAGATACTGGATTTAAATGTGCAGCTGGCAACACTGAGATCAATAGACAATATGGAAAGGAGACTTCTACTCACTGAGCAGACGCTCAATGAGATAGATGAGGGGGGGATGCTAGGTTGGAGCTGCAGGACAGTGAAGCAGTAAGATGGGTGACAGTTAGAAGGTGGGGTAGACAGAAGAGTGCCAGGGAGGCTAGTCCTGATCTGGCACAACCCAATAAGTTTGCCAAGTTGGCAGATGAGGGGAGTGTCAGTGCAGGGGTAGCACTGCTGCAGCAAGGCATGTCCTCTGAAAGCCAGAGGAGTATATGCTCCAGTAAGGGGAGAAATAGGAGAGCAGGGCAGGCCAGACAGGTGCTGGTAGTGGGGGACTCAATTATTAGGGGAACAGATAGGGCAATCTGTCACAAAGAAAGGGATCGTCGAACGGTGTGCTGCCTATCTGGCGCGCAAGTCTGACACATCGCTGACCGGGTTGACAGATTACTGGGAGGGGCTGGTGAGGATCCAGCGGTCATGGTGCACATTGGTACAAATGACACAGAGGTAGGTGGAAGGTCCTTAAAGATGATTTCAGGGAATTAGGCTGCAATCTTAAGGCAAGGACCTCCAAGGTGGTATTTTTGGAAATATTTCCTGTACCACGTGCCACGCCAGAGAGGAGATTAGGGAAGTTAATAAGTGGTTCAAGAATTAGTGTAGGAAGGAGGGGTTTGGGTTCCTGGAGAACTGGGCCGACTTCTCAGTTGGCTACAGGTTCTACGCTAGGGACGGGCTGCACCTCAATGGGGAGGGTGCAGCTGTGCTGGGGAAAAAAATGGCTAGAAGGGTGGAGGAGTGTTTAAATTTGGAACTAGGGGAGGGTATTCATTTTATAAGAGGGGAAGACTGTGTAGATAGAGACCTGGGCACAAATAATGAAATTGGGGGTGGTAGTGGCATGGGGGGTGAGGTTAGAACAGTTAATAATTTAAGAAATAGAGGTACAGACATACATAAAGTGCATGTATACAAATGCCAGAAGCCTCGCAAACAAAATGGAGGACTTAGAATTAATTTTGTTGGAAGATAAGGTATATTGCACCCCCTCATAGGGTATAAGGCTGCCCCCTCATAGGGTATAATGCTTCTCCCCCCTCATAGGGTATAATGCACCCCCTCATAGGGTATAATGCTGCCCCCTCATAGGGTATAACACTAGATAGATAGATAGATAGATAGATAGATAGATAGATATGTGATAATTAGATGTATAGATAGATAATAGATAGATAGATCTATGGATAGACAGATAGATATAAAGATATAAAGATAATAGATAGTGAAAGATATAGGTAGCTATAGAGATAGATAGACCTAGATAGATATAGATAGATAAATAGATAGATAGGGGATAAATAGATATATGGATAGATAGATAGAAAGATAGATAGATAGATAGATATAAAGATAATAGATAGTGATAGCTATAGATAGGTATATAGATAGATAGATAGGGGATAAATAGATAGATCTATGGATAGATGATATATAGATGGATAGATATAAAGATAATAGATAGAGATAGATATAGATAGGTATAGAGATAGATGGATATAGACTATTTATATCTATCTATATCTACCTCTATATCTATCTCTATATCTAAGATAGAGACAGATAGATATAGAGATAGAGATATAGATATACAGATAGAAATAGATAGATATAGAGATATATAGATATAGAGACAGATAGATATAGAGATAGATATAGATAGATATAGAGATATATAAAAAACAAACCACAATACTCACCTCTCCTCCTGCTCCCACGCTGATGACGGCTTCAGTGTCAGCAGCTGACCCGTCTGCCAGACACACAGCGGGTGCGCGATGAAGTGACGTCATCGCGCATCGGCTGTGAGTCAGGAGCAGAGGGGACTGATGGGAGAGAGATGCTCTCTCTTCCACTGCAATTGAGCGCGGCGCCGGCTGCCTAGGTTGGGGAGCGGGGCCCCGGGGTGAGTGAAGGCCGAGAGTGAATGAATATTCATTTCTCTTTAGTAGTGGGGACAGTGGCTCCTGCCTCCTGACACCCGCTGCTGCTCCGCTGGCAGGGCCCCCATAGCAGCTGTGTGGCACTGGCTGGGGGCCCCTGGAGCAGTGGGGGCCCTAGGCAACTGCTGTCCCTGTATACCAGTAGAGGTGCCAGGGCCCACCAGATGCCAGGGCCCACCGGAGAATCAGTCCGACGCTACCTGTCTGTATATATAATGTCAGTGTACAAGTAATAGAATGATCACTGGAGACATACACAGGAGTTCTGTATATAGTGTATAGTGTACAGGTAATACAGTGACTCACCAGTAACATTATACACAGGAGCTCTGCATATAGTCAGCGTACAGGTAATACAAGGATCACCAGTGACATTATACACAGGAGCTCTGTATATACTATATAATGTAAGTGTCCAGGTAAATCACTGACTTACCAGTGACCTCTGTATTTGTAGCGATTCATCTTCGCTTTTCTTCCTCTTGCAGCCAGGACACGTTTGCTGCAGAAAATAACACACTATACTTGATCACTTCTAGACCACATTCCCCACTTTCCCCCCCGACTTCTACACTTTATGTGTAAAGGTCAGCCAGGGCAGTAGTCGTGGCTGAGTATTTCGGGTTCGGGCATTGTATACCCTGACCTCCCTCTACAGGAAAACGGTACCTCTTCTCTTGCATGGTACGGTGAATACTCACCGTGCCGTCAGCGTCCCCTTTGCTACGCCGACTTGATGCTGATCCTTGATCCCAATGAATAGAGACACAGTCCAGGGCAACTCTTAACTGAGCAAATTTATTTTCTTCAGGACACAGCACATCCACATAGTTTCCAGCATTTTCATCACAGTAAAGACAGCACATTACTTCATCTTTCCCTTCACTGTTCCTTGCAGTGTTTCCGTTTGACGAAGCGTCTCAGATGGCTCCTCAGTGTCCTCCCTGTATAGCGTCACCACGGTGAAGCGCTCTCCAGCATGTTTCGCCCCGGACATCAGAGATTCAGCCCACGTAGCTTTCCACCACATTCTGGAGTGACCTGCCCGTACCCTTTTACGGTAACCTTCAATCTTCCTCTGTTTACTTACACTCTTTTCCACTTTATTGCTGATTCTGCAGTACCGTGTTCTTCTCTAGATGGCTGGGCATCAGCTTTAACATCACGGGGTAGTTAGGCAGCTCAGGCATATAGCCCACCCGAGCACAAAGGGGTCAGGCCTCTGACTGCCTGAAACTGGAAGACCATCCTGGCTTATTCTCCAGCTATCCCCTCCTACAGTTAACTCCTATATGTCCTACAGCTACATCTACTGTGCAATGAGCTCAGTGCCCCATCTAGTGACCATAGCCCAGACTGCACTGTCCCTACCAAGTACAAGGTGCAGAAACATAGCTTATGCTATATAAATAATACAGCAACATGAAATATACGATAATGCGCAACAATGGTATAACATATATATAAATATATATACAAGTACAACAGCAACATGAGGGTTTAAAGGGGTAAGACTCTCAACCCCTTACACATGTCTACATATTGATATTAGTCATGTATTATACTACAGAGGACGGCGAGTATACCTTGGTTGTGTTTTGCTGTATGTGTATACAAAAGTAAAAGAAGAGCACCTATCAGGGGCTCAGAAAAGCTGGGTGGCATGTGTGCTAGTGTGTGACCCAGCGCAGGTGTCTCACTGGCCTATCAAAACAGTGACCGATAGCAGCAAACAGTGTGATGTGGATGTGAGAACTGTCTGCGGGGTGCGCTTAGGTGAGTGGACAAAAGAATATGGGAGGTTCACCTTTATAGTAACATCCCAGGGCAGGTGTGTCGTGAGCAAGTGGTGTTCAAGAAATATTGGTGGCAGTGGTTGTGACTTATCCTGACACACAATGTACAGGGAAATGGGAAAATTGTGAAAAAAAACGCAATTCTGACCTTAATTATGTTTACGGCGTACATTATGTGGTAAAAATGACCATGTAATATGATTCTCCTCATCAGTATGATTACAGAGATACTAAACGTGCCCAGATTTTTAAATTATTTTAGTGGTAGAAAAAAAATCAAGACTTTGAAATAAAAAATATGTTGGAGTTTGTGTTGCCATTTTCCGAGACCCGTAGTTTTACTTTTTCGTTCAATAGAGCTATGAGAGGGATTATTTTTTCATAAGGCGAGACGTTATTATGGATATTACTTTGGGATACATATGACATTTTAGTTGCTTGTTACGTATTTTAAGTGGTATTGCAGCGACCAAAAAATACCGCAATGTTGGCGTTTTTAAATTTTTTGTGTTTACCAATTGGGTTAATTATTTTTATATTTTGATAGCTCGGACTTTGCTGGATGTGGCGATATCACTTGACATTTTTTTTTATGTTCATTTTCAATGGAGGAAAATTGAACTTTTATGAGTTTTTTTTCAGATTTGTTTAAATCTTTTTTTGTTGTTTTACTTTTCTTTTCACTTCATTTATCGCTCCCTAAGGCCCCTTTCACACTTCAGTTTTTTGCAATCAGTCACAATCCGTCAGGTTTTGACAAAAACGGATCCTCAATTTTTTTTGGAGGATCCGTTTTTTCCCCATTGACTTGCATTAATGGCGGATTGTGACGGATGGCTGTCCGTTTCATCCATTTTTTTTTTGAGGATCCGCCAAAAGTTGCTGTCCGTCACCATCCTCAAAGATTTCAAAACGGAGCTTGCAACAAAACTCTCTCTCTCTCTCCTTCCCGACCAGCATTTCCTTTAAATTTCCTCATTTTCAGGATCCTGTGCCATCCGTTCACATCAGTTCAGAACGGATCCGCTTGTCTGCCTTTTTGGCGGATTTGAACTGATGCAAAAAACTGAAGTGTGAAAGAGGCCTAAGCTGTACTACATACAGGGGCTAATGGTGCAGCAGAAGTGTGAACTTTTTGATGCTTTTGTTTAATATTTTCCACTATATTATATGGAGAGCATAAAAAACGCATGCAAAATTCCAATGAAGTCTCCAATTGTGGAACTGAAGCATTCCTCTACTAAAAAAAATGCATTCGAAAAAACTGCCACAAAAAAATACAATAAAAAGTTTTGATTGCTTTAGTGCGAATACCTATGGAAACAATGCAGCACTTCTGCACGTGTGAACATGGCCCAGGAGAGACTCTGGACAATTTGTATGTTCTACACCAGGTTCACACTTGGGGTTATTTATTTTTTTATCACTACTTAGAATTACAGACAAATTAAAAAAAGTGATCTGAGCCAATTATATGGAAAAAATACAATATTATTTAACATTTATTCTGAAGCTATATGAAATAATTCCGACTACAGCAATGGTCTGTGCCCATCACGGGTGATCCGTGTTACCGGGAAGAGAGGAGGAGACATTCCTACAAGGAGCTGACAATAGATACATCACATTATCTCACATATGAGGATACAGAATTATACAGGTTTGAAAATATCAAATAGAAAGATTTGCCTGTAAACAGGTAAAAAAGCAAAAACAGTAAATAAAGCAATGACTTGCGCTATTGTACCGGTAAGTTTTTATACATCTCATCCCAATCCAGCTAACCCCTATCCGTACAGTGGCAGCTGGTATTGGATGGTCTGCCATGGGTAACATAACTAGTTCTCCTATATTAGACCCATTGCCATGTTCGTCTTTATGACATCACAGAAGCGTTGTCCACGAGTCATGGAATGTTCCGCAAGAACGGTCAGTGCGAGGCAAGCAGAGATAGAGAGGAGAGCTGAACACTAACCCAGAGCGACTTGTAAATCACTTTTTACTTGTTTTGTTTATTTTTTTTACTTTTATTTCTTTTTTTTGGGAGTGTTTTCTACCATCCGCACACACTTTTGTGTGTGTGGAGGGGAAGGCAGCCTAATGGCTGCACCCGTAGCTGGAGGAAAGTTCCAACCACGGAGACGTCTCCCACATGCCAGGACATCCCTATACAGTCAGAGGCCTGAACACCACCAAAGGCCAACTGGCTTCACGGGGTATGTGATGGCAGTGCTTTATTATATCGTGTCAATTATTAAATGCCTGTTCAAAACACCAGAAAAGGCAAAGGACCGATATTCCAGACTGAAAAGTCCACCACCATATCCTACAATGCCCGAAATAGGCCGATTCGTACAACCTGCAGCAAACATCAGCGCAGAGCCTGAGGGTATGAAGGAATGCCTGATACTCACCAGAACAGTAGATGAGGAAGAGACAACAGCCACATTGCCCAGGAGCCCATCCCCATGCACCTGGATGGAGCTAACTCCCTCTCAAGCACGTATACTCCTCAGTATGCCTTACGACCATCAACCGCGTATTAAGGTGACTGCTAAACAAGGCTACAATCCTACACCACACCTGCCAGTCAGCTATACCACTGGAAAGATCATGCAAGTAATGCTGATGAGCCCACAGGATGTACAACGTGCCTACAAGAGAGATTTGGGTTTCCTTCCAAGTCCTAGGAAGATCATTCTCCCGAGAAGAGAATTCCGCGGCACTTTGATTTAGCCGGCGGAAAATGTAGTGGCGAGTTGCTTGCAGCAAGCACATACCATCTTCTGCACAGCTGCTTCTTAGACAGATTTTCCGGTTTTGACTATGGCTTGATCAATGGATCATGTTTCTATACTGCCGCCTGCCCTGACCTCTGCTTGTTTAAAGTTATGCATCTACACTGCCGCCTGCCCTGACCTTTGCTTGCTCAATGGATTATGTTTTTGAACTGCCGCCTGCCTGACCTCTGCTTGCTCAATGGATTGTTTCTGCACTGCCGCCTGCCTTCACCTCTGCTTGCTCAATGGATTATGTTTTTGAACTGCCGCCTACCCTGACCTCTGCTTGCTCAATGGATTATGTTTCTGCACTGCCGCCTGCCTTGACCTCTGCTTGCTCAGTGGATTATGTTTTTGAACTGCCGCCTGCCCTGACCTCTGCTTGCTCAATGGATTATGTTTTTGAACTGACGCCTGCCCTGACCTCTGCTTGCTCAATGGATTATGTTTCTGCACTGCCGCCTGCCTGACCTCTGCTTGCTCAATGGATTATGTTTTTGAACTGCCGCCTGCCCTGACCTCAGCTTGCTCAATGGATTATGTTTCTGCACTGCCGCCTGCCCTGACCTCAGCTTGCTCAATGGATTATGCTTCTGCACTGCCGCCTGCCCTGACCTCTGCTTGTTTCTGGTTATTAATCTGTGATACTAATAAAAATGTATATTATTCTGCACTATATGGACTGTGGGTCGTTTTTTTTCTTTGGTTTTATGGTTGTTTCCGGTTATGTTTTTGCACTGCTGCCTGCCCTGACCTCTGCTTGTTTCCGGTTATGTTTCTGCACTGCTGCCTGCCCTGACCTTTGCTTGTTTCTGACTACTCATTTGCCTGCTGATTTTGTACTTCTTCCTCAATGCCTGCACTTTTAAGACCCCAGTAGAGCTAATTTATATAAATCCTGCATCCTAACAATGAAGCCGGGTTATAGGGCTTCTGATCACAATGGTAGGATGATGCCTCAATGTGAAGAAGGGTAGCACCAGTTCTTCACCTAACAGTATGGAATGCTTATCTAAAAAAATGAAAAAGGAACAGTACAGTATAGACAAAGGTCCCATAAACTCAACAAGAACAAACCATTAAGAACTTTAAGCATAAACATGTGAGACAACAAACCAAGTGGCTCAGAATACCACATCCGACCCAACCAGCAGTTTTGTTGAAGGTATTTTCCTCTGATCTTTCGTTAAGAGGGTACAACATCTCAAATACATTAGACTGGTGTGGGTCTCCAACCATTTAGGAACCCTCAAATCAATAGTACAGGGGTCTTGAATCAGCCACAAAATTGCTTCAGGAAGAATTGGGTGGAGCACTGGTTTCATATGTACCCTGCCGCTCATGTCAAGGTCTATGAAAATAACCAAACACAAGGCTGAGTACTCAGATCTTATAGGAACCTCCCCAATAGTGAATGGCCATCTGTACATTCATAGTTCCCCAGGTCTGTAGACAGATGCGGGTTTCACATCCGGGACCTCTGCCTATCAGACATTTATAGAATATTTTATGGATAACACATAAATGTATGGGAAAACTCCTCTTGTAAATAGTGCGCCTCAAGTTTCTTCTGCTGTTTGCAGTGGAATGTAGTCATCATAGCTAATATGAGGGAAGGATTCCTGAGAGGGGGTATACATCTACTATATCCATATTCTGTGGATATCTACCCTAATAAAGCTTATGGACGGTGAGTGCAGTGATGAGACCGACCCTTTATCAACATGTTCTGTCCCACAAACTAATGTAGTACACTGCACTGACCGCCGATAGACTTTATTCTCCAAAGACAATTTAAGTTTGTTATATGTATTAAAATACTTTTTTTCCCAGAATTATCTAAGAATTATCGACAAGGAAAATGGACTCAAGATAAAGCTTAGAAACATATATTTCTTTACAGCTCCTGATATAGGTATTGCGGTCTTTAAAAACAGTAGTCCCCAACTTCTGCCTCCTCAGCAAGTTATCCCCTAGCCATTGGTAGATCATAACTTGCTGATTACGGGTGTTTCACTGCCAGGACCCCCACCAATCCTAAGAACAGGGTGTCTGGAACAAGCGGCTGTTAAGAATGCGCAACAACACTTCTTTCATTATGGGACAATGATGGGGCTGATATGCTGATGATGGACTATGATGGGGCTGATGTGCTGATGATGGACTATGATGGGGCTGATGTGCTGATGATGGACTATGATGGGGTTGATGTGCTGATGATGGACTATGATGGGGCTGATGTGCTGATGATGAACTATGATTGGGATGATGAAGTCTGCAATAACAGAGCATAGCAGTACAACCCCTTAGCCTGGAGTGCCCTAACAAATAGCTGGGGAGGGTCCGAGCTCACAGTCAGACCTTAGAAGAAGAGTTAATAGTTTTGTTTCTTCTGTCTTAAAGGACAAAAAAGGCTTACAGTATATACTCGCGTATAAGTCGAGATTTTCAGCCCATTTTTTGGGGCTGAAAGTCCCCCTCTCGGCTTATACGCGAGTCATATACCGGGGGTCGGCCAGGGAGGGGGAGCGGGAGGGGGTGTCGGAGATCATACTCACCTCTCCTGGCATGTTTCTGCAGCCCCCCGTGCTTATTCCATCTTCTCGGCGCTGTTCTTCCTGCTTTCAGCGGTCACGTGGTACGCTCATTACCCTCATTAATATGCACATATGTAATGAGCGGCACCACGTGACCGCAGAAAGCAGGAAGAACAGCACTGAGAAGATGGAACAAGCACGGGGGGCTGCAGAGACATGCCAGGAGAGGTGAGTATAACGGGGGGAGCCATATTCACCTGTGCCCCATTCCACCGCTGCGCATCGCTCTCCTGTCTTGCTTCCTCTGGCAGTGACGTTAAGGTCAGAGGGTGCCATGACGTAGTTAGCAGGCGCCCTCTGCCTGAACAGTCACTGCAGAGCCAGCAACGCTGAGGAGCAGCAGCTGCAGCAGTGACAAGGTGAGTATATAGTTTTTTTTTTCATTTTTTTAATTGAGGCTGCGGCAGCAGCATTGTAAGGGGCCACTAATCACTGTGCAGCAATACAAGGGGCCACTCATCACTGTGCAGCATTATAAGGGGCCACTCATCACTGTGCAGCATTATAAGGGGCCACTCATCATTGTGCAGCATTATAAGGGGCCACTCATCACTGTGCAGCATTATAAGGGGCCACTCATCACCTTGCAGCATTATAAGGGGCCACTCATCACCGTGCAGCATAATAAGGGGCCACTAATCACCGTGCAGCATAATAAGGAGCCACTAATCACTGCAGCATTTCAAGGGGCCACTAATCACTGTGCAGCATTATAAGGGGCCACTCATCACTGTGCAGCATTACAAGGGGCCACTCATCACTGTGCAGCATTACAAGGGGCCACTAATAACTGTGCAGCATTACAAGGGGCCACTAATCACTGTGCAGCATTACAAGGGGCCACTAATCACTGTGCAGCATTACAAGGGGCCACTAATCACTGTGCAGCATTATATGGGGCCAGTAATCACTGTGCAGCATTATATAGGGCCAGTAATCACTGTGCAGCATTATATGGGGCCACTCATCACTGTGCTGCATTATAAGAGGCCACTCATCACTGTGCAGCATTATAAGGGGGCCTCTCATCACTGTGCAGCATTATACGGGGCCACTAATCACTGTGCAGCATTACAAAGGGCCACTAATCACCGTGCAGCATAAGGGGCCACTAATCACTGCATTTCAAGGGGCCACTAATCACTGTGCAGCATTATAAGTGGCCACTAATCACCGTGCAGCATTGTAAGGGGCCACTAATCAATGTGCAGCATTATAAGGGGCCACTAATCACTGTGCAGCATTATAAGGGGCCACTAATCACTGTGCAGCATTATAAGGGGCCACTAATCACTGTGCAGCATTATAAGGGGCCACTAATCATTGTGCAGCATTATAAGGGTCCACTCTCCATGCAGCATTATAAGGGGCCACCAATCACTGTGCAGCATTATATGGGGCATATGTTATTATGGACCATGTTATAGGGCTACCATTATTCACTGTGCAGCATTATTAGGCATATTTTTGTATGGAGCATCTTATGGAACCCATCATGAACTTTATGGAGCATTATATGGGGCCATCATGAACTTTATGGAGCATCTTATGGGGCCCATTTTATTTTTGAAATTTACCAGTAGCTTCGGCATTTTCCACCCTAGGTTTATAGGCGAGTCAATAAGTTTTCCCAGTTTTTTGTGACAAAATTAGGGTGGTCGGCTTATACATGGGTCGGCTTATACGCGAGTATATACGGACTTCTAAAGAAAATTGCCCCCAAGTTATTTTGAGCGACCCCGCCTGCTGTACCATCCTTGTGATTTACGAGAACGTTTCTCACTTCCTGCTAGGACAGCGGAAACCCAAGGAGTAAAGAGAGAAGGTCCTTATGGCTGCATGGAGTAATGCTGGAAATCTCTAAGTCTGCGGGGACAACAGAGACTTTAGAAGAAGGCAAACCAAGGTTTAGTGCTAGCACTAGTGTGAGAGAAGGTTTATACTACAGGAGAGAAGTGCTGTAACAGGAAAGAACCTAACAAATAAAAAAGATTGTAGACAAACCAGATTTTGCTATCTATTCATGTCATTGCCTTCCATATTACAGAGAAATTTCCCTAAATCCGGTATCTGATAATCCACAATGATGTATATTCAGGGTCGAACTGGGGTGTCTGGGGCCCACCAGGGGAATGGACTCTAGGGCCCCATCCTACAGCTATATGCTAATATCTGTCAGTCGTTATCCCCATTATAGTGGAGCATCGGCTGTAAAACACAGGCGGCTCCTGCACATCTACTGTGCACCCCCATAACTGGGATGTATAATTACGGTAGTTTACATTAATGTGGTTCTTTGGTTAAAACAATTTATCACCGATCCATGGGCTCTATAGGATAGCTGATCGCATACGTCCGACCATTAGAAACTGCACCGACCGGAAGAATGAGAAAGTTTTATCGTTGATAGGACACTTATCCCCATTTTAAAATGGAGCAGCAGGTTAGATATCTGACCGAAGCTTCATTCATTCTCTTTGGAGCTTCTATAAAAATACAAGTGCAGCCACTGAGGGAATGAATGGATCAGTTGTCAAGTCGGACATGCCACTCCAGTCTAATGGGGATAAAAAGTTCCACATTTTGCTGAATGGGTCCAAGTAGTTAGACCCCCCCAATCAATACGTTATCACTTGTCCTGTGAATAGGAGATTACGTTTTTCCACAGGAAACCCCTGTAAGTGCATCTCTGCCGCTGTTTACAAAGTATTTAATCTCTAATGGAAATAAAGAATATTCTCCTAATTAATATCAGAGAAGACTAATGACCGTCAAACACAACACAATCCACTGTACCAAGACCAATAATACCACATACAGGGGAGAAATACCACCACACCATGACCAGACCACATAGTACCCGCATCATATCACATAAAAGGCACAAATACAACCACACCATGACCAGACCACATATTACCACCACATAGTGACCGAATAATATGACATATTACCAGCATATAGGGACCAAATAATAATTCATACACGGAGAAATACTTCCACACTGTGAACAGTCCACAAATTACCACCACTTATTGATGGAATACTACAGTACTGATTATGAATACAAACCACAATAATAACAACACTGTTATTACCACCAGTGACATTATACACAGTACCTCTGTATATAGTGTCAGTGTACAGGTAATACAGTGATTACCAGTGACATTATACACAGGAGCTCAGTGATCACTGGCAACATTATTGTCAAGGTTTGCTCAGCTTGTGGGATTAGGTAGTTCAGAGGTTAATGTGGATGGCCTCACTCTGAGATTCTGGGAGGCTTTTTAAAGCCTCATTGTGGGCTCATTCCTCATCGTTTATACTCAGACCCTTGGCCGAGTGTGTGTGACCCTGGTGTGCTTTGTGACTGTAATACTTTATGCTTGTTTGGTTTTGATCTGGTTCTGTCCCTGTTACGAGTTCTGCCTGTCCCTCTTGTACTGCGTTGCTATCTCTGTGTATGACTCATTGCCTATGACCTGACTATTCTCTGATTGCCCCTCTTGTACTGTGCAGCTATCTCCATGTATGACTCATTGCTTACGTTCTGACTACTCTCTGCTCGCCCCTCTGGTATCGCGCCGCCCTCTCCATGTATGACCGCCCGTTTGTCTGACCTGAGTTCCCCTCGCCTCTACTCCAGGATTCCTGTAGTAGAGTCCTACAATCATCTTCAGAAGTGGGACACTAAGCCCCGCCCCCTGTGGTCACATGATCGTAGGTCCTTGTACTTCTTACTACCTTCAGCATCGCAGGTCCCGTCTGCCTCAACTTTCCCTGCAGTATCGGACCCCGGGCCCTCCCGCAGTAGGGGTGAGTCACGCTGCTCAGCCGTGGCAGTTCGCCGACGCTGACAGGATCCTGATATTTATACACAGAAGATCTGCATACAGTGTCAGTGTAATACAGTGACCACCAGTGAAATTATACACAGGAGCTTTTGGAAGTGCATTGAGCAGCAGGGTGGTTTGCTGGTGAAGGGAAAAAAAATCTCTTTAAATCTTCTGCCTGAGCGAGTGTAAACGAGCTGAGTGTGACCTGAGCGTAAGTGCGAACGGTGGTAAGTGTGTGACTTGTGATTCAGTGACTTTGGATTCAGGGAGTTTGCAAAGGAGGTATTACTGAATTGCTGTTATATTTTATTAATACTTTTTATTTATTTTTACTTATCTTTTCTGTCTGGTGCAATCCCCATTAGGAATGTGCTCCACTATTGCCAATGCCATCCAGTGTACGTCTTGCCGCATGTACGCAATCCTTGACCAGCCAGTCGAGGGTGCATACTGCTGTGCGAGATGTGAGCACATTGTGCATTTGGAAGCCCAGATACTGGATTTAAATGTGCAGCTGGCAACACTGAGATCAATAGACAATATGGAAAGGAGACTTCTACTCACTGAGCAGACGCTCAATGAGATAGATGAGGGGGGGATGCTAGGTTGGAGCTGCAGGACAGTGAAGCAGTAAGATGGGTGACAGTTAGAAGGTGGGGTAGACAGAAGAGTGCCAGGGAGGCTAGTCCTGATCTGGCACAACCCAATAAGTTTGCCAAGTTGGCAGATGAGGGGAGTGTCAGTGCAGGGGTAGCACTGCTGCAGCAAGGCATGTCCTCTGAAAGCCAGAGGAGTATATGCTCCAGTAAGGGGAGAAATAGGAGAGCAGGGCAGGCCAGACAGGTGCTGGTAGTGGGGGACTCAATTATTAGGGGAACAGATAGGGCAATCTGTCACAAAGAAAGGGATCGTCGAACGGTGTGCTGCCTATCTGGCGCGCAAGTCTGACACATCGCTGACCGGGTTGACAGATTACTGGGAGGGGCTGGTGAGGATCCAGCGGTCATGGTGCACATTGGTACAAATGACACAGAGGTAGGTGGAAGGTCCTTAAAGATGATTTCAGGGAATTAGGCTGCAATCTTAAGGCAAGGACCTCCAAGGTGGTATTTTTGGAAATATTTCCTGTACCACGTGCCACGCCAGAGAGGAGATTAGGGAAGTTAATAAGTGGTTCAAGAATTAGTGTAGGAAGGAGGGGTTTGGGTTCCTGGAGAACTGGGCCGACTTCTCAGTTGGCTACAGGTTCTACGCTAGGGACGGGCTGCACCTCAATGGGGAGGGTGCAGCTGTGCTGGGGAAAAAAATGGCTAGAAGGGTGGAGGAGTGTTTAAATTTGGAACTAGGGGAGGGTATTCATTTTATAAGAGGGGAAGACTGTGTAGATAGAGACCTGGGCACAAATAATGAAATTGGGGGTGGTAGTGGCATGGGGGGTGAGGTTAGAACAGTTAATAATTTAAGAAATAGAGGTACAGACATACATAAAGTGCATGTATACAAATGCCAGAAGCCTCGCCAACAAAATGGAGGACTTAGAATTAATTTTGTTGGAAGATAAGGTATATTGCACCCCCTCATAGGGTATAAGGCTGCCCCCTCATAGGGTATAATGCTTCTCCCCCCTCATAGGGTATAATGCACCCCCTCATAGGGTATAATGCTGCCCCCTCATAGGGTATAACACTAGATAGATAGATAGATAGATAGATAGATAGATAGATAGATATGTGATAATTAGATGTATAGATAGATAATAGATAGATAGATCTATGGATAGACAGATAGATATAAAGATATAAAGATAATAGATAGTGAAAGATATAGGTAGCTATAGAGATAGATAGACCTAGATAGATATAGATAGATAAATAGATAGATAGGGGATAAATAGATATATGGATAGATAGATAGAAAGATAGATAGATAGATAGATATAAAGATAATAGATAGTGATAGCTATAGATAGGTATATAGATAGATAGATAGGGGATAAATAGATAGATCTATGGATAGATGATATATAGATGGATAGATATAAAGATAATAGATAGAGATAGATATAGATAGGTATAGAGATAGATGGATATAGACTATTTATATCTATCTATATCTACCTCTATATCTATCTCTATATCTAAGATAGAGACAGATAGATATAGAGATAGAGATATAGATATACAGATAGAAATAGATAGATATAGAGATATATAGATATAGAGACAGATAGATATAGAGATAGATATAGATAGATATAGAGATATATAAAAAACAAACCACAATACTCACCTCTCCTCCTGCTCCCACGCTGATGACGGCTTCAGTGATGGCAGCTGACCCGTCTGCCAGACACACAGCGGGTGCGCGATGAAGTGACGTCATCGCGCATCGGCTGTGAGTCAGGAGCAGAGGGGACTGATGGGAGAGAGATGCTCTCTCTTCCACTGCAATTGAGCGCGGCGCCGGCTGCCTAGGTTGGGGAGCGGGGCCCCGGGGTGAGTGAAGGCCGAGAGTGAATGAATATTCATTTCTCTTTAGTAGTGGGGACAGTGGCTCCTGCCTCCTGACACCCGCTGCTGCTCCGCTGGCAGGGCCCCCATAGCAGCTGTGTGGCACTGGCTGGGGGCCCCTGGAGCAGTGGGGGCCCTAGGCAACTGCTGTCCCTGTATACCAGTAGAGGTGCCAGGGCCCACCAGATGCCAGGGCCCACCGGAGAATCAGTCCGACGCTACCTGTCTGTATATATAATGTCAGTGTACAAGTAATAGAATGATCACTGGAGACATACACAGGAGTTCTGTATATAGTGTATAGTGTACAGGTAATACAGTGACTCACCAGTAACATTATACACAGGAGCTCTGCATATAGTCAGCGTACAGGTAATACAAGGATCACCAGTGACATTATACACAGGAGCTCTGTATATACTATATAATGTAAGTGTCCAGGTAAATCACTGACTTACCAGTGACCTCTGTATTTGTAGCGATTCATCTTCGCTTTTCTTCCTCTTCCAGCCAGGACACGTTTGCTGCAGAAAATAACACACTATACTTGATCACTTCTAGACCACATTCCCCACTTTCCCCCCCGACTTCTACACTTTATGTGTAAAGGTCAGCCAGGGCAGTAGTCGTGGCTGAGTATTTCGGGTTCGGGCATTGTATACCCTGACCTCCCTCTACAGGAAAACGGTACCTCTTCTCTTGCATGGTACGGTGAATACTCACCGTGCCGTCAGCGTCCCCTTTGCTACGCCGACTTGATGCTGATCCTTGATCCCAATGAATAGAGACACAGTCCAGGGCAACTCTTAACTGAGCAAATTTATTTTCTTCAGGACACAGCACATCCACATAGTTTCCAGCATTTTCATCACAGTAAAGACAGCACATTACTTCATCTTTCCCTTCACTGTTCCTTGCAGTGTTTCCGTTTGACGAAGCGTCTCAGATGGCTCCTCAGTGTCCTCCCTGTATAGCGTCACCACGGTGAAGCGCTCTCCAGCATGTTTCGCCCCGGACATCAGAGATTCAGCCCACGTAGCTTTCCACCACATTCTGGAGTGACCTGCCCGTACCCTTTTACGGTAACCTTCAATCTTCCTCTGTTTACTTACACTCTTTTCCACTTTATTGCTGATTCTGCAGTACCGTGTTCTTCTCTAGATGGCTGGGCATCAGCTTTAACATCACGGGGTAGTTAGGCAGCTCAGGCATATAGCCCACCCGAGCACAAAGGGGTCAGGCCTCTGACTGCCTGAAACTGGAAGACCATCCTGGCTTATTCTCCAGCTATCCCCTCCTACAGTTAACTCCTATATGTCCTACAGCTACATCTACTGTGCAATGAGCTCAGTGCCCCATCTAGTGACCATAGCCCAGACTGCACTGTCCCTACCAAGTACAAGGTGCAGAAACATAGCTTATGCTATATAAATAATACAGCAACATGAAATATACGATAATGCGCAACAATGGTATAACATATATATAAATATATATACAAGTACAACAGCAACATGGGGGTTTAAAGGGGTAAGACTCTCAACCCCTTACACATGTCTACATATTGATATTAGTCATGTATTATACTACAGCACAGGCACCATTTTGATGAATGCAAACCTTTTTTTTGTAACCCCACAAACACCCGGAGCACCAGAATCTCAATAACTGAAATTTACAAATACAGATTACACAACAACCACAAGATGCATTTCATCACCCAGGTCACCTCATTTTAATCAGTATAACAGCGTAGACCTGACACTGTCTGTACTTTACTGTTCACAATCCTGCTGACAGGATCCCTTTAAATCTAAATTTTAATAAGTTTGTTCTTTTCTGCGCTAAACGTCCCCCAAACCCTGAGGACGGCGAGTATACCTTGGTTGTGTTTTGCTGTATGTGTATACAAAAGTAAAAGAAGAGCACCTATCAGGGGCTCAGAAAAGCTGGGTGGCATGTGTGCTAGTGTGTGACCCAGCGCAGGTGTCTCACTGGCCTATCAAAACAGTGACCGATAGCAGCAAACAGTGTGATGTGGATGTGAGAACTGTCTGCGGGGTGCGCTTAGGTGAGTGGACAAAAGAATATGGGAGGTTCACCTTTATAGTAACATCCCAGGGCAGGTGTGTCGTGAGCAAGTGGTGTTCAAGAAATATTGGTGGCAGTGGTTGTGACTTATCCTGACACACAATGTACAGGGAAATGGGAAAATTGTGAAAAAAAACGCAATTCTGACCTTAATTATGTTTACGGCGTACATTATGTGGTAAAAATGACCATGTAATATGATTCTCCTCATCAGTATGATTACAGAGATACTAAACGTGCCCAGATTTTTAAATTATTTTAGTGGTAGAAAAAAAATCAAGACTTTGAAATAAAAAATATGTTGGAGTTTGTGTTGCCATTTTCCGAGACCCGTAGTTTTACTTTTTCGTTCAATAGAGCTATGAGAGGGATTATTTTTTCATAAGGCGAGACGTTATTATGGATATTACTTTGGGATACATATGACATTTTAGTTGCTTGTTACGTATTTTAAGTGGTATTGCAGCGACCAAAAAATACCGCAATGTTGGCGTTTTTAAATTTTTTGTGTTTACCAATTGGGTTAATTATTTTTATATTTTGATAGCTCGGACTTTGCTGGATGTGGCGATATCACTTGACATTTTTTTTTATGTTCATTTTCAATGGAGGAAAATTGAACTTTTATGAGTTTTTTTTCAGATTTGTTTAAATCTTTTTTTGTTGTTTTACTTTTCTTTTCACTTCATTTATCGCTCCCTAAGGCCCCTTTCACACTTCAGTTTTTTGCAATCAGTCACAATCCGTCAGGTTTTGACAAAAACGGATCCTCAATTTTTTTTGGAGGATCCGTTTTTTCCCCATTGACTTGCATTAATGGCGGATTGTGACGGATGGCTGTCCGTTTCATCCGTTTTTTTTTTGAGGATCCGCCAAAAGTTGCTGTCCGTCACCATCCTCAAAGATTTCAAAACGGAGCTTGCAACAAAACTCTCTCTCTCTCTCCTTCCCGACCAGCATTTCCTTTAAATTTCCTCATTTTCAGGATCCTGTGCCATCCGTTCACATCAGTTCAGAACGGATCCGCTTGTCTGCCTTTTTGGCGGATTTGAACTGATGCAAAAAACTGAAGTGTGAAAGAGGCCTAAGCTGTACTACATACAGGGGCTAATGGTGCAGCAGAAGTGTGAACTTTTTGATGCTTTTGTTTAATATTTTCCACTATATTATATGGAGAGCATAAAAAACGCATGCAAAATTCCAATGAAGTCTCCAATTGTGGAACTGAAGCATTCCTCTACTAAAAAAAATGCATTCGAAAAAACTGCCACAAAAAAATACAATAAAAAGTTTTGATTGCTTTAGTGCGAATACCTATGGAAACAATGCAGCACTTCTGCACGTGTGAACATGGCCCAGGAGAGACTCTGGACAATTTGTATGTTCTACACCAGGTTCACACTTGGGGTTATTTATTTTTTTATCACTACTTAGAATTACAGACAAATTAAAAAAAGTGATCTGAGCCAATTATATGGAAAAAATACAATATTATTTAACATTTATTCTGAAGCTATATGAAATAATTCCGACTACAGCAATGGTCTGTGCCCATCACGGGTGATCCGTGTTACCGGGAAGAGAGGAGGAGACATTCCTACAAGGAGCTGACAATAGATACATCACATTATCTCACATATGAGGATACAGAATTATACAGGTTTGAAAATATCAAATAGAAAGATTTGCCTGTAAACAGGTAAAAAAGCAAAAACAGTAAATAAAGCAATGACTTGCGCTATTGTACCGGTAAGTTTTTATACATCTCATCCCAATCCAGCTAACCCCTATCCGTACAGTGGCAGCTGGTATTGGATGGTCTGCCATGGGTAACATAACTAGTTCTCCTATATTAGACCCATTGCCATGTTCGTCTTTATGACATCACAGAAGCGTTGTCCACGAGTCATGGAATGTTCCGCAAGAACGGTCAGTGCGAGGCAAGCAGAGATAGAGAGGAGAGCTGAACACTAACCCAGAGCGACTTGTAAATCACTTTTTACTTGTTTTGTTTATTTTTTTTACTTTTATTTCTTTTTTTTGGGAGTGTTTTCTACCATCCGCACACACTTTTGTGTGTGTGGAGGGGAAGGCAGCCTAATGGCTGCACCCGTAGCTGGAGGAAAGTTCCAACCACGGAGACGTCTCCCACATGCCAGGACATCCCTATACAGTCAGAGGCCTGAACACCACCAAAGGCCAACTGGCTTCACGGGGTATGTGATGGCAGTGCTTTATTATATCGTGTCAATTATTAAATGCCTGTTCAAAACACCAGAAAAGGCAAAGGACCGATATTCCAGACTGAAAAGTCCACCACCATATCCTACAATGCCCGAAATAGGCCGATTCGTACAACCTGCAGCAAACATCAGCGCAGAGCCAGAGGGTATGAAGGAACGCCTGATACTCACCAGAACAGTAGATGAGGAAGAGACAACAGCCACATTGCCCAGGAGCCCATCCCCATGCACCTGGATGGAGCTAACTCCCTCTCAAGCACGTATACTCCTCAGTATGCCTTACGACCATCAACCGCGTATTAAGGTGACTGCTAAACAAGGCTACAATCCTACACCACACCTGCCAGTCAGCTATACCACTGGAAAGATCATGCAAGTAATGCTGATGAGCCCACAGGATGTACAACGTGCCTACAAGAGAGATTTGGGTTTCCTTCCAAGTCCTAGGAAGATCATTCTCCCGAGAAGAGAATTCCGCGGCACTTTGATTTAGCCGGCGGAAAATGTAGTGGCGAGTTGCTTGCAGCAAGCACATACCATCTTCTGCACAGCTGCTTCTTAGACAGATTTTCCGGTTTTGACTATGGCTTGATCAATGGATCATGTTTCTATACTGCCGCCTGCCCTGACCTCTGCTTGTTTAAAGTTATGCATCTACACTGCCGCCTGCCCTGACCTTTGCTTGCTCAATGGATTATGTTTTTGAACTGCCGCCTGCCTGACCTCTGCTTGCTCAATGGATTGTTTCTGCACTGCCGCCTGCCTTGACCTCTGCTTGCTCAATGGATTATGTTTTTGAACTGCCGCCTACCCTGACCTCTGCTTGCTCAATGGATTATGTTTCTGCACTGCCGCCTGCCTTGACCTCTGCTTGCTCAGTGGATTATGTTTTTGAACTGCCGCCTGCCCTGACCTCTGCTTGCTCAATGGATTATGTTTTTGAACTGACGCCTGCCCTGACCTCTGCTTGCTCAATGGATTATGTTTCTGCACTGCCGCCTGCCTGACCTCTGCTTGCTCAATGGATTATGTTTTTGAACTGCCGCCTGCCCTGACCTCAGCTTGCTCAATGGATTATGTTTCTGCACTGCCGCCTGCCCTGACCTCAGCTTGCTCAATGGATTATGCTTCTGCACTGCCGCCTGCCCTGACCTCTGCTTATTTCCGGTTATTAATCTGTGATACTAATAAAAATGTATATTATTCTGCACTATATGGACTGTGGGTCGTTTTTTTTCTTTGGTTTTATGGTTGTTTCCGGTTATGTTTTTGCACTGCTGCCTGCCCTGACCTCTGCTTGTTTCCGGTTATGTTTCTGCACTGCTGCCTGCCCTGACCTTTGCTTGTTTCTGACTACTCATTTGCATGCTGATTTTGTACTTCTTCCTCAATGCCTGCACTTTTAAGACCCCAGTAGAGCTAATTTATATAAATCCTGCATCCTAACAATGAAGCCGGGTTATAGGGCTTCTGATCACAATGGTAGGATGATGCCTCAATGTGAAGAAGGGTAGCACCAGTTCTTCACCTAACAGTATGGAATGCTTATCTAAAAAAATGAAAAAGGAACAGTACAGTATAGACAAAGGTCCCATAAACTCAACAAGAACAAACCATTAAGAACTTTAAGCATAAACATGTGAGACAACAAACCAAGTGGCTCAGAATACCACATCCGACCCAACCAGCAGTTTTGTTGAAGGTATTTTCCTCTGATCTTTCGTTAAGAGGGTACAACATCTCAAATACATTAGACTGGTGTGGGTCTCCAACCATTTAGGAACCCTCAAATCAATAGTACAGGGGTCTTGAATCAGCCACAAAATTGCTTCAGGAAGAATTGGGTGGAGCACTGGTTTCATATGTACCCTGCCGCTCATGTCAAGGTCTATGAAAATAACCAAACACAAGGCTGAGTACTCAGATCTTATAGGAACCTCCCCAATAGTGAATGGCCATCTGTACATTCATAGTTCCCCAGGTCTGTAGACAGATGCGGGTTTCACGTCCGGGACCTCTGCCTATCAGACATTTATAGAATATTTTATGGATAACACATAAATGTATGGGAAAACTCCTCTTGTAAATAGTGCGCCTCAAGTTTCTTCTGCTGTTTGCAGTGGAATGTAGTCATCATAGCTAATATGAGGGAAGGATTCCTGAGAGGGGGTATACATCTACTATATCCATATTCTGTGGATATCTACCCTAATAAAGCTTATGGACGGTGAGTGCAGTGATGAGACCGACCCTTTATCAACATGTTCTGTCCCACAAACTAATGTAGTACACTGCACTGACCGCCGATAGACTTTATTCTCCAAAGACAATTTAAGTTTGTTATATGTATTAAAATACTTTTTTTCCCAGAATTATCTAAGAATTATCGACAAGGAAAATGGACTCAAGATAAAGCTTAGAAACATATATTTCTTTACAGCTCCTGATATAGGTATTGCGGTCTTTAAAAACAGTAGTCCCCAACTTCTGCCTCCTCAGCAAGTTATCCCCT
The DNA here is from genome assembly GCF_039654945.1 of Dendrobates tinctorius. NCBI lineage: Eukaryota > Metazoa > Chordata > Amphibia > Anura > Dendrobatidae > Dendrobates > Dendrobates tinctorius. The sequence continues at coordinate 649,835 of NW_027361791.1, read as the reverse complement.
AGCCATTGGTAGATCATAACTTGCTGATTACGGGTGTTTCACTGCCAGGACCCCCACCAATCCTAAGAACAGGGTGTCTGGAACAAGCGGCTGTTAAGAATGCGCAACAACACTTCTTTCATTATGGGACAATGATGGGGCTGATATGCTGATGATGGACTATGATGGGGCTGATGTGCTGATGATGGACTATGATGGGGCTGATGTGCTGATGATGGACTATGATGGGGTTGATGTGCTGATGATGGACTATGATGGGGCTGATGTGCTGATGATGAACTATGATTGGGATGATGAAGTCTGCAATAACAGAGCATAGCAGTACAACCCCTTAGCCTGGAGTGCCCTAACAAATAGCTGGGGAGGGTCCGAGCTCACAGTCAGACCTTAGAAGAAGAGTTAATAGTTTTGTTTCTTCTGTCTTAAAGGACAAAAAAGGCTTACAGTATATACTCGCGTATAAGTCGAGATTTTCAGCCCATTTTTTGGGGCTGAAAGTCCCCCTCTCGGCTTATACGCGAGTCATATACCGGGGGTCGGCCAGGGAGGGGGAGCGGGAGGGGGTGTCGGAGATCATACTCACCTCTCCTGGCATGTTTCTGCAGCCCCCCGTGCTTATTCCATCTTCTCGGCGCTGTTCTTCCTGCTTTCAGCGGTCACGTGGTACACTCATTACCCTCATTAATATGCACATATGTAATGAGCGGCACCACGTGACCGCAGAAAGCAGGAAGAACAGCACTGAGAAGATGGAACAAGCACGGGGGGCTGCAGAGACATGCCAGGAGAGGTGAGTATAACGGGGGGAGCCATATTCACCTGTGCCCCATTCCACCGCTGCGCATCGCTCTCCTGTCTTGCTTCCTCTGGCAGTGACGTTAAGGTCAGAGGGTGCCATGACGTAGTTAGCAGGCGCCCTCTGCCTGAACAGTCACTGCAGAGCCAGCAACGCTGAGGAGCAGCAGCTGCAGCAGTGACAAGGTGAGTATATAGTTTTTTTTTTCATTTTTTTAATTGAGGCTGCGGCAGCAGCATTGTAAGGGGCCACTAATCACTGTGCAGCAATACAAGGGGCCACTCATCACTGTGCAGCATTATAAGGGGCCACTCATCACTGTGCAGCATTATAAGGGGCCACTCATCACTGTGCAGCATTATAAGGGGCCACTCATCACTGTGCAGCATTATAAGGGGCCACTCATCACCTTGCAGCATTATAAGGGGCCACTCATCACCGTGCAGCATAATAAGGGGCCACTAATCACCGTGCAGCATAATAAGGAGCCACTAATCACTGCAGCATTTCAAGGGGCCACTAATCACTGTGCAGCATTATAAGGGGCCACTCATCACTGTGCAGCATTACAAGGGGCCACTCATCACTGTGCAGCATTACAAGGGGCCACTAATAACTGTGCAGCATTACAAGGGGCCACTAATCACTGTGCAGCATTACAAGGGGCCACTAATCACTGTGCAGCATTACAAGGGGCCACTAATCACTGTGCAGCATTATATGGGGCCAGTAATCACTGTGCAGCATTATATAGGGCCAGTAATCACTGTGCAGCATTATATGGGGCCACTCATCACTGTGCTGCATTATAAGAGGCCACTCATCACTGTGCAGCATTATAAGGGGGCCTCTCATCACTGTGCAGCATTATACGGGGCCACTAATCACTGTGCAGCATTACAAAGGGCCACTAATCACCGTGCAGCATAAGGGGCCACTAATCACTGCATTTCAAGGGGCCACTAATCACTGTGCAGCATTATAAGTGGCCACTAATCACCGTGCAGCATTGTAAGGGGCCACTAATCAATGTGCAGCATTATAAGGGGCCACTAATCACTGTGCAGCATTATAAGGGGCCACTAATCACTGTGCAGCATTATAAGGGGCCACTAATCACTGTGCAGCATTATAAGGGGCCACTAATCATTGTGCAGCATTATAAGGGTCCACTCTCCATGCAGCATTATAAGGGGCCACCAATCACTGTGCAGCATTATATGGGGCATATGTTATTATGGACCATGTTATAGGGCTACCATTATTCACTGTGCAGCATTATTAGGCATATTTTTGTATGGAGCATCTTATGGAACCCATCATGAACTTTATGGAGCATTATATGGGGCCATCATGAACTTTATGGAGCATCTTATGGGGCCCATTTTATTTTTGAAATTTACCAGTAGCTTCGGCATTTTCCACCCTAGGTTTATAGGCGAGTCAATAAGTTTTCCCAGTTTTTTGTGACAAAATTAGGGTGGTCGGCTTATACATGGGTCGGCTTATACACGAGTATATACGGACTTCTAAAGAAAATTGCCCCCAAGTTATTTTGAGCGACCCCGCCTGCTGTACCATCCTTGTGATTTACGAGAACGTTTCTCACTTCCTGCTAGGACAGCGGAAACCCAAGGAGTAAAGAGAGAAGGTCCTTATGGCTGCATGGAGTAATGCTGGAAATCTCTAAGTCTGCGGGGACAACAGAGACTTTAGAAGAAGGCAAACCAAGGTTTAGTGCTAGCACTAGTGTGAGAGAAGGTTTATACTACAGGACAGAAGTGCTGTAACAGGAAAGAACCTAACAAATAAAAAAGATTGTAGACAAACCAGATTTTGCTATCTATTCATGTCATTGCCTTCCATATTACAGAGAAATTTCCCTAAATCCGGTATCTGATAATCCACAATGATGTATATTCAGGGTCGAACTGGGGTGTCTGGGGCCCACCAGGGGAATGGACTCTAGGGCCCCATCCTACAGCTATATGCTAATATCTGTCAGTCGTTATCCCCATTATAGTGGAGCATCGGCTGTAAAACACAGGCGGCTCCTGTACATCTACTGTGCATCCCCATAACTGGGATGTATAATTACGGTAGTTTACATTAATGTGGTTCTTTGGTTAAAACAATTTATCACCGATCCATGGGCTCTATAGGATAGCTGATCGCATACGTCCGACCATTAGAAACTGCACCGACCGGAAGAATGAGAAAGTTTTATCGTTGATAGGACACTTATCCCCATTTTAAAATGGAGCAGCAGGTTAGATATCTGACCGAAGCTTCATTCATTCTCTTTGGAGCTTCTATAAAAATACAAGTGCAGCCACTGAGGGAATGAATGGATCAGTGGTCAAGTCGGACATGCCACTCCAGTCTAATGGGGATAAAAAGTTCCACATTTTGCTGAATGGGTCCAAGTAGTTAGACCCCCCCAATCAATACGTTATCACTTGTCCTGTGAATAGGAGATTACGTTTTTCCACAGGAAACCCCTGTAAGTGCATCTCTGCCGCTGTTTACAAAGTATTTAATCTCTAATGGAAATAAAGAATATTCTCCTAATTAATATCAGAGAAGACTAATGACTGTCAAACACAACACAATCCACTGTACCAAGACCAATAATACCACATACAGGGGAGAAATACCACCACACCATGACCAGACCACATAGTACCCGCATCATATCACATAAAAGGCACAAATACAACCACACCATGACCAGACCACATATTACCACCACATAGTGACCGAATAATATGACATATTACCAGCATATAGGGACCAAATAATAATTCATACACGGAGAAATACTTCCACACTGTGAACAGTCCACAAATTACCACCACTTATTGATGGAATACTACAGTACTGATTATGAATACAAACCACAATAATAACAACACTGTTATTACCACCAGTGACATTATACACAGTACCTCTGTATATAGTGTCAGTGTACAGGTAATATAGTGATTACCAGTGACATTATACACAGGAGCTCAGTGATCACTGGCAACATTATTGTCAAGGTTTGCTCAGCTTGTGGGATTAGGTAGTTCAGAGGTTAATGTGGATGGCCTCACTCTGAGATTCTGGGAGGCTTTTTAAAGCCTCATTGTGGGCTCATTCCTCATCGTTTATACTCAGACCCTTGGCCGAGTGTGTGTGACCCTGGTGTGCTTTGTGACTGTAATACTTTATGCTTGTTTGGTTTTGATCTGGTTCTGTCCCTGTTACGAGTTCTGCCTGTCCCTCTTGTACTGCGTTGCTATCTCTGTGTATGACTCATTGCCTATGACCTGACTATTCTCTGATTGCCCCTCTTGTACTGTGCAGCTATCTCCATGTATGACTCATTGCTTACGTTCTGACTACTCTCTGCTCGCCCCTCTGGTATCGCGCCGCCCTCTCCATGTATGACCGCCCGTTTGTCTGACCTGAGTTCCCCTCGCCTCTACTCCAGGATTCCTGTAGTAGAGTCCTACAATCATCTTCAGAAGTGGGACACTAAGCCTCGCCCCCTGTGGTCACATGATCGTAGGTCCTTGTACTTCTTACTACCTTCAGCATCGCAGGTCCCGTCTGCCTCAACTTTCCCTGCAGTATCGGACCCCGGGCCCTCCCGCAGTAGGGGTGAGTCACGCTGCTCAGCCATGGCAGTTCGCCGACGCTGACAGGATCCTGATATTTATACACAGAAGATCTGCATACAGTGTCAGTGTAATACAGTGACCACCAGTGAAATTATACACAGGAGCTTTTGGAAGTGCATTGAGCAGCAGGGTGGTTTGCTGGTGAAGGGAAAAAAAATCTCTTTAAATCTTCTGCCTGAGCGAGTGTAAGCGAGCTGAGTGTGACCTGAGCGTCAGTGCGAACGGTGGTAAGTGTGTGACTTGTGATTCAGTGACTTTGGATTCAGGGAGTTTGCAAAGGAGGTATTACTGAATTGCTGTTATATTTTATTAATACTTTTTATTTATTTTTACTTAGCTTTTCTGTCTGGTGCAATCCCCATTAGGAATGTGCTCCACTATTGCCAATGCCATCCAGTGTACGTCTTGACGCATGTACGCAATCCTTGACCAGCCAGTCGAGGGTGCATACTGCTGTGCGAGATGTGAGCACATTGTGCATTTGGAAGCCCAGATACTGGATTTAAATGTGCAGCTGGCAACACTGAGATCAATAGACAATATGGAAAGGAGACTTCTACTCACTGAGCAGACGCTCAATGAGATAGATGAGGGGGGATGCTAGGTTGGAGCTGCAGGACAGTGAAGCAGTAAGATGGGTGACAGTTAGAAGGTGGGGTAGACAGAAGAGTGCCAGGGAGGCTAGTCCTGATCTGGCACAACCCAATAAGTTTGCCAAGTTGGCAGATGAGGGGAGTGTCAGTGCAGGGGTAGCACTGCTGCAGCAAGGCATGTCCTCTGAAAGCCAGAGGAGTATATGCTCCAGTAAGGGGAGAAATAGGAGAGCAGGGCAGGCCAGACAGGTGCTGGTAGTGGGGGACTCAATTATTAGGGGAACAGATAGGGCAATCTGTCACAAAGAAAGGGATCGTCGAACGGTGTGCTGCCTATCTGGCGCGCAAGTCTGACACATCGCTGACCGGGTTGACAGATTACTGGGAGGGGCTGGTGAGGATCCAGCGGTCATGGTGCACATTGGTACAAATGACACAGAGGTAGGTGGAAGGTCCTTAAAGATGATTTCAGGGAATTAGGCTGCAATCTTAAGGCAAGGACCTCCAAGGTGGTATTTTTGGAAATATTTCCTGTACCACGTGCCACGCCAGAGAGGAGATTAGGGAAGTTAATAAGTGGTTCAAGAATTAGTGTAGGAAGGAGGGGTTTGGGTTCCTGGAGAACTGGGCCGACTTCTCAGTTGGCTACAGGTTCTACGCTAGGGACGGGCTGCACCTCAATGGGGAGGGTGCAGCTGTGCTGGGGAAAAAAATGGCTAGAAGGGTGGAGGAGTGTTTAAACTTGGAACTAGGGGAGGGTATTCATTTTATAAGAGGGGAAGACTGTGTAGATAGAGACCTGGGCACAAATAATGAAATTGGAGGTGGTAGTGGCATGGGGGGTGAGGTTAGAACAGTTAATAATTTAAGAAATAGAGGTACAGACATACATAAAGTGCATGTATACAAATGCCAGAAGCCTCGCCAACAAAATGGAGGACTTAGAATTAATTTTGTTGGAAGATAAGGTATATTGCACCCCCTCATAGGGTATAAGGCTGCCCCCTCATAGGGTATAATGCTTCTCCCCCCTCATAGGGTATAATGCACCCCCTCATAGGGTATAATGCTGCCCCCTCATAGGGTATAACACTAGATAGATAGATAGATATGTGATAATTAGATGTATAGATAGATAATAGATAGATAGATCTATGGATAGACAGATAGAAATAAAGATATAAAGATAATAGATAGTGAAAGATATAGGTAGCTATAGAGATAGATAGATAGACCTAGATAGATATAGATAGATAAATAGATAGATAGGGGATAAATAGATATATGGATAGATAGATAGATAGATATAAAGATAATAGATAGTGATAGCTATAGATAGGTATATAGATAGATAGATAGGGGATAAATAGATAGATCTATGGATACATGATATATAGATGGATAGATATAAAGATAATAGATAGAGATAGATATAGATAGGTATAGAGATAGATGGATATAGACTATTTATATCTATCTATATCTACCTCTATATCTATCTATCTATCTATCTATATCTATCTCTATATCTAAGATAGAGACAGATAGATATAGAGATAGAGATATAGATATACAGATAGAAATAGATAGATATAGAGATATATAGATATAGAGACAGATAGATATAGAGATAGATATAGAGATATATAAAAAACAAACCACAATACTCACCTCTCCTCCTGCTCCCACGCTGATGACGGCTTCAGTGTCAGCAGCTGACCCGTCTGCCAGACACACAGCGGGTGCGCGATGAAGTGACGTCATCGCGCATCGGCTGTGAGTCAGGAGCAGAGGGGACTGATGGGAGAGAGATGCTCTCTATTCCACTGAAATTGAGCGCAGCGCCGGCTGCCTAGGTTGGGGAGCGGGGCCCCGGGGTGAGTGGAGGCCGAGAGTGAATGAATATTAATTTCTCTTTAGTAGTGGGGACAGTGGCTCCTGCCTCCTGACACCCGCTGCTGCTCCGCTGGCAGGGCCCCCATAGCAGCTGTGTGGCACTGGCTGGGGGCCCCTGGAGCAGTGGGGGCCCTAGGCAACTGCTGTCCCTGTATACCAGTAGAGGTGCCAGGGCCCACCAGATGCCAGGGCCCACCGGAGAATCAGTCCGACGCTACCTGTCTGTATATATAATGTCAGTGTACAAGTAATAGAATGATCACTGGAGACATACACAGGAGTTCTGTATATAGTGTATAGTGTACAGGTAATACAGTGACTCACCAGTAACATTATACACAGGAGCTCTGCATATAGTCAGCGTACAGGTAATACAAGGATCACCAGTGACATTATACACAGGAGCTCTGTATATACTATATAATGTAAGTGTCCAGGTAAATCACTGACTTACCAGTGACCTCTGTATTTGTAGCGATTCATCTTCGCTTTTCTTCCTCTTCCAGTGTAAAATAATGCATATCCTGTAAAATACTCAGGACTAGTTACCAGATAAAAATATAGTGGTTTATTTGGTTTCTTCCATCAAAGAAAGGTTATTACAGAAAAACAGGTGAATAAAAATAAGTGAAAGAGATATTGTCCATTGTTCATAGCAAAAGCTTTCCATCTTCATTCTCTGAGATCCCACATGGCAAAAGCAACATGTATTCTTCTTCTCTCCGAGATCCTGAATAGCAAATGCCTGCTGTGTCTCAGTTTGGCTTCTCACATCGCCGTCAAGTAATATACCAGCTGTTGAGTTATGTCATGGCCCAACACAGGCGACATCTTCGTGTCTGTCTCTCATGATGGTGAGGGAAGAAGAGCAGCGACCTCTACAGTTAGCCATGAATTATATACGTCTCCTAAAGCACGTGGTCTCTACATATATGGAGCTGTCTTTCTACCATGAGCCAAGCTTAAAAATAGCCTATGTCATGTAAGCTAAAGCATTCTACAGAACTGGGTCTTATAAGAAATTAACGGATTATTAATATTTAACAATTCCCCCTTTTGAGGGAGACAGACATTAATTGGAACCCTCAAATATAACGATCTTTTTTCTTCTTTTCTTCTTCTTTGACAAAATAATTTAATATTAATAATAATAATAATAATAATAATAATAATAATATTAGATTACCGTTATAAGTACTCAATGACATAATTGATGTGAATTCATGTTATGGTAAGCCGTGAACAATATTCATATAAAATATGTATAATTATACTTCCCTAAGTCTAAATTGAAGCATCTCAGGTCCAGTCATCATCATCTGATGTCATCTGGTCTTCATTTTGATGTCTTCTGTCTTCTTCTTGGTTCTTTTAAAAATACAGTTTTCTTATAGCATATAGATGTGTTGTGTATCAAATCAAAGTCCATAATTTCGAAAACAAAGTCTATGCAGCTTTAATATCTGTGCAGTGTTATCTTTAAAAACCTGGGCTTACATTGGCTCGCCTTGGATATTCTGGAATCCTCCATCGGAACTGGTCTTTGAACAGGTGTGACGTCTTTGGTCAGCAAAGCAAGGGTTAAAATGACTCTTCCTTGCTAAACATAGCACCATAACCAGTCCTTGTCCTAATGCACAGGACATATGTCAGGGTTGTAGCTTCCTGATAATTACCTTCATTGTTCACCAGCTTTCATCGAAGCTTTTCAGGTGATTGAAAACCTCTGGAACTTGATAAGAACGTGATAACACCGTTCATCTCAGCATCATAGGATCATCGTCCTCTGGTTGTCAGGTTAGACACTTTAATTGTGACTGTCAGTGGTGGATACTGCACTTGTGACTGTCAGTGGTGGATACTGCACTTGTGACTGTCAGTGGTGGATACTGCACTTGTGACTGTCAGTGGTGGATACTGCACTTGTAATTAACAGTCTATTACTCAGTAATCATAGCTTTGTTACCTTCTGGGATTTCTGGATCGCGGCATTCTTTTTCTTGCAACTGATAAAAATCAATGAAGTTTAGAAATGTGAAAAGTCTTTATTAACATAATTTCAGTATCTTGCTTGAAGTCTTCATTCCCTATTCTATACCAAATCTGGTAATTTTCTATCCTATAATATCACAGCGTACCATAGCAATCAGTAATATCCATATAATTATTATCAGAATTTGTACCATATATGGATTTCAATATTTGAAATAATAAACCAATAATAAGTGATAATACATTATTATCCATTTTTTTCATGTGATAGAACATTTTTATGTCATAGGTGTAATTACCTTTTTCAACCCATAGGTGTCACTGTGTTTTATGTAACCAGTGTTTTCATCTTTATTAATAAGGAATATATTTATTATACTAATAATATGTAGGAATGTAAAGCCATGAACCAAAATAAGAATATATGAGTGAGCGAATGAATGAATAAAAGAATTGTTGCATATAACTCAGAAGTGAAACATTTTCCTTAGTAATAGAACCATATAATTGCTATATTTAATGAAGCAATATTCTCAGTAGATATTACTTTACTAAATATTGGTGAAAGAATTAAAAATAATGAAAAATAAAAATAAAAATAAGAATAAGGCCTTTATGTTGATGCAGAGTAGTTATGTCTTCAGTAACATATACCCTTAATATTTCCATGATCTGGATTATTTCATAATTGTCATAAACTTGTGTTACCAAAATATTCAAATTATGCAACTTTGCATGTAATTCCTCTTAGTGTAAAGAAATGAATCCTTATAATACTTGTTATTATACCCAATACTTATACCATTGTACCTTATTAATATTTTTTTCCTATTAAAATGTGTGAAGAAGAGGTATTAATCAAATGTGATGATGTAGTCAGGATAAAAAAACATATTTCCCCCTTAATACCAAAAAATATTGTTTAGTAATAATTCATTTATCAAAACCAAAATTAAAAATAATTAATTTATAAATTGTGTAAATATTATACTTGCTTATACCATTATTTGTCTGAAGATGTGTAACCATTAAAATTAATTTGAATATCATAAAATTATCCTTTGGAAAAATTAATTTGCATAAACCATTTTGATGTGCGATTGCACTTTGCACTTATCCACTATTAACTAAATCAAGAAATAATTACTATAGAAATATAGAAATATATGTTTGTATAGATAATATTTCATTATGTATCTTAATATTCTAATAATTTCCTAAAGATAAAAGCTTTGGGGGTTTTTTTTTTTTTTTTTCTTTCTCTCATGCATTCAGGATCCTGAGGTCTCACAAACGTATCACATTACTCGCTCAGCAGCTGCTCATACACTCAGTCACTGTCACTTATTAACTTTAAACCAAATACCTCACATATGAAGGTGTGATGAATACACGTATTTTAACCCAAATTATCCTAATTATCAATGCATTGTAAACTATTTCAATTTAGTCTCTTAATATTTCTTTGAATATTCCTCCACATTACATAAATATATGTTGTATAGCTATACTTGACATTTAGGCCTGGAAAAAAAATTCCATTGGTTTGCAAAAGTTGAGACCCCCTTGAAAATTCTTTCCCTATGAAACAAGGACATAGTATACTGGTCTGGTATACTTATTATTAGAACAAGGTTGAAATTTTCACCTGTTGAGGTTGTCATTCAAACCATGCAGTAAAAAAGCACACACAAGAACATTTTAAAAAGCAATTGGTTATTTCCTTTTAAGGGTTAGATATATAAAATCATGCAATTATTGCAACATCCTGTGTAAATAAAGGCATAAATCCTTGGAAGAGAATTTTTCTCGATTAAGTCCTGCTTTGAAATGAAAATTCTAAGGAAACATAAAAAAATAAGGTTAATATCATATTCATATTCTAAATATTATTACTGATGTAGATTTTAATTTTCATTAAAAAATACAGTTCTACTATTTCTACTTCTACAAACACTCTATATATATACTGTATGACTATGTATATATCCACAAACCATAAAACTACAGGATTATACTCTATAACTCACTAATTGTATAACACTGTTACACAATATATATTACTTTTTTCCTAGCCAATTCCTACACCCATACTTATTTCTCTGCAAAAAATATCCTGAAAGGTTCTTGCCATTTTAAAACTGATAGATTCTTGGAGCAGAGTATTCAGTTTACAGGCCATGATGTCACTCACCACCTGTTTCTGTCTGTTAAATTCGGCCATCTTTGTTACAGAAAGAAAATCAGAACTCATCATTTTTCTTAATTCAATTTGTGTCTTTTCGGTGTTCTTTTGCATCATTCCATATGGTTTATAACAAACATGTGATTTTCTTTTTCTTTCTTCGTAGATTTGATTTTGGGGAAAACTCATTTTAGAAGGTTTTGCTAATACCGGCTTCTGATAAGATTTTACTCTGCCTGTCTTTACAAAATTAGCACAATTTACTTTCCTCTCACGATTCTCGTGTTTTCTGGCAAAATCAAGGGATTGCGCACATTCAAACAAAGAATCTTTTTGTGACGCAATAACACGAGATGCAGGATTTAGAAACCAAAATTTGCTTACAAAACTCCTTATGAGGGACGGTGTTTTGACATTCTCACTCAGCATTCTATACAAACGTTCATATATGGACATGAACGTAAAAATACATTCCTTCCGACCAATCCTTAATTTTTGAAGAATATCAATATCTGGATGATTTTCATTTGATGAACAAAAAATGAGAATTTTTAATCTGTCCTTATCAGTTAAATTCTCATGTGTCTCACCAGATAACTTTAAAGACAATCTCCTAGCAAAATTTACAGGGATCCACATTTTGAACAACTGATTCTTCTCCTCGTTAGATAAATCAAAGTTATCAGAACAACTTTCAAAGATCTCAGAGTTTCTACAGACATCTATTTTGTTGTCATAAGCAGGAATTATTTGGCATATTTTTATCAAATTCTTCCTCACGCTACTTCGGATTTGGGCCTGTGAGTCTTCTATTTTTAGTGGTACGTCTTTCCCTTGTACGTCCTCTACGTCAGTTCTGAAGTCTCCTCCTACTTCTCCATCTTGTTCCACGTCTGCAAGGTCACCTTCAATGGCTGCTACAGACACTTGATTACAGTCAATCTCCCTAACTTTACAGCCAATCTCGAGAACATCACAACAATCATTTTTGGATTTCTCTGACACAGATCTATGAAATATATCTACCATCTGTAGAATATTTTTTAATCTCTCTCTTTCTCTATTGAAAAACTTAGAATCTAACCTCTGATTCTCGAGTTCACACTCGGCATATAAACTTAACCATAAAACTTCTGAATTAGAATTGTCTACAGACTTAAATTTCAATTTACTCTGCTTAGCAAGACAATTAATGACATCCATTTTATCTTACCTTGAAATGTCTCAGCTCCTTTGATGGACAACGCTGGGTTCCTGTCTTCACACGTCTGGCTTAGGTCTGGTACTTTTGGCACTTGTAGTACTTCTCAATCTATGTGGTACTTCTTACTTCTAGGTTCTATGTGATTCTTGTAAGTAGTGGAATTCCCGATAACTTGCACATATGATTTGACGTTAGCAAAGTCCAATCCCCCGTGTGTGCAAGTGGAGGGAAACCCGCAAAAAAGTACAAAAATTCAGATCTGGCTGGCTCTCCAATGTAAAATAATGCATATCCTGTAAAATACTCAGGACTAGTTACCAGATAAAAATATAGTGGTTTATTTGGTTTCTTCCATCAAAGAAAGGTTATTACAGAAAAACAGGTGAATAAAAATAAGTGAAAGAGATATTGTCCATTGTTCATAGCAAAAGCTTTCCATCTTCATTCTCTGAGATCCCACATGGCAAAAGCAACATGTATTCTTCTTCTCTCCGAGATCCTGAATAGCAAATGCCTGCTGTGTCTCAGTTTGGCTTCTCACATCGCCGTCAAGTAATATACCAGCTGTTGAGTTATGTCATGGCCCAACACAGGCGACATCTTCGTGTCTGTCTCTCATGATGGTGAGGGAAGAAGAGCAGCGACCTCTACAGTTAGCCATGAATTATATACGTCTCCTAAAGCACGTGGTCTCTACATATATGGAGCTGTCTTTCTACCATGAGCCAAGCTTAAAAATAGCCTATGTCATGTAAGCTAAAGCATTCTACAGAACTGGGTCTTATAAGAAATTAACGGATTATTAATATTTAACATCCAGCCAGGACACGTTTGCTGCAGAAAATAACACACTATACTTGATCACTTCTAGACCACATTCCCCACTTTCCCCCCCGACTTCTACACTTTATGTGTAAAGGTCAGCCAGGGCAGTAGTCATGGCTGAGTATTTCGGGTTCGGGCATTGTATACCCTGACCTCCCTCTACAGGAAAACGGTACCTCTTCTCTTGCATGGTACGGTGAATACTCACCGTGCCGTCAGCGTCCCCTTTGCTACGCCGACTTGATGCTGATCCTTGATCCCAATGAATAGAGACACAGTCCAGGGCAACTCTTAACTGAGCAAATTTATTTTCTTCAGGACACAGCACATCCACATAGTTTCCAGCATTTTCATCACAGTAAAGACAGCACATTACTTCATCTTTCCCTTCACTGTTCCTTGCAGTGTTTCCGTTTGACGAAGCGTCTCAGATGGCTCCTCAGTGTCCTCCCTGTATAGCGTCACCATGGTGAAGCGCTCTCCAGCATGTTTCGCCCCGGACATCAGAGATTCAGCCCACGTAGCTTTCCACCACATTCTGGAGTGACCTGCCCGTACCCTTTTACGGTAACCTTCAATCTTCCTCTGTTTACTTACACTCTTTTCCACTTTATTGCTGATTCTGCAGTACCGTGTTCTTCTCTAGATGGCTGGGCATCAGCTTTAACATCACGGGGTAGTTAGGCAGCTCAGGCATATAGCCCACCCGAGCACAAAGGGGTCAGGCCTCTGACTGCCTGAAACTGGAAGACCATCCTGGCTTATTCTCCAGCTATCCCCTCCTACAGTTAACTCCTATATGTCCTACAGCTACATCTACTGTGCAATGAGCTCAGTGCCCCATCTAGTGACCATAGCCCAGACTGCACTGTCCCTACCAAGTACAAGGTGCAGAAACATAGCTTATGCTATATAAATAATACAGCAACATGAAATATACGATAATGCGCAACAATGGTATAACATATATATAAATATATATACAAGTACAACAGCAACATGAGGGTTTAAAGGGGTAAGACTCTCAACCCCTTACACATGTCTACATATTGATATTAGTCATGTATTATACTACAGAGGACGGCGAGTATACCTTGGTTGTGTTTTGCTGTATGTGTATACAAAAGTAAAAGAAGAGCACCTATCAGGGGCTCAGAAAAGCTGGGTGGCATGTGTGCTAGTGTGTGACCCAGCGCAGGTGTCTCACTGGCCTATCAAAACAGTGACCGATAGCAGCAAACAGTGTGATGTGGATGTGAGAACTGTCTGCGGGGTGCGCTTAGGTGAGTGGACAAAAGAATATGGGAGGTTCACCTTTATAGTAACATCCCAGGGCAGGTGTGTCGTGAGCAAGTGGTGTTCAAGAAATATTGGTGGCAGTGGTTGTGACTTATCCTGACACACAATGTACAGGGAAATGGGAAAATTGTGAAAAAAAACGCAATTCTGACCTTAACTATGTTTACGGCGTACATTATGTGGTAAAAATGACCATGTAATATGATTCTCCTCATCAGTATGATTACAGAGATACTAAACGTGCCCAGATTTTTAAATTATTTTAGTGGTAGAAAAAAAATCAAGACTTTGAAATAAAAAATATGTTGGAGTTTGTGTTGCCATTTTCCGAGACCCGTAGTTTTACTTTTTCGTTCAATAGAGCTATGAGAGGGATTATTTTTTTATAAGGCGAGACGTTATTATGGATATTACTTTGGGATAGATATGACATTTTAGTTGCTTGTTACGTATTTTAAGTGGTATTGCAGCGACCAAAAAATACCGCAATGTTGGCGTTTTTAAATTTTTTGTGTTTACCAATTGGGTTAATTATTTTTATATTTTGATAGCTCGGACTTTGCTGGATGTGGCGATATCACTTGACATTTTTTTTTATGTTCATTTTCAATGGAGGAAAATTGAACTTTTATGAGTTTTTTTTTCAGATTTGTTTAAATCTTTTTTTGTTGTTTTACTTTTCTTTTCACTTCATTTATCGCTCCCTAAGGCCCCTTTCACACTTCAGTTTTTTGCAATCAGTCACAATCCGTCAGGTTTTGACAAAAACGGATCCTCAGTTTTTTTTTGAGGATCCGTTTTTTCCCCATTGACTTGCATTAATGGCGGATTGTGACGGATGGCTGTCCGTTTCATCCGTTTTTTTTTTGAGGATCCGCCAAAAGTTGCTGTCCGTCACCATCCTCAAAGATTTCAAAACGGAGCTTGCAACAAAACTCTCTCTCTCTCTCTCTCCTTCCCGACCAGCGTTTCCTTTAAATTTCCTCATTTTCAGGATCCTGTGCCATCCGTTCACATCAGTTCAGAACGGATCCGCTTGTCTGCCTTTTTGGCGGATTTGAACTGATGCAAAAAACTGAAGTGTGAAAGAGGCCTAAGCTGTACTACATACAGGGGCTAATGGTGCAGCAGAAGTGTGAACTTTTTGATGCTTTTGTTTAATATTTTCCACTATATTATATGGAGAGCATAAAAAACGCATGCAAAATTCCAATGAAGTCTCCAATTGTGGAACTGAAGCATTCCTCTACTAAAAAAAATGCATTCGAAAAAACTGCCACAAAAAAATACAATAAAAAGTTTTGATTGCTTTAGTGCGAATACCTATGGAAACAATGCAGCACTTCTGCACGTGTGAACATGGCCCAGGAGAGACTCTGGACAATTTGTACGTTCTACACCAGGTTCACACTTGGGGTTATTTATTTTTTTATCACTACTTAGAATTACAGACAAATTAAAAAAAGTGATCTGAGCCAATTATATGGAAAAAATACAATATTATTTAACATTTATTCTGAAGCTATATGAAATAATTCTGACTACAGCAATGGTCTGTGCCCATCACGGGTGATCCGTGTTACCGGGAAGAGAGGAGGAGACATTCCTGGAAGGAGCTGACAATAGATACATCACATTATCTCACGTATGAGGATACAGAATTATACAGGTTTGAAAATATCAAATAGAAAGATTTGCCTGTAAACAGGTAAAAAAGCAAAAACAGTAAATAAAGCAATGACTTGGGCTCTTGTACCGGTAAGTTTTTATACATCTCATTCCAATCCAGCTAACCCCTATCCGTACAGTGGCAGCTGGTATTGGATGGTCTGCCATGGGTAACATAACTAGTTCTCCTATATTAGACCCATTGCCATGTTCGTCTTTATGACATCACAGAAGCGTTGTCCACGAGTCATGGAATGTTCCGCAAGAACGGTCAGTGCGAGGCAAGCAGAGATAGAGAGGAGAGCTGAACACTAACCCAGAGCGATTGTAAATCACTTTTTACTTGTTTTGTTTATTTTTTTTACTTTTATTTCTTTTTTTTGGGAGTGTTTTCTACCATCCGCACACACTTTTGTGTGTGTGGAGGGGAAGGCAGCCTAATGGCTGCACCCGTAGCTGGAGGAAAGTTCCAACCACGGAGACGTCTCCCACATGCCAGGACATCCCTATACAGTCAGAGGCCTGAACACCACCAAAGGCCAACTGGCTTCACGGGGTATGTGATGGCAGTGCTTTATTATATCGTGTCAATTATTAAATGCCTGTTCAAAACACCAGAAAAGGCAAAGGACCGATATTCCAGACTGAAAAGTCCACCACCATATCCTACAATGCCCGAAATAGGCCGATTCGTACAACCTGCAGCAAACATCAGCGCAGAGCCAGAGGGTATGAAGGAACGCCTGATACTCACCAGAACAGTAGATGAGGAAGAGACAACAGCCACATTGCCCAGGAGCCCATCCCCATGCACCTGGATGGAGCTAACTCCCTCTCAAGCACGTATACTCCTCAGTATGCCTTACGACCATCAACCGCGTATTAAGGTGACTGCTAAACAAGGCTACAATCCTACACCACACCTGCCAGTCAGCTATACCACTGGAAAGATCATGCAAGTAATGCTGATGAGCCCACAGGATGTACAACGTGCCTACAAGAGAGATTTGGGTTTCCTTCCAAGTCCTAGGAAGATCATTCTCCCGAGAAGAGAATTCCGCGGCACTTTGATTTAGCCGGCGGAAAATGTAGTGGCGAGTTGCTTGCAGCAAGCACATACCATCTTCTGCACAGCTGCTTCTTAGACAGATTTTCCGGTTTTGACTATGGCTTGATCAATGGATCATGTTTCTATACTGCCGCCTGCCCTGACCTCTGCTTGTTTAAAGTTATGCATCTACACTGCCGCCTGCCCTGACCTTTGCTTGCTCAATGGATTATGTTTTTGAACTGCCGCCTGCCTGACCTCTGCTTGCTCAATGGATTGTTTCTGCACTGCCGCCTGCCTTGACCTCTGCTTGCTCAATGGATTATGTTTTTGAACTGCCGCCTATCCTGACCTCTGCTTGCTCAATGGATTATGTTTCTGCACTGCCGCCTGCCTTGACCTCTGCTTGCTCAGTGGATTATGTTTTTGAACTGCCGCCTGCCCTGACCTCTGCTTGCTCAATGGATTATGTTTTTGAACTGACGCCTGCCCTGACCTCTGCTTGCTCAATGGATTATGTTTCTGCACTGCCGCCTGCCTGACCTCTGCTTGCTCAATGGATTATGTTTTTGAACTGCCGCCTGCCCTGACCTCAGCTTGCTCAATGGATTATGTTTCTGCACTGCCGCCTGCCCTGACCTCAGCTTGCTCAATGGATTATGCTTCTGCACTGCCGCCTGCCCTGACCTCTGCTTGTTTCCGGTTATTAATCTGTGATACTAATAAAAATGTATATTATTCTGCACTATATGGACTGTGGGTCGTTTTTTTTCTTTGGTTTTATGGTTGTTTCCGGTTATGTTTTTGCACTGCTGCCTGCCCTGACCTCTGCTTGTTTCCGGTTATGTTTCTGCACTGCTGCCTGCCCTGACCTTTGCTTGTTTCTGACTACTCATTTGCCTGCTGATTTTGTACTTCTTCCTCAATGCCTGCACTTTTAAGACCCCAGTAGAGCTAATTTATATAAATCCTGCATCCTAACAATGAAGCCGGGTTGTAGGGCTTCTGATCACAATGGTAGGATGATGCCTCAATGTGAAGAAGGGTAGCACCAGTTCTTCACCTAACAGTATGGAATGCTTATCTAAAAAAATGAAAAAGGAACAGTACAGTATAGACAAAGGTCCCATAAACTCAACAAGAACAAACCATTAAGAACTTTAAGCATAAACATATGAGACAACAAACCAAGTGGCTCAGAATACCACATCCGACCCAACCAGCAGTTTTGTTGAAGGTATTTTCCTCTGATCTTTCGTTAAGAGGGTACAACATCTCAAATACATTAGACTGGTGTGGGTCTCCAACCATTTAGGAACCCTCAAATCAATAGTACAGGGGTCTTGAATCAGCCACAAAATTGCTTCAGGAAGAATTGGGTGGAGCACTGGTTTCATATGTACCCTGCCGCTCATGTCAAGGTCTATGAAAATAACCAAACACAAGGCTGAGTACTCAGATCTTATAGGAACCTCCCCAATAGTGAATGGCCATCTGTATATTCATAGTTCCCCAGGTCTGTAGACAGATGCGGGTTTCACGTCCGGGACCTCTGCCTATCAGACATTTATAGAATATTTTATGGATAACACATAAATGTATGGGAAAACTCCTCTTGTAAATAGTGCGCCTCAAGTTTCTTCTGCTGTTTGCAGTGGAATGTAGTCATCATAGCTAATATGAGGGAAGGATTCCTGAGAGGGGGTATACATCTACTATATCCATATTCTGTGGATATCTACCCTAATAAAGCTTATGGACGGTGAGTGCAGTGATGAGACCGACCCTTTATCAACATGTTCTGTCCCACAAACTAATGTAGTACACTGCACTGACCGCCGATAGACTTTATTCTCCAAAGACAATTTAAGTTTGTTATATGTATTAAAATACTTTTTTTCCCAGAATTATCTAAGAATTATCGACAAGGAAAATGGACTCAAGATAAAGCTTAGAAACATATATTTCTTTACAGCTCCTGATATAGGTATTGCGGTCTTTAAAAACAGTAGTCCCCAACTTCTGCCTCCTCAGCAAGTTATCCCCTAGCCATTGGTAGATCATAACTTGCTGATTACGGGTGTTTCACTGCCAGGACCCCCACCAATCCTAAGAACAGGGTGTCTGGAACAAGCGGCTGTTAAGAATGCGCAACAACACTTCTTTCATTATGGGACAATGATGGGGCTGATATGCTGATGATGGACTATGATGGGGCTGATGTGCTGATGATGGACTATGATGGGGCTGATGTGCTGATGATGGACTATGATGGGGTTGATGTGCTGATGATGGACTATGATGGGGCTGATGTGCTGATGATGAACTATGATTGGGATGATGAAGTCTGCAATAACAGAGCATAGCAGTACAACCCCTTAGCCTGGAGTGCCCTAACAAATAGCTGGGGAGGGTCCGAGCTCACAGTCAGACCTTAGAAGAAGAGTTAATAGTTTTGTTTCTTCTGTCTTAAAGGACAAAAAAGGCTTACAGTATATACTCGCGTATAAGTCGAGATTTTCAGCCCATTTTTTGGGGCTGAAAGTCCCCCTCTCGGCTTATACGCGAGTCATATACCGGGGGTCGGCCAGGGAGGGGGAGCGGGAGGGGGTGTCGGAGATCATACTCACCTCTCCTGGCATGTTTCTGCAGCCCCCCGTGCTTATTCCATCTTCTCGGCGCTGTTCTTCCTGCTTTCAGCGGTCACGTGGTACGCTCATTACCCTCATTAATATGCACATATGTAATGAGCGGCACCACGTGACCGCAGAAAGCAGGAAGAACAGCACTGAGAAGATGGAACAAGCACGGGGGGCTGCAGAGACATGCCAGGAGAGGTGAGTATAACGGGGGGAGCCATATTCACCTGTGCCCCATTCCACCGCTGCGCATCGCTCTGCTGTCTTGCTTCCTCTGGCAGTGACGTTAAGGTCAGAGGGTGCCATGACGTAGTTAGCAGGCGCCCTCTGCCTGAACAGTCACTGCAGAGCCAGCAACGCTGAGGAGCAGCAGCTGCAGCAGTGACAAGGTGAGTATATAGTTTTTTTTTTCATTTTTTTAATTGAGGCTGCGGCAGCAGCATTGTAAGGGGCCACTAATCACTGTGCAGCAATACAAGGGGCCACTCATCACTGTGCAGCATTATAAGGGGCCACTCATCACTGTGCAGCATTATAAGGGGCCACTCATCACTGTGCAGCATTATAAGGGGCCACTCATCACTGTGCAGCATTATAAGGGGCCACTCATCACCTTGCAGCATTATAAGGGGCCACTCATCACCGTGCAGCATAATAAGGGGCCACTAATCACCGTGCAGCATAATAAGGAGCCACTAATCACTGCAGCATTTCAAGGGGCCACTAATCACTGTGCAGCATTATAAGGGGCCACTCATCACTGTGCAGCATTACAAGGGGCCACTCATCACTGTGCAGCATTACAAGGGGCCACTAATAACTGTGCAGCATTACAAGGGGCCACTAATCACTGTGCAGCATTACAAGGGGCCACTAATCACTGTGCAGCATTATAAGTGGCCACTAATCACCGTGCAGCATTGTAAGGGGCCACTAATCAATGTGCAGCATTATAAGGGGCCACTAATCACTGTGCAGCATTATAAGGGGCCACTAATCACTGTGCAGCATTATAAGGGGCCACTAATCACTGTGCAGCATTATAAGGGGCCACTAATCATTGTGCAGCATTATAAGGGGCCACTCTCCATGCAGCATTATAAGGGGCCACCAATCACTGTGAAGCATTATATGGGGCATATGTTATTATGGACCATGTAATAGGGCTACCATTATTCACTGTGCAGCATTATTAGGCATATTTTTGTATGGAGCATCTTATGGAACCCATCATGAACTTTATGGAGCATTATATGGGGCCATCATGAACTTTATGGAGCATCTTATGGGGCCCATTTTATTTTTGAAATTTACCAGTAGCTTCGGCATTTTCCACCCTAGGTTTATAGGCGAGTCAATAAGTTTTCCCAGTTTTTTGTGACAAAATTAGGGTGGTCGGCTTATACATGGGTCGGCTTATACGCGAGTATATACGGACTTCTAAAGAAAATTGCCCCCAAGTTATTTTGAGCGACCCCGCCTGCTGTACCATCCTTGTGATTTACGAGAACGTTTCTCACTTCCTGCTAGGACAGCGGAAACACAAGGAGTAAAGAGAGAAGGTCCTTATGGCTGCATGGAGTAATGCTGGAAATCTCTAAGTCTGCGGGGACAACAGAGACTTTAGAAGAAGGCAAACCAAGGTTTAGTGCTAGCACTAGTGTGAGAGAAGGTTTATACTACAGGAGAGAAGTGCTGTAACAGGAAAGAACCTAACAAATAAAAAAGATTGTAGACAAACCAGATTTTGCTATCTATTCATGTCATTGCCTTCCATATTACAGAGAAATTTCCCTAAATCCGGTATCTGATAATCCACAATGATGTATATTCAGGGTCGAACTGGGGTGTCTGGGGCCCACCAGGGGAATGGACTCTAGGGCCCCATCCTACAGCTATATGCTAATATCTGTCAGTCGTTATCCCCATTATAGTGGAGCATCGGCTGTAAAACACAGGCGGCTCCTGCACATCTACTGTGCACCCCCATAACTGGGATGTATAATTACGGTAGTTTACATTAATGTGGTTCTTTGGTTAAAACAATTTATCACCGATCCATGGGCTCTATAGGATAGCTGATCGCATACGTCCGACCATTAGAAACTGCACCGACCGGAAGAATGAGAAAGTTTTATCGTTGATAGGACACTTATCCCCATTTTAAAATGGAGCAGCAGGTTAGATATCTGACCGAAGCTTCATTCATTCTCTTTGGAGCTTCTATAAAAATACAAGTGCAGCCACTGAGGGAATGAATGGATCAGTTGTCAAGTCGGACATGCCACTCCAGTCTAATGGGGATAAAAAGTTCCACATTTTGCTGAATGGGTCCAAGTAGTTAGACCCCCCCAATCAATACGTTATCACTTGTCCTGTGAATAGGAGATTACGTTTTTCCACAGGAAACCCCTGTAAGTGCATCTCTGCCGCTGTTTACAAAGTATTTAATCTCTAATGGAAATAAAGAATATTCTCCTAATTAATATCAGAGAAGACTAATGACCGTCAAACAACACAATCCACTGTACCAAGACCAATAATACCACATACAGGGGAGAAATACCACCACACCATGACCAGACCACATAGTACCCGCATCATATCACATAAAAGGCACAAATACAACCACACCATGACCAGACCACATATTACCACCACATAGTGACCGAATAATATGACATATTACCAGCATATAGGGACCAAATAATAATTCATACACGGAGAAATACTTCCACACTGTGAACAGTCCACAAATTACCACCACTTATTGATGGAATACTACAGTACTGATTATGAATACAAACCACAATAATAACAACACTGTTATTACCACCAGTGACATTATACACAGTACCTCTGTATATAGTGTCAGTGTACAGGTAATACAGTGATTACCAGTGACATTATACACAGGAGCTCAGTGATCACTGGCAACATTATTGTCAAGGTTTGCTCAGCTTGTGGGATTAGGTAGTTCAGAGGTTAATGTGGATGGCCTCACTCTGAGATTCTGGGAGGCTTTTTAAAGCCTCATTGTGGGCTCATTCCTCATCGTTTATACTCAGACCCTTGGCCGAGTGTGTGTGACCCTGGTGTGCTTTGTGACTGTAATACTTTATGCTTGTTTGGTTTTGATCTGGTTCTGTCCCTGTTACGAGTTCTGCCTGTCCCTCTTGTACTGCGTTGCTATCTCTGTGTATGACTCATTGCCTATGACCTGACTATTCTCTGATTGCCCCTCTTGTACTGTGCAGCTATCTCCATGTATGACTCATTGCTTACGTTCTGACTACTCTCTGCTCGCCCCTCTGGTATCGCGCCGCCCTCTCCATGTATGACCGCCCGTTTGTCTGACCTGAGTTCCCCTCGCCTCTACTCCAGGATTCCTGTAGTAGAGTCCTACAATCATCTTCAGAAGTGGGACACTAAGCCCCGCCCCCTGTGGTCACATGATCGTAGGTCCTTGTACTTCTTACTACCTTCAGCATCGCAGGTCCCGTCTGCCTCAACTTTCCCTGCAGTATCGGACCCCGGGCCCTCCCGCAGTAGGGGTGAGTCACGCTGCTCAGCCGTGGCAGTTCGCCGACGCTGACAGGATCCTGATATTTATACACAGAAGATCTGCATACAGTGTCAGTGTAATACAGTGACCACCAGTGAAATTATACACAGGAGCTTTTGGAAGTGCATTGAGCAGCAGGGTGGTTTGCTGGTGAAGGGAAAAAAAATCTCTTTAAATCTTCTGCCTGAGCGAGTGTAAACGAGCTGAGTGTGACCTGAGCGTAAGTGCGAACGGTGGTAAGTGTGTGACTTGTGATTCAGTGACTTTGGATTCAGGGAGTTTGCAAAGGAGGTATTACTGAATTGCTGTTATATTTTATTAATACTTTTTATTTATTTTTACTTATCTTTTCTGTCTGGTGCAATCCCCATTAGGAATGTGCTCCACTATTGCCAATGCCATCCAGTGTACGTCTTGCCGCATGTACGCAATCCTTGACCAGCCAGTCGAGGGTGCATACTGCTGTGCGAGATGTGAGCACATTGTGCATTTGGAAGCCCAGATACTGGATTTAAATGTGCAGCTGGCAACACTGAGATCAATAGACAATATGGAAAGGAGACTTCTACTCACTGAGCAGACGCTCAATGAGATAGATGAGGGGGGGATGCTAGGTTGGAGCTGCAGGACAGTGAAGCAGTAAGATGGGTGACAGTTAGAAGGTGGGGTAGACAGAAGAGTGCCAGGGAGGCTAGTCCTGATCTGGCACAACCCAATAAGTTTGCCAAGTTGGCAGATGAGGGGAGTGTCAGTGCAGGGGTAGCACTGCTGCAGCAAGGCATGTCCTCTGAAAGCCAGAGGAGTATATGCTCCAGTAAGGGGAGAAATAGGAGAGCAGGGCAGGCCAGACAGGTGCTGGTAGTGGGGGACTCAATTATTAGGGGAACAGATAGGGCAATCTGTCACAAAGAAAGGGATCGTCGAACGGTGTGCTGCCTATCTGGCGCGCAAGTCTGACACATCGCTGACCGGGTTGACAGATTACTGGGAGGGGCTGGTGAGGATCCAGCGGTCATGGTGCACATTGGTACAAATGACACAGAGGTAGGTGGAAGGTCCTTAAAGATGATTTCAGGGAATTAGGCTGCAATCTTAAGGCAAGGACCTCCAAGGTGGTATTTTTGGAAATATTTCCTGTACCACGTGCCACGCCAGAGAGGAGATTAGGGAAGTTAATAAGTGGTTCAAGAATTAGTGTAGGAAGGAGGGGTTTGGGTTCCTGGAGAACTGGGCCGACTTCTCAGTTGGCTACAGGTTCTACGCTAGGGACGGGCTGCACCTCAATGGGGAGGGTGCAGCTGTGCTGGGGAAAAAAATGGCTAGAAGGGTGGAGGAGTGTTTAAACTTGGAACTAGGGGAGGGTATTCATTTTATAAGAGGGGAAGACTGTGTAGATAGAGACCTGGGCACAAATAATGAAATTGGAGGTGGTAGTGGCATGGGGGGTGAGGTTAGAACAGTTAATAATTTAAGAAATAGAGGTACAGACATACATAAAGTGCATGTATACAAATGCCAGAAGCCTCGCCAACAAAATGGAGGACTTAGAATTAATTTTGTTGGAAGATAAGGTATATTGCACCCCCTCATAGGGTATAAGGCTGCCCCCTCATAGGGTATAATGCTTCTCCCCCCTCATAGGGTATAATGCACCCCCTCATAGGGTATAATGCTGCCCCCTCATAGGGTATAACACTAGATAGATAGATAGATATGTGATAATTAGATGTATAGATAGATAATAGATAGATAGATCTATGGATAGACAGATAGAAATAAAGATATAAAGATAATAGATAGTGAAAGATATAGGTAGCTATAGAGATAGATAGATAGACCTAGATAGATATAGATAGATAAATAGATAGATAGGGGATAAATAGATATATGGATAGATAGATAGATAGATATAAAGATAATAGATAGTGATAGCTATAGATAGGTATATAGATAGATAGATAGATAGGGGATAAATAGATAGATCTATGGATACATGATATATAGATGGATAGATATAAAGATAATAGATAGAGATAGATATAGATAGGTATAGAGATAGATGGATATAGACTATTTATATCTATCTATATCTACCTCTATATCTATCTATCTATCTATCTATATCTATCTCTATATCTAAGATAGAGACAGATAGATATAGAGATAGAGATATAGATATACAGATAGAAATAGATAGATATAGAGATATATAGATATAGAGACAGATAGATATAGAGATAGATATAGATAGATATAGAGATATATAAAAAACAAACCACAATACTCACCTCTCCTCCTGCTCCCACGCTGATGACGGCTTCAGTGTCAGCAGCTGACCCGTCTGCCAGACACACAGCGGGTGCGCGATGAAGTGACGTCATCGCGCATCGGCTGTGAGTCAGGAGCAGAGGGGACTGATGGGAGAGAGATGCTCTCTATTCCACTGAAATTGAGCGCAGCGCCGGCTGCCTAGGTTGGGGAGCGGGGCCCCGGGGTGAGTGGAGGCCGAGAGTGAATGAATATTCATTTCTCTTTAGTAGTGGGGACAGTGGCTCCTGCCTCCTGACACCCGCTGCTGCTCCGCTGGCAGGGCCCCCATAGCAGCTGTGTGGCACTGGCTGGGGGCCCCTGGAGCAGTGGGGGCCCTAGGCAACTGCTGTCCCTGTATACCAGTAGAGGTGCCAGGGCCCACCAGATGCCAGGGCCCACCGGAGAATCAGTCCGACGCTACCTGTCTGTATATATAATGTCAGTGTACAAGTAATAGAATGATCACTGGAGACATACACAGGAGTTCTGTATATAGTGTATAGTGTACAGGTAATACAGTGACTCACCAGTAACATTATACACAGGAGCTCTGCATATAGTCAGCGTACAGGTAATACAAGGATCACCAGTGACATTATACACAGGAGCTCTGTATATACTATATAATGTAAGTGTCCAGGTAAATCACTGACTTACCAGTGACCTCTGTATTTGTAGCGATTCATCTTCGCTTTTCTTCCTCTTCCAGCCAGGACACGTTTGCTGCAGAAAATAACACACTATACTTGATCACTTCTAGACCACATTCCCCACTTTCCCCCCCGACTTCTACACTTTATGTGTAAAGGTCAGCCAGGGCAGTAGTCGTGGCTGAGTATTTCGGGTTCGGGCATTGTATACCCTGACCTCCCTCTACAGGAAAACGGTACCTCTTCTCTTGCATGGTACGGTGAATACTCACCGTGCCGTCAGCGTCCCCTTTGCTACGCCGACTTGATGCTGATCCTTGATCCCAATGAATAGAGACACAGTCCAGGGCAACTCTTAACTGAGCAAATTTATTTTCTTCAGGACACAGCACATCCACATAGTTTCCAGCATTTTCATCACAGTAAAGACAGCACATTACTTCATCTTTCCCTTCACTGTTCCTTGCAGTGTTTCCGTTTGACGAAGCGTCTCAGATGGCTCCTCAGTGTCTTCCCTGTATAGCGTCACCATGGTGAAGCGCTCTCCAGCATGTTTCGCCCCGGACATCAGAGATTCAGCCCACGTAGCTTTCCACCACATTCTGGAGTGACCTGCCCGTACCCTTTTACGGTAACCTTCAATCTTCCTCTGTTTACTTACACTCTTTTCCACTTTATTGCTGATTCTGCAGTACCGTGTTCTTCTCTAGATGGCTGGGCATCAGCTTTAACATCACGGGGTAGTTAGGCAGCTCAGGCATATAGCCCACCCGAGCACAAAGGGGTCAGGCCTCTGACTGCCTGAAACTGGAAGACCATCCTGGCTTATTCTCCAGCTATCCCCTCCTACAGTTAACTCCTATATGTCCTACAGCTACATCTACTGTGCAATGAGCTCAGTGCCCCATCTAGTGACCATAGCCCAGACTGCACTGTCCCTACCAAGTACAAGGTGCAGAAACATAGCTTATGCTATATAAATAATACAGCAACATGAAATATACGATAATGCGCAACAATGGTATAACATATATATAAATATATATACAAGTACAACAGCAACATGGGGGTTTAAAGGGGTAAGACTCTCAACCCCTTACACATGTCTACATATTGATATTAGTCATGTATTATACTACAGCACAGGCACCATTTTGATGAATGCAAACCTTTTTTTTGTAACCCCACAAACACCCGGAGCACCAGAATCTCAATAACTGAAATTTACAAATACAGATTACACAACAACCACAAGATGCATTTCATCACCCAGGTCACCTCATTTTAATCAGTATAACAGCGTAGACCTGACACTGTCTGTACTTTACTGTTCACAATCCTGCTGACAGGATCCCTTTAAATCTAAATTTTAATAAGTTTGTTCTTTTCTGCGCTAAACGTCCCCCAAACCCTGAGGACGGCGAGTATACCTTGGTTGTGTTTTGCTGTATGTGTATACAAAAGTAAAAGAAGAGAACCTATCAGGGGCTCAGAAAAGCTGGGTGGCATGTGTGCTAGTGTGTGACCCAGCGCAGGTGTCTCACTGGCCTATCAAAACAGTGACCGATAGCAGCAAACAGTGTGATGTGGATGTGAGAACTGTCTGCGGGGTGCGCTTAGGTGAGTGGACAAAAGAATATGGGAGGTTCACCTTTATAGTAACATCCCAGGGCAGGTGTGTCGTGAGCAAGTGGTGTTCAAGAAATATTGGTGGCAGTGGTTGTGACTTATCCTGACACACAATGTGCAGGGAAATGGGAAAATTGTGAAAAAAACGCAATTCTGACCTTAATTATGTTTACGGCGTACATTATGTGGTAAAAATGACCATGTAATATGATTCTCCTCATCAGTATGATTACAGAGATACTAAACGTGCCCAGATTTTTAAATTATTTTAGTGGTAGAAAAAAAATCAAGACTTTGAAATAAAAAATATGTTGGAGTTTGTGTTGCCATTTTCCGAGACCCGTAGTTTTACTTTTTCGTTCAATAGAGCTATGAGAGGGATTATTTTTTCATAAGGCGAGACGTTATTATGGATATTACTTTGGGATAGATATGACATTTTAGTTGCTTGTTACGTATTTTAAGTGGTATTGCAGCGACCAAAAAATACCGCAATGTTGGCGTTTTTAAATTTTTTGTGTTTACCAATTGGGTTAATTATTTTTATATTTTGATAGCTCGGACTTTGCTGGATGTGGCGATATCACTTGACATTTTTTTTTATGTTCATTTTCAATGGAGGAAAATTGAACTTTTATGAGTTTTTTTTCAGATTTGTTTAAATCTTTTTTTGTTGTTTTACTTTTCTTTTCACTTCATTTATCGCTCCCTAAGGCCCCTTTCACACTTCAGTTTTTTGCAATCAGTCACAATCCGTCAGGTTTTGACAAAAACGGATCCTCAATTTTTTTTGGAGGATCCGTTTTTTCCCCATTGACTTGCATTAATGGCGGATTGTGACGGATGGCTGTCCGTTTCATCCGTTTTTTTTTTGAGGATCCGCCAAAAGTTGCTGTCCGTCACCATCCTCAAAGATTTCAAAACGGAGCTTGCAACAAAACTCTCTCTCTCTCTCTCTCCTTCCCGACCAGCATTTCCTTTAAATTTCCTCATTTTCAGGATCCTGTGCCATCCGTTCACATCAGTTCAGAACGGATCCGCTTGTCTGCCTTTTTGGCGGATTTGAACTGATGCAAAAAACTGAAGTGTGAAAGAGGCCTAAGCTGTACTACATACAGGGGCTAATGGTGCAGCAGAAGTGTGAACTTTTTGATGCTTTTGTTTAATATTTTCCACTATATTATATGGAGAGCATAAAAAACGCATGCAAAATTCCAATGAAGTCTCCAATTGTGGAACTGAAGCATTCCTCTACTAAAAAAAATGCATTCGAAAAAACTGCCACAAAAAAATACAATAAAAAGTTTTGATTGCTTTAGTGCGAATACCTATGGAAACAATGCAGCACTTCTGCACGTGTGAACATGGCCCAGGAGAGACTCTGGACAATTTGTACGTTCTACACCAGGTTCACACTTGGG
Organism: Dendrobates tinctorius; assembly: GCF_039654945.1. Taxonomy (NCBI): domain Eukaryota; kingdom Metazoa; phylum Chordata; class Amphibia; order Anura; family Dendrobatidae; genus Dendrobates; species Dendrobates tinctorius. The sequence goes on along the minus strand of NW_027361791.1, from coordinate 620,450 downwards.
GTTATTTATTTTTTTATCACTACTTAGAATTACAGACAAATTAAAAAAAGTGATCTGAGCCAATTATATGGAAAAAATACAATATTATTTAACATTTATTCTGAAGCTATATGAAATAATTCCGACTACAGCAATGGTCTGTGCCCATCACGGGTGATCCGTGTTACCGGGAAGAGAGGAGGAGACATTCCTACAAGGAGCTGACAATAGATACATCACATTATCTCACATATGAGGATACAGAATTATACAGGTTTGAAAATATCAAATAGAAAGATTTGCCTGTAAACAGGTAAAAAAGCAAAAACAGTAAATAAAGCAATGACTTGCGCTATTGTACCGGTAAGTTTTTATACATCTCATCCCAATCCAGCTAACCCCTATCCGTACAGTGGCAGCTGGTATTGGATGGTCTGCCATGGGTAACATAACTAGTTCTCCTATATTAGACCCATTGCCATGTTCGTCTTTATGACATCACAGAAGCGTTGTCCACGAGTCATGGAATGTTCCGCAAGAACGGTCAGTGCGAGGCAAGCAGAGATAGAGAGGAGAGCTGAACACTAACCCAGAGCGACTTGTAAATCACTTTTTACTTGTTTTGTTTATTTTTTTTACTTTTATTTCTTTTTTTTGGGAGTGTTTTCTACCATCCGCACACACTTTTGTGTGTGTGGAGGGGAAGGCAGCCTAATGGCTGCACCCGTAGCTGGAGGAAAGTTCCAACCACGGAGACGTCTCCCACATGCCAGGACATCCCTATACAGTCAGAGGCCTGAACACCACCAAAGGCCAACTGGCTTCACGGGGTATGTGATGGCAGTGCTTTATTATATCGTGTCAATTATTAAATGCCTGTTCAAAACACCAGAAAAGGCAAAGGACCGATATTCCAGACTGAAAAGTCCACCACCATATCCTACAATGCCCGAAATAGGCCGATTCGTACAACCTGCAGCAAACATCAGCGCAGAGCCAGAGGGTATGAAGGAACGCCTGATACTCACCAGAACAGTAGATGAGGAAGAGACAACAGCCACATTGCCCAGGAGCCCATCCCCATGCACCTGGATGGAGCTAACTCCCTCTCAAGCACGTATACTCCTCAGTATGCCTTACGACCATCAACCGCGTATTAAGGTGACTGCTAAACAAGGCTACAATCCTACACCACACCTGCCAGTCAGCTATACCACTGGAAAGATCATGCAAGTAATGCTGATGAGCCCACAGGATGTACAACGTGCCTACAAGAGAGATTTGGGTTTCCTTCCAAGTCCTAGGAAGATCATTCTCCCGAGAAGAGAATTCCGCGGCACTTTGATTTAGCCGGCGGAAAATGTAGTGGCGAGTTGCTTGCAGCAAGCACATACCATCTTCTGCACAGCTGCTTCTTAGACAGATTTTCCGGTTTTGACTATGGCTTGATCAATGGATCATGTTTCTATACTGCCGCCTGCCCTGACCTCTGCTTGTTTAAAGTTATGCATCTACACTGCCGCCTGCCCTGACCTTTGCTTGCTCAATGGATTATGTTTTTGAACTGCCGCCTGCCTGACCTCTGCTTGCTCAATGGATTGTTTCTGCACTGCCGCCTGCCTTCACCTCTGCTTGCTCAATGGATTATGTTTTTGAACTGCCGCCTACCCTGACCTCTGCTTGCTCAATGGATTATGTTTCTGCACTGCTGCCTGCCTTGACCTCTGCTTGCTCAGTGGATTATGTTTTTGAACTGCCGCCTGCCCTGACCTCTGCTTGCTCAATGGATTATGTTTTTGAACTGACGCCTGCCCTGACCTCTGCTTGCTCAATGGATTATGTTTCTGCACTGCCGCCTGCCTGACCTCTGCTTGCTCAATGGATTATGTTTTTGAACTGCCGCCTGCCCTGACCTCAGCTTGCTCAATGGATTATGTTTCTGCACTGCCGCCTGCCCTGACCTCAGCTTGCTCAATGGATTATGCTTCTGCACTGCCGCCTGCCCTGACCTCTGCTTGTTTCCGGTTATTAATCTGTGATACTAATAAAAATGTATATTATTCTGCACTATATGGACTGTGGGTCGTTTTTTTTCTTTGGTTTTATGGTTGTTTCCGGTTATGTTTTTGCACTGCTGCCTGCCCTGACCTCTGCTTGTTTCCGGTTATGTTTCTGCACTGCTGCCTGCCCTGACCTTTGCTTGTTTCTGACTACTCATTTGCCTGCTGATTTTGTACTTCTTCCTCAATGCCTGCACTTTTAAGACCCCAGTAGAGCTAATTTATATAAATCCTGCATCCTAACAATGAAGCCGGGTTATAGGGCTTCTGATCACAATGGTAGGATGATGCCTCAATGTGAAGAAGGGTAGCACCAGTTCTTCACCTAACAGTATGGAATGCTTATCTAAAAAAATGAAAAAGGAACAGTACAGTATAGACAAAGGTCCCATAAACTCAACAAGAACAAACCATTAAGAACTTTAAGCATAAACATGTGAGACAACAAACCAAGTGGCTCAGAATACCACATCCGACCCAACCAGCAGTTTTGTTGAAGGTATTTTCCTCTGATCTTTCGTTAAGAGGGTACAACATCTCAAATACATTAGACTGGTGTGGGTCTCCAACCATTTAGGAACCCTCAAATCAATAGTACAGGGGTCTTGAATCAGCCACAAAATTGCTTCAGGAAGAATTGGGTGGAGCACTGGTTTCATATGTACCCTGCCGCTCATGTCAAGGTCTATGAAAATAACCAAACACAAGGCTGAGTACTCAGATCTTATAGGAACCTCCCCAATAGTGAATGGCCATCTGTACATTCATAGTTCCCCAGGTCTGTAGACAGATGCGGGTTTCACGTCCGGGACCTCTGCCTATCAGACATTTATAGAATATTTTATGGATAACACATAAATGTATGGGAAAACTCCTCTTGTAAATAGTGCGCCTCAAGTTTCTTCTGCTGTTTGCAGTGGAATGTAGTCATCATAGCTAATATGAGGGAAGGATTCCTGAGAGGGGGTATACATCTACTATATCCATATTCTGTGGATATCTACCCTAATAAAGCTTATGGACGGTGAGTGCAGTGATGAGACCGACCCTTTATCAACATGTTCTGTCCCACAAACTAATGTAGTACACTGCACTGACCGCCGATAGACTTTATTCTCCAAAGACAATTTAAGTTTGTTATATGTATTAAAATACTTTTTTTCCCAGAATTATCGACAAGGAAAATGGACTCAAGATAAAGCTTAGAAACATATATTTCTTTACAGCTCCTGATATAGGTATTGCGGTCTTTAAAAACAGTAGTCCCCAACTTCTGCCTCCTCAGCAAGTTATCCCCTAGCCATTGGTAGATCATAACTTGCTGATTACGGGTGTTTCACTGCCAGGACCCCCACCAATCCTAAGAACAGGGTGTCTGGAACAAGCGGCTGTTAAGAATGCGCAACAACACTTCTTTCATTATGGGACAATGATGGGGCTGATATGCTGATGATGGACTATGATGGGGCTGATGTGCTGATGATGGACTATGATGGGGCTGATGTGCTGATGATGGACTATGATGGGGTTGATGTGCTGATGATGGACTATGATGGGGCTGATGTGCTGATGATGAACTATGATTGGGATGATGAAGTCTGCAATAACAGAGCATAGCAGTACAACCCCTTAGCCTGGAGTGCCCTAACAAATAGCTGGGGAGGGTCCGAGCTCACAGTCAGACCTTAGAAGAAGAGTTAATAGTTTTGTTTCTTCTGTCTTAAAGGACAAAAAAGGCTTACAGTATATACTCGCGTATAAGTCGAGATTTTCAGCCCATTTTTTGGGGCTGAAAGTCCCCCTCTCGGCTTATACGCGAGTCATATACCGGGGGTCGGCCAGGGAGGGGGAGCGGGGGGGGGTGTCGGAGATCATACTCACCTCTCCTGGCATGTTTCTGCAGCCCCCCGTGCTTATTCCATCTTCTCGGCGCTGTTCTTCCTGCTTTCAGCGGTCACGTGGTACGCTCATTACCCTCATTAATATGCACATATGTAATGAGCGGCACCACGTGACCGCAGAAAGCAGGAAGAACAGCACTGAGAAGATGGAACAAGCACGGGGGGCTGCAGAGACATGCCAGGAGAGGTGAGTATAACGGGGGGAGCCATATTCACCTGTGCCCCATTCCACCGCTGCGCATCGCTCTGCTGTCTTGCTTCCTCTGGCAGTGACGTTAAGGTCAGAGGGTGCCATGACGTAGTTAGCAGGCGCCCTCTGCCTGAACAGTCACTGCAGAGCCAGCAACGCTGAGGAGCAGCAGCTGCAGCAGTGACAAGGTGAGTATATAGTTTTTTTTTTCATTTTTTTAATTGAGGCTGCGGCAGCAGCATTGTAAGGGGCCACTAATCACTGTGCAGCAATACAAGGGGCCACTCATCACTGTGCAGCATTATAAGGGGCCACTCATCACTGTGCAGCATTATAAGGGGCCACTCATCACTGTGCAGCATTATAAGGGGCCACTCATCACTGTGCAGCATTATAAGGGGCCACTCATCACCTTGCAGCATTATAAGGGGCCACTCATCACCGTGCAGCATAATAAGGGGCCACTAATCACCGTGCAGCATAATAAGGAGCCACTAATCACTGCAGCATTTCAAGGGGCCACTAATCACTGTGCAGCATTATAAGGGGCCACTCATCACTGTGCAGCATTACAAGGGGCCACTCATCACTGTGCAGCATTACAAGGGGCCACTAATCACTGTGCAGCATTACAAGGGGCCACTAATCACTGTGCAGCATTACAAGGGGCCACTAATCACTGTGCAGCATTACAAGGGGCCACTAATCACTGTGCAGCATTATATGGGGCCAGTAATCACTGTGCAGCATTATATAGGGCCAGTAATCACTGTGCAGCATTATATGGGGCCACTCATCACTGTGCTGCATTATAAGAGGCCACTCATCACTGTGCAGCATTATAAGGGGGCCTCTCATCACTGTGCAGCATTATACGGGGCCACTAATCACTGTGCAGCATTACAAAGGGCCACTAATCACCGTGCAGCATAAGGGGCCACTAATCACTGCATTTCAAGGGGCCACTAATCACTGTGCAGCATTATAAGTGGCCACTAATCACCGTGCAGCATTGTAAGGGGCCACTAATCAATGTGCAGCATTATAAGGGGCCACTAATCACTGTGCAGCATTATAAGGGGCCACTAATCACTGTGCAGCATTATAAGGGGCCACTAATCATTGTGCAGCATTATAAGGGTCCACTCTCCATGCAGCATTATAAGGGGCCACCAATCACTGTGCAGCATTATATGGGGCATATGTTATTATGGACCATGTTATAGGGCTACCATTATTCACTGTGCAGCATTATTAGGCATATTTTTGTATGGAGCATCTTATGGAACCCATCATGAACTTTATGGAGCATTATATGGGGCCATCATGAACTTTATGGAGCATCTTATGGGGCCCATTTTATTTTTGAAATTTACCAGTAGCTTCGGCATTTTCCACCCTAGGTTTATAGGCGAGTCAATAAGTTTTCCCAGTTTTTTGTGACAAAATTAGGGTGGTCGGCTTATACATGGGTCGGCTTATACACGAGTATATACGGACTTCTAAAGAAAATTGCCCCCAAGTTATTTTGAGCGACCCCGCCTGCTGTACCATCCTTGTGATTTACGAGAATGTTTCTCACTTCCTGCTAGGACAGCGGAAACCCAAGGAGTAAAGAGAGAAGGTCCTTATGGCTGCATGGAGTAATGCTGGAAATCTCTAAGTCTGCGGGGACAACAGAGACTTTAGAAGAAGGCAAACCAAGGTTTAGTGCTAGCACTAGTGTGAGAGAAGGTTTATACTACAGGACAGAAGTGCTGTAACAGAAAAGAACCTAACAAATAAAAAAGATTGTAGACAAACCAGATTTTGCTATCTATTCATGTCATTGCCTTCCATATTACAGAGAAATTTCCCTAAATCCGGTATCTGATAATCCACAATGATGTATATTCAGGGTCGAACTGGGGTGTCTGGGGCCCACCAGGGGAATGGACTCTAGGGCCCCATCCTACAGCTATATGCTAATATCTGTCAGTCGTTATCCCCATTATAGTGGAGCATCGGCTGTAAAACACAGGCGGCTCCTGTACATCTACTGTGCATCCCCATAACTGGGATGTATAATTACGGTAGTTTACATTAATGTGGTTCTTTGGTTAAAACAATTTATCACCGATCCATGGGCTCTATAGGATAGCTGATCGCATACGTCCGACCATTAGAAACTGCACCGACCGGAAGAATGAGAAAGTTTTATCGTTGATAGGACACTTATCCCCATTTTAAAATGGAGCAGCAGGTTAGATATCTGACCGAAGCTTCATTCATTCTCTTTGGAGCTTCTATAAAAATACAAGTGCAGCCACTGAGGGAATGAATGGATCAGTGGTCAAGTCGGACATGCCACTCCAGTCTAATGGGGATAAAAAGTTCCACATTTTGCTGAATGGGTCCAAGTAGTTAGACCCCCCCAATCAATACGTTATCACTTGTCCTGTGAATAGGAGATTACGTTTTTCCACAGGAAACCCCTGTAAGTGCATCTCTGCCGCTGTTTACAAAGTATTTAATCTCTAATGGAAATAAAGAATATTCTCCTAATTAATATCAGAGAAGACTAATGACCGTCAAACACAACACAATCCACTGTACCAAGACCAATAATACCACATACAGGGGAGAAATACCACCACACCATGACCAGACCACATAGTACCCGCATCATATCACATAAAAGGCACAAATACAACCACACCATGACCAGACCACATATTACCACCACATAGTGACCGAATAATATGACATATTACCAGCATATAGGGACCAAATAATAATTCATACACGGAGAAATACTTCCACACTGTGAACAGTCCACAAATTACCACCACTTATTGATGGAATACTACAGTACTGATTATGAATACAAACCACAATAATAACAACACTGTTATTACCACCAGTGACATTATACACAGTACCTCTGTATATAGTGTCAGTGTACAGGTAATATAGTGATTACCAGTGACATTATACACAGGAGCTCAGTGATCACTGGCAACATTATTGTCAAGGTTTGCTCAGCTTGTGGGATTAGGTAGTTCAGAGGTTAATGTGGATGGCCTCACTCTGAGATTCTGGGAGGCTTTTTAAAGCCTCATTGTGGGCTCATTCCTCATCGTTTATACTCAGACCCTTGGCCGAGTGTGTGTGACCCTGGTGTGCTTTGTGACTGTAATACTTTATGCTTGTTTGGTTTTGATCTGGTTCTGTCCCTGTTACGAGTTCTGCCTGTCCCTCTTGTACTGCGTTGCTATCTCTGTGTATGACTCATTGCCTATGACCTGACTATTCTCTGATTGCCCCTCTTGTACTGTGCAGCTATCTCCATGTATGACTCATTGCTTACGTTCTGACTACTCTCTGCTCGCCCCTCTGGTATCGCGCCGCCCTCTCCATGTATGACCGCCCGTTTGTCTGACCTGAGTTCCCCTCGCCTCTACTCCAGGATTCCTGTAGTAGAGTCCTACAATCATCTTCAGAAGTGGGACACTAAGCCCCGCCCCCTGTGGTCACATGATCGTAGGTCCTTGTACTTCTTACTACCTTCAGCATCGCAGGTCCCGTCTGCCTCAACTTTCCCTGCAGTATCGGACCCCGGGCCCTCCCGCAGTAGGGGTGAGTCACGCTGCTCAGCCATGGCAGTTCGCCGACGCTGACAGGATCCTGATATTTATACACAGAAGATCTGCATACAGTGTCAGTGTAATACAGTGACCACCAGTGAAATTATACACAGGAGCTTTTGGAAGTGCATTGAGCAGCAGGGTGGTTTGCTGGTGAAGGGAAAAAAAATCTCTTTAAATCTTCTGCCTGAGCGAGTGTAAGCGAGCTGAGTGTGACCTGAGCGTCAGTGCGAACGGTGGTAAGTGTGTGACTTGTGATTCAGTGACTTTGGATTCAGGGAGTTTGCAAAGGAGGTATTACTGAATTGCTGTTATATTTTATTAATACTTTTTATTTATTTTTACTTAGCTTTTCTGTCTGGTGCAATCCCCATTAGGAATGTGCTCCACTATTGCCAATGCCATCCAGTGTACGTCTTGACGCATGTACGCAATCCTTGACCAGCCAGTCGAGGGTGCATACTGCTGTGCGAGATGTGAGCACATTGTGCATTTGGAAGCCCAGATACTGGATTTAAATGTGCAGCTGGCAACACTGAGATCAATAGACAATATGGAAAGGAGACTTCTACTCACTGAGCAGACGCTCAATGAGATAGATGAGGGGGGGATGCTAGGTTGGAGCTGCAGGACAGTGAAGCAGTAAGATGGGTGACAGTTAGAAGGTGGGGTAGACAGAAGAGTGCCAGGGAGGCTAGTCCTGATCTGGCACAACCCAATAAGTTTGCCAAGTTGGCAGATGAGGGGAGTGTCAGTGCAGGGGTAGCACTGCTGCAGCAAGGCATGTCCTCTGAAAGCCAGAGGAGTATATGCTCCAGTAAGGGGAGAAATAGGAGAGCAGGGCAGGCCAGACAGGTGCTGGTAGTGGGGGACTCAATTATTAGGGGAACAGATAGGGCAATCTGTCACAAAGAAAGGGATCGTCGAACGGTGTGCTGCCTATCTGGCGCGCAAGTCTGACACATCGCTGACCGGGTTGACAGATTACTGGGAGGGGCTGGTGAGGATCCAGCGGTCATGGTGCACATTGGTACAAATGACACAGAGGTAGGTGGAAGGTCCTTAAAGATGATTTCAGGGAATTAGGCTGCAATCTTAAGGCAAGGACTTCCAAGGTGGTATTTTTGGAAATATTTCCTGTACCACGTGCCACGCCAGAGAGGAGATTAGGGAAGTTAATAAGTGGTTCAAGAATTAGTGTAGGAAGGAGGGGTTTGGGTTCCTGGAGAACTGGGCCGACTTCTCAGTTGGCTACAGGTTCTACGCTAGGGACGGGCTGCACCTCAATGGGGAGGGTGCAGCTGTGCTGGGGAAAAAAATGGCTAGAAGGGTGGAGGAGTGTTTAAACTTGGAACTAGGGGAGGGTATTCATTTTATAAGAGGGGAAGACTGTGTAGATAGAGACCTGGGCACAAATAATGAAATTGGAGGTGGTAGTGGCATGGGGGGTGAGGTTAGAACAGTTAATAATTTAAGAAATAGAGGTACAGACATACATAAAGTGCATGTATACAAATGCCAGAAGCCTCGCCAACAAAATGGAGGACTTAGAATTAATTTTGTTGGAAGATAAGGTATATTGCACCCCCTCATAGGGTATAAGGCTGCCCCCTCATAGGGTATAATGCTTCTCCCCCCTCATAGGGTATAATGCACCCCCTCATAGGGTATAATGCTGCCCCCTCATAGGGTATAACACTAGATAGATAGATAGATATGTGATAATTAGATGTATAGATAGATAATAGATAGATAGATCTATGGATAGACAGATAGAAATAAAGATATAAAGATAATAGATAGTGAAAGATATAGGTAGCTATAGAGATAGATAGATAGACCTAGATAGATATAGATAGATAAATAGATAGATAGGGGATAAATAGATATATGGATAGATAGATAGATAGATATAAAGATAATAGATAGTGATAGCTATAGATAGGTATATAGATAGATAGATAGATAGGGGATAAATAGATAGATCTATGGATACATGATATATAGATGGATAGATATAAAGATAATAGATAGAGATAGATATAGATAGGTATAGAGATAGATGGATATAGACTATTTATATCTATCTATATCTACCTCTATATCTATCTATCTATCTATCTATCTATATCTATCTCTATATCTAAGATAGAGACAGATAGATATAGAGATAGAGATATAGATATACAGATAGAAATAGATAGATATAGAGATATATAGATATAGAGACAGATAGATATAGAGATAGATATAGATAGATATAGAGATATATAAAAAACAAACCACAATACTCACCTCTCCTCCTGCTCCCACGCTGATGACGGCTTCAGTGTCAGCAGCTGACCCGTCTGCCAGACACACAGCGGGTGCGCGATGAAGTGACGTCATCGCGCATCGGCTGTGAGTCAGGAGCAGAGGGGACTGATGGGAGAGAGATGCTCTCTATTCCACTGAAATTGAGCGCAGCGCCGGCTGCCTAGGTTGGGGAGCGGGGCCCCGGGGTGAGTGGAGGCCGAGAGTGAATGAATATTCATTTCTCTTTAGTAGTGGGGACAGTGGCTCCTGCCTCCTGACACCCGCTGCTGCTCCGCTGGCAGGGCCCCCATAGCAGCTGTGTGGCACTGGCTGGGGGCCCCTGGAGCAGTGGGGGCCCTAGGCAACTGCTGTCCCTGTATACCAGTAGAGGTGCCAGGGCCCACCAGATGCCAGGGCCCACCGGAGAATCAGTCCGACGCTACCTGTCTGTATATATAATGTCAGTGTACAAGTAATAGAATGATCACTGGAGACATACACAGGAGTTCTGTATATAGTGTATAGTGTACAGGTAATACAGTGACTCACCAGTAACATTATACACAGGAGCTCTGCATATAGTCAGCGTACAGGTAATACAAGGATCACCAGTGACATTATACACAGGAGCTCTGTATATACTATATAATGTAAGTGTCCAGGTAAATCACTGACTTACCAGTGACCTCTGTATTTGTAGCGATTCATCTTCGCTTTTCTTCCTCTTCCAGCCAGGACACGTTTGCTGCAGAAAATAACACACTATACTTGATCACTTCTAGACCACATTCCCCACTTTCCCCCCCGACTTCTACACTTTATGTGTAAAGGTCAGCCAGGGCAGTAGTCGTGGCTGAGTATTTCGGGTTCGGGCATTGTATACCCTGACCTCCCTCTACAGGAAAACGGTACCTCTTCTCTTGCATGGTACGGTGAATACTCACCGTGCCGTCAGCGTCCCCTTTGCTACGCCGACTTGATGCTGATCCTTGATCCCAATGAATAGAGACACAGTCCAGGGCAACTCTTAACTGAGCAAATTTATTTTCTTCAGGACACAGCACATCCACATAGTTTCCAGCATTTTCATCACAGTAAAGACAGCACATTACTTCATCTTTCCCTTCACTGTTCCTTGCAGTGTTTCCGTTTGACGAAGCGTCTCAGATGGCTCCTCAGTGTCTTCCCTGTATAGCGTCACCACGGTGAAGCGCTCTCCAGCATGTTTCGCCCCGGACATCAGAGATTCAGCCCACGTAGCTTTCCACCACATTCTGGAGTGACCTGCCCGTACCCTTTTACGGTAACCTTCAATCTTCCTCTGTTTACTTACACTCTTTTCCACTTTATTGCTGATTCTGCAGTACCGTGTTCTTCTCTAGATGGCTGGGCATCAGCTTTAACATCACGGGGTAGTTAGGCAGCTCAGGCATATAGCCCACCCGAGCACAAAGGGGTCAGGCCTCTGACTGCCTGAAACTGGAAGACCATCCTGGCTTATTCTCCAGCTATCCCCTCCTACAGTTAACTCCTATATGTCCTACAGCTACATCTACTGTGCAATGAGCTCAGTGCCCCATCTAGTGACCATAGCCCAGACTGCACTGTCCCTACCAAGTACAAGGTGCAGAAACATAGCTTATGCTATATAAATAATACAGCAACATGAAATATACGATAATGCGCAACAATGGTATAACATATATATAAATATATATACAAGTACAACAGCAACATGGGGGTTTAAAGGGGTAAGACTCTCAACCCCTTACACATGTCTACATATTGATATTAGTCATGTATTATACTACAGCACAGGCACCATTTTGATGAATGCAAACCTTTTTTTTGTAACCCCACAAACACCCGGAGCACCAGAATCTCAATAACTGAAATTTACAAATACAGATTACACAACAACCACAAGATGCATTTCATCACCCAGGTCACCTCATTTTAATCAGTATAACAGCGTAGACCTGACACTGTCTGTACTTTACTGTTCACAATCCTGCTGACAGGATCCCTTTAAATCTAAATTTTAATAAGTTTGTTCTTTTCTGCGCTAAACGTCCCCCAAACCCTGAGGACGGCGAGTATACCTTGGTTGTGTTTTGCTGTATGTGTATACAAAAGTAAAAGAAGAGCACCTATCAGGGGCTCAGAAAAGCTGGGTGGCATGTGTGCTAGTGTGTGACCCAGCGCAGGTGTCTCACTGGCCTATCAAAACAGTGACCGATAGCAGCAAACAGTGTGATGTGGATGTGAGAACTGTCTGCGGGGTGCGCTTAGGTGAGTGGACAAAAGAATATGGGAGGTTCACCTTTATAGTAACATCCCAGGGCAGGTGTGTCGTGAGCAAGTGGTGTTCAAGAAATATTGGTGGCAGTGGTTGTGACTTATCCTGACACACAATGTACAGGGAAATGGGAAAATTGTGAAAAAAAACGCAATTCTGACCTTAATTATGTTTACGGAGTACATTATGTGGTAAAAATGACCATGTAATATGATTCTCCTCATCAGTATGATTACAGAGATACTAAACGTGCCCAGATTTTTAAATTATTTTAGTGGTAGAAAAAAAATCAAGACTTTGAAATAAAAAATATGTTGGAGTTTGTGTTGCCATTTTCCGAGACCCGTAGTTTTACTTTTTCGTTCAATAGAGCTATGAGAGGGATTATTTTTTTATAAGGCGAGACGTTATTATGGATATTACTTTGGGATAGATATGACATTTTAGTTGCTTGTTACGTATTTTAAGTGGTATTGCAGCGACCAAAAAATACCGCAATGTTGGCGTTTTTAAATTTTTTGTGTTTACCAATTGGGTTAATTATTTTTATATTTTGATAGCTCGGACTTTGCTGGATGTGGCGATATCACTTGACATTTTTTTTTATGTTCATTTTCAATGGAGGAAAATTGAACTTTTATGAGTTTTTTTTTCAGATTTGTTTAAATCTTTTTTTGTTGTTTTACTTTTCTTTTCACTTCATTTATCGCTCCCTAAGGCCCCTTTCACACTTCAGTTTTTTGCAATCAGTCACAATCCGTCAGGTTTTGACAAAAACGGATCCTCAGTTTTTTTTTGAGGATCCGTTTTTTCCCCATTGACTTGCATTAATGGCGGATTGTGACGGATGGCTGTCCGTTTCATCAGTTTTTTTTTTGAGGATCCGCCAAAAGTTGCTGTCCGTCACCATCCTCAAAGATTTCAAAACGGAGCTTGCAACAAAACTCTCTCTCTCTCTCTCTCCTTCCCGACCAGCGTTTCCTTTAAATTTCCTCATTTTCAGGATCCTGTGCCATCCGTTCACATCAGTTCAGAACGGATCCGCTTGTCTGCCTTTTTGGCGGATTTGAACTGATGCAAAAAACTGAAGTGTGAAAGAGGCCTAAGCTGTACTACATACAGGGGCTAATGGTGCAGCAGAAGTGTGAACTTTTTGATGCTTTTGTTTAATATTTTCCACTATAGTATATGGAGAGCATAAAAAACGCATGCAAAATTCCAATGAAGTCTCCAATTGTGGAACTGAAGCATTCCTCTACTAAAAAAAATGCATTCGAAAAAACTGCCACAAAAAAATACAATAAAAAGTTTTGATTGCTTTAGTGCGAATACCTATGGAAACAATGCAGCACTTCTGCACGTGTGAACATGGCCCAGGAGAGACTCTGGACAATTTGTACGTTCTACACCAGGTTCACACTTGGGGTTATTTATTTTTTTATCACTACTTAGAATTACAGACAAATTAAAAAAAGTGATCTGAGCCAATTATATGGAAAAAATACAATATTATTTAACATTTATTCTGAAGCTATATGAAATAATTCTGACTACAGCAATGGTCTGTGCCCATCACGGGTGATCCGTGTTACCGGGAAGAGAGGAGGAGACATTCCTGGAAGGAGCTGACAATAGATACATCACATTATCTCACGTATGAGGATACAGAATTATACAGGTTTGAAAATATCAAATAGAAAGATTTGCCTGTAAACAGGTAAAAAAGCAAAAACAGTAAATAAAGCAATGACTTGCGCTATTGTACCGGTAAGTTTTTATACATCTCATCCCAATCCAGCTAACCCCTATCCGTACAGTGGCAGCTGGTATTGGATGGTCTGCCATGGGTAACATAACTAGTTCTCCTATATTAGACCCATTGCCATGTTCGTCTTTATGACATCACAGAAGCGTTGTCCACGAGTCATGGAATGTTCCGCAAGAACGGTCAGTGCGAGGCAAGCAGAGATAGAGAGGAGAGCTGAACACTAACCCAGAGCGATTGTAAATCACTTTTTACTTGTTTTGTTTATTTTTTTTACTTTTATTTCTTTTTTTTGGGAGTGTTTTCTACCATCCGCACACACTTTTGTGTGTGTGGAGGGGAAGGCAGCCTAATGGCTGCACCCGTAGCTGGAGGAAAGTTCCAACCACGGAGACGTCTCCCACATGCCAGGACATCCCTATACAGTCAGAGGCCTGAACACCACCAAAGGCCAACTGGCTTCACGGGGTATGTGATGGCAGTGCTTTATTATATCGTGTCAATTATTAAATGCCTGTTCAAAACACCAGAAAAGGCAAAGGACCGATATTCCAGACTGAAAAGTCCACCACCATATCCTACAATGCCCGAAATAGGCCGATTCGTACAACCTGCAGCAAACATCAGCGCAGAGCCAGAGGGTATGAAGGAACGCCTGATACTCACCAGAACAGTAGATGAGGAAGAGACAACAGCCACATTGCCCAGGAGCCCATCCCCATGCACCTGGATGGAGCTAACTCCCTCTCAAGCACGTATACTCCGCAGTATGCCTTACGACCATCAACCGCGTATTAAGGTGACTGCTAAACAAGGCTACAATCCTACACCACACCTGCCAGTCAGCTATACCACTGGAAAGATCATGCAAGTAATGCTGATGAGCCCACAGGATGTACAACGTGCCTACAAGAGAGATTTGGGTTTCCTTCCAAGTCCTAGGAAGATCATTCTCCCGAGAAGAGAATTCCGCGGCACTTTGATTTAGCCGGCGGAAAATGTAGTGGCGAGTTGCTTGCAGCAAGCACATACCATCTTCTGCACAGCTGCTTCTTAGACAGATTTTCCGGTTTTGACTATGGCTTGATCAATGGATCATGTTTCTATACTGCCGCCTGCCCTGACCTCTGCTTGTTTAAAGTTATGCATCTACACTGCCGCCTGCCCTGACCTTTGCTTGCTCAATGGATTATGTTTTTGAACTGCCGCCTGCCTGACCTCTGCTTGCTCAATGGATTGTTTCTGCACTGCCGCCTGCCTTCACCTCTGCTTGCTCAATGGATTATGTTTTTGAACTGCCGCCTACCCTGACCTCTGCTTGCTCAATGGATTATGTTTCTGCACTGCCGCCTGCCTTGACCTCTGCTTGCTCAGTGGATTATGTTTTTGAACTGCCGCCTGCCCTGACCTCTGCTTGCTCAATGGATTATGTTTTTGAACTGACGCCTGCCCTGACCTCTGCTTGCTCAATGGATTATGTTTCTGCACTGCCGCCTGCCTGACCTCTGCTTGCTCAATGGATTATGTTTTTGAACTGCCGCCTGCCCTGACCTCAGCTTGCTCAATGGATTATGTTTCTGCACTGCCGCCTGCCCTGACCTCAGCTTGCTCAATGGATTATGCTTCTGCACTGCCGCCTGCCCTGACCTCTGCTTGTTTCCGGTTATTAATCTGTGATACTAATAAAAATGTATATTATTCTGCACTATATGGACTGTGGGTCGTTTTTTTTCTTTGGTTTTATGGTTGTTTCCGGTTATGTTTTTGCACTGCTGCCTGCCCTGACCTCTGCTTGTTTCCGGTTATGTTTCTGCACTGCTGCCTGCCCTGACCTTTGCTTGTTTCTGACTACTCATTTGCCTGCTGATTTTGTACTTCTTCCTCAATGCCTGCACTTTTAAGACCCCAGTAGAGCTAATTTATATAAATCCTGCATCCTAACAATGAAGCCGGGTTATAGGGCTTCTGATCACAATGGTAGGATGATGCCTCAATGTGAAGAAGGGTAGCACCAGTTCTTCACCTAACAGTATGGAATGCTTATCTAAAAAAATGAAAAAGGAACAGTACAGTATAGACAAAGGTCCCATAAACTCAACAAGAACAAACCATTAAGAACTTTAAGCATAAACATGTGAGACAACAAACCAAGTGGCTCAGAATACCACATCCGACCCAACCAGCAGTTTTGTTGAAGGTATTTTCCTCTGATCTTTCGTTAAGAGGGTACAACATCTCAAATACATTAGACTGGTGTGGGTCTCCAACCATTTAGGAACCCTCAAATCAATAGTACAGGGGTCTTGAATCAGCCACAAAATTGCTTCAGGAAGAATTGGGTGGAGCACTGGTTTCATATGTACCCTGCCGCTCATGTCAAGGTCTATGAAAATAACCAAACACAAGGCTGAGTACTCAGATCTTATAGGAACCTCCCCAATAGTGAATGGCCATCTGTACATTCATAGTTCCCCAGGTCTGTAGACAGATGCGGGTTTCACGTCCGGGACCTCTGCCTATCAGACATTTATAGAATATTTTATGGATAACACATAAATGTATGGGAAAACTCCTCTTGTAAATAGTGCGCCTCAAGTTTCTTCTGCTGTTTGCAGTGGAATGTAGTCATCATAGCTAATATGAGGGAAGGATTCCTGAGAGGGGGTATACATCTACTATATCCATATTCTGTGGATATCTACCCTAATAAAGCTTATGGACGGTGAGTGCAGTGATGAGACCGACCCTTTATCAACATGTTCTGTCCCACAAACTAATGTAGTACACTGCACTGACCGCCGATAGACTTTATTCTCCAAAGACAATTTAAGTTTGTTATATGTATTAAAATACTTTTTTTCCCAGAATTATCTAAGAATTATCGACAAGGAAAATGGACTCAAGATAAAGCTTAGAAACATATATTTCTTTACAGCTCCTGATATAGGTATTGCGGTCTTTAAAAACAGTAGTCCCCAACTTCTGCCTCCTCAGCAAGTTATCCCCTAGCCATTGGTAGATCATAACTTGCTGATTACGGGTGTTTCACTGCCAGGACCCCCACCAATCCTAAGAACAGGGTGTCTGGAACAAGCGGCTGTTAAGAATGCGCAACAACACTTCTTTCATTATGGGACAATGATGGGGCTGATATGCTGATGATGGACTATGATGGGGCTGATGTGCTGATGATGGACTATGATGGGGCTGATGTGCTGATGATGGACTATGATGGGGTTGATGTGCTGATGATGGACTATGATGGGGCTGATGTGCTGATGATGAACTATGATTGGGATGATGAAGTCTGCAATAACAGAGCATAGCAGTACAACCCCTTAGCCTGGAGTGCCCTAACAAATAGCTGGGGAGGGTCCGAGCTCACAGTCAGACCTTAGAAGAAGAGTTAATAGTTTTGTTTCTTCTGTCTTAAAGGACAAAAAAGGCTTACAGTATATACTCGCGTATAAGTCGAGATTTTCAGCCCATTTTTTGGGGCTGAAAGTCCCCCTCTCGGCTTATACGCGAGTCATATACCGGGGGTCGGCCAGGGAGGGGGAGCGGGAGGGGGTGTCGGAGATCATACTCACCTCTCCTGGCATGTTTCTGCAGCCCCCCGTGCTTATTCCATCTTCTCGGCGCTGTTCTTCCTGCTTTCAGCGGTCACGTGGTACGCTCATTACCCTCATTAATATGCACATATGTAATGAGCGGCACCACGTGACCGCAGAAAGCAGGAAGAACAGCACTGAGAAGATGGAACAAGCACGGGGGGCTGCAGAGACATGCCAGGAGAGGTGAGTATAACGGGGGGAGCCATATTCACCTGTGCCCCATTCCACCGCTGCGCATC
Organism: Dendrobates tinctorius; assembly: GCF_039654945.1. Taxonomy (NCBI): domain Eukaryota; kingdom Metazoa; phylum Chordata; class Amphibia; order Anura; family Dendrobatidae; genus Dendrobates; species Dendrobates tinctorius. Next base: position 602,482 of record NW_027361791.1, on the reverse strand, counting down.
GCTCTCCTGTCTTGCTTCCTCTGGCAGTGACGTTAAGGTCAGAGGGTGCCATGACGTAGTTAGCAGGCGCCCTCTGCCTGAACAGTCACTGCAGAGCCAGCAACGCTGAGGAGCAGCAGCTGCAGCAGTGACAAGGTGAGTATATAGTTTTTTTTTTCATTTTTTTAATTGAGGCTGCGGCAGCAGCATTGTAAGGGGCCACTAATCACTGTGCAGCAATACAAGGGGCCACTCATCACTGTGCAGCATTATAAGGGGCCACTCATCACTGTGCAGCATTATAAGGGGCCACTCATCACTGTGCAGCATTATAAGGGGCCACTCATCACTGTGCAGCATTATAAGGGGCCACTCATCACCTTGCAGCATTATAAGGGGCCACTCATCACCGTGCAGCATAATAAGGGGCCACTAATCACCGTGCAGCATAATAAGGAGCCACTAATCACTGCAGCATTTCAAGGGGCCACTAATCACTGTGCAGCATTATAAGGGGCCACTCATCACTGTGCAGCATTACAAGGGGCCACTCATCACTGTGAAGCATTACAAGGGGCCACTAATAACTGTGCAGCATTACAAGGGGCCACTAATCACTGTGCAGCATTACAAGGGGCCACTAATCACTGTGCAGCATTACAAGGGGCCACTAATCACTGTGCAGCATTATATGGGGCCAGTAATCACTGTGCAGCATTATATAGGGCCAGTAATCACTGTGCAGCATTATATGGGGCCACTCATCACTGTGCTGCATTATAAGAGGCCACTCATCACTGTGCAGCATTATAAGGGGGCCTCTCATCACTGTGCAGCATTATACGGGGCCACTAATCACTGTGCAGCATTACAAAGGGCCACTAATCACCGTGCAGCATAAGGGGCCACTAATCACTGCATTTCAAGGGGCCACTAATCACTGTGCAGCATTATAAGTGGCCACTAATCACCGTGCAGCATTGTAAGGGGCCACTAATCAATGTGCAGCATTATAAGGGGCCACTAATCACTGTGCAGCATTATAAGGGGCCACTAATCACTGTGCAGCATTATAAGGGGCCACTAATCACTGTGCAGCATTATAAGGGGCCACTAATCATTGTGCAGCATTATAAGGGTCCACTCTCCATGCAGCATTATAAGGGGCCACCAATCACTGTGCAGCATTATATGGGGCATATGTTATTATGGACCATGTTATAGGGCTACCATTATTCACTGTGCAGCATTATTAGGCATATTTTTGTATGGAGCATCTTATGGAACCCATCATGAACTTTATGGAGCATTATATGGGGCCATCATGAACTTTATGGAGCATCTTATGGGGCCCATTTTATTTTTGAAATTTACCAGTAGCTTCGGCATTTTCCACCCTAGGTTTATAGGCGAGTCAATAAGTTTTCCCAGTTTTTTGTGACAAAATTAGGGTGGTCGGCTTATACATGGGTCGGCTTATACACGAGTATATACGGACTTCTAAAGAAAATTGCCCCCAAGTTATTTTGAGCGACCCCGCCTGCTGTACCATCCTTGTGATTTACGAGAACGTTTCTCACTTCCTGCTAGGACAGCGGAAACCCAAGGAGTAAAGAGAGAAGGTCCTTATGGCTGCATGGAGTAATGCTGGAAATCTCTAAGTCTGCGGGGACAACAGAGACTTTAGAAGAAGGCAAACCAAGGTTTAGTGCTAGCACTAGTGTGAGAGAAGGTTTATACTACAGGACAGAAGTGCTGTAACAGGAAAGAACCTAACAAATAAAAAAGATTGTAGACAAACCAGATTTTGCTATCTATTCATGTCATTGCCTTCCATATTACAGAGAAATTTCCCTAAATCCGGTATCTGATAATCCACAATGATGTATATTCAGGGTCGAACTGGGGTGTCTGGGGCCCACCAGGGGAATGGACTCTAGGGCCCCATCCTACAGCTATATGCTAATATCTGTCAGTCGTTATCCCCATTATAGTGGAGCATCGGCTGTAAAACACAGGCGGCTCCTGTACATCTACTGTGCATCCCCATAACTGGGATGTATAATTACGGTAGTTTACATTAATGTGGTTCTTTGGTTAAAACAATTTATCACCGATCCATGGGCTCTATAGGATAGCTGATCGCATACGTCTGACCATTAGAAACTGCACCGACCGGAAGAATGAGAAAGTTTTATCGTTGATAGGACACTTATCCCCATTTTAAAATGGAGCAGCAGGTTAGATATCTGACCGAAGCTTCATTCATTCTCTTTGGAGCTTCTATAAAAATACAAGTGCAGCCACTGAGGGAATGAATGGATCAGTGGTCAAGTCGGACATGCCACTCCAGTCTAATGGGGATAAAAAGTTCCACATTTTGCTGAATGGGTCCAAGTAGTTAGACCCCCCCAATCAATACGTTATCACTTGTCCTGTGAATAGGAGATTACGTTTTTCCACAGGAAACCCCTGTAAGTGCATCTCTGCCGCTGTTTACAAAGTATTTAATCTCTAATGGAAATAAAGAATATTCTCCTAATTAATATCAGAGAAGACTAATGACCGTCAAACACAACACAATCCACTGTACCAAGACCAATAATACCACATACAGGGGAGAAATACCACCACACCATGACCAGACCACATAGTACCCGCATCATATCACATAAAAGGCACAAATACAACCACACCATGACCAGACCACATATTACCACCACATAGTGACCGAATAATATGACATATTACCAGCATATAGGGACCAAATAATAATTCATACACAGAGAAATACTTCCACACTGTGAACAGTCCACAAATTACCACCACTTATTGATGGAATACTACAGTACTGATTATGAATACAAACCACAATAATAACAACACTGTTATTACCACCAGTGACATTATACACAGTACCTCTGTATATAGTGTCAGTGTACAGGTAATATAGTGATTACCAGTGACATTATACACAGGAGCTCAGTGATCACTGGCAACATTATTGTCAAGGTTTGCTCAGCTTGTGGGATTAGGTAGTTCAGAGGTTAATGTGGATGGCCTCACTCTGAGATTCTGGGAGGCTTTTTAAAGCCTCATTGTGGGCTCATTCCTCATCGTTTATACTCAGACCCTTGGCCGAGTGTGTGTGACCCTGGTGTGCTTTGTGACTGTAATACTTTATGCTTGTTTGGTTTTGATCTGGTTCTGTCCCTGTTACGAGTTCTGCCTGTCCCTCTTGTACTGCGTTGCTATCTCTGTGTATGACTCATTGCCTATGACCTGACTATTCTCTGATTGCCCCTCTTGTACTGTGCAGCTATCTCCATGTATGACTCATTGCTTACGTTCTGACTACTCTCTGCTCGCCCCTCTGGTATCGCGCCGCCCTCTCCATGTATGACCGCCCGTTTGTCTGACCTGAGTTCCCCTCGCCTCTACTCCAGGATTCCTGTAGTAGAGTCCTACAATCATCTTCAGAAGTGGGACACTAAGCCTCGCCCCCTGTGGTCACATGATCGTAGGTCCTTGTACTTCTTACTACCTTCAGCATCGCAGGTCCCGTCTGCCTCAACTTTCCCTGCAGTATCGGACCCCGGGCCCTCCCGCAGTAGGGGTGAGTCACGCTGCTCAGCCATGGCAGTTCGCCGACGCTGACAGGATCCTGATATTTATACACAGAAGATCTGCATACAGTGTCAGTGTAATACAGTGACCACCAGTGAAATTATACACAGGAGCTTTTGGAAGTGCATTGAGCAGCAGGGTGGTTTGCTGGTGAAGGGAAAAAAAATCTCTTTAAATCTTCTGCCTGAGCGAGTGTAAGCGAGCTGAGTGTGACCTAAGCGTCAGTGCGAACGGTGGTAAGTGTGTGACTTGTGATTCAGTGACTTTGGATTCAGGGAGTTTGCAAAGGAGGTATTACTGAATTGCTGTTATATTTTATTAATACTTTTTATTTATTTTTACTTAGCTTTTCTGTCTGGTGCAATCCCCATTAGGAATGTGCTCCACTATTGCCAATGCCATCCAGTGTACGTCTTGACACATGTACGCAATCCTTGACCAGCCAGTCGAGGGTGCATACTGCTGTGCGAGATGTGAGCACATTGTGCATTTGGAAGCCCAGATACTGGATTTGAATGTGCAGCTGGCAACACTGAGATCAATAGACAATATGGAAAGGAGACTTCTACTCACTGAGCAGACGCTCAATGAGATAGATGAGGGGGGGATGCTAGGTTGGAGCTGCAGGACAGTGAAGCAGTAAGATGGGTGACAGTTAGAAGGTGGGGTAGACAGAAGAGTGCCAGGGAGGCTAGTCCTGATCTGGCACAACCCAATAAGTTTGCCAAGTTGGCAGATGAGGGGAGTGTCAGTGCAGGGGTAGCACTGCTGCAGCAAGGCATGTCCTCTGAAAGCCAGAGGAGTATATGCTCCAGTAAGGGGAGAAATAGGAGAGCAGGGCAGGCCAGACAGGTGCTGGTAGTGGGGGACTCAATTATTAGGGGAACAGATAGGGCAATCTGTCACAAAGAAAGGGATCGTCGAACGGTGTGCTGCCTATCTGGCGCGCAAGTCTGACACATCGCTGACCGGGTTGACAGATTACTGGGAGGGGCTGGTGAGGATCCAGCGGTCATGGTGCACATTGGTACAAATGACACAGAGGTAGGTGGAAGGTCCTTAAAGATGATTTCAGGGAATTAGGCTGCAATCTTAAGGCAAGGACTTCCAAGGTGGTATTTTTGGAAATATTTCCTGTACCACGTGCCACGCCAGAGAGGAGATTAGGGAAGTTAATAAGTGGTTCAAGAATTAGTGTAGGAAGGAGGGGTTTGGGTTCCTGGAGAACTGGGCCGACTTCTCAGTTGGCTACAGGTTCTACGCTAGGGACGGGCTGCACCTCAATGGGGAGGGTGCAGCTGTGCTGGGGAAAAAAATGGCTAGAAGGGTGGAGGAGTGTTTAAACTTGGAACTAGGGGAGGGTATTCATTTTATAAGAGGGGAAGACTGTGTAGATAGAGACCTGGGCACAAATAATGAAATTGGAGGTGGTAGTGGCATGGGGGGTGAGGTTAGAACAGTTAATAATTTAAGAAATAGAGGTACAGACATACATAAAGTGCATGTATACAAATGCCAGAAGCCTCGCCAACAAAATGGAGGACTTAGAATTAATTTTGTTGGAAGATAAGGTATATTGCACCCCCTCATAGGGTATAAGGCTGCCCCCTCATAGGGTATAATGCTTCTCCCCCCTCATAGGGTATAATGCACCCCCTCATAGGGTATAATGCTTCCCCCTCATAGGGTATAACACTAGATAGATAGATATGTGATAATTAGATGTATAGATAGATAATAGATAGATAGATCTATGGATAGACAGATAGAAATAAAGATATAAAGATAATAGATAGTGAAAGATATAGGTAGCTATAGAGATAGATAGATAGACCTAGATAGATATAGATAGATAAATAGATAGATAGGGGATAAATAGATATATGGATAGATAGATAGATAGATATAAAGATAATAGATAGTGATAGCTATAGATAGGTATATAGATAGATAGATAGGGGATAAATAGATAGATCTATGGATACATGATATATAGATGGATAGATATAAAGATAATAGATAGAGATAGATATAGATAGGTATAGAGATAGATGGATATAGACTATTTATATCTATCTATATCTACCTCTATATCTATCTATCTATCTATCTATCTATCTATATCTATCTCTATATCTAAGATAGAGACAGATAGATATAGAGATAGAGATATAGATATACAGATAGAAATAGATAGATATAGAGATATATAGATATAGAGACAGATAGATATAGAGATAGATAGATATAGAGATATATAAAAAACAAACCACAATACTCACCTCTCCTCCTGCTCCCACGCTGATGACGGCTTCAGTGTCAGCAGCTGACCCGTCTGCCAGACACACAGCGGGTGCGCGATGAAGTGACGTCATCGCGCATCGGCTGTGAGTCAGGAGCAGAGGGGACTGATGGGAGAGAGATGCTCTCTATTCCACTGAAATTGAGCGCAGCGCCGGCTGCCTAGGTTGGGGAGCGGGGCCCCGGGGTGAGTGGAGGCCGAGAGTGAATGAATATTCATTTCTCTTTAGTGGGGACAGTGGCTCCTGCCTCCTGACACCCGCTGCTGCTCCGCTGGCAGGGCCCCCATAGCAGCTGTGTGGCACTGGCTGGGGGCCCCTGGAGCAGTGGGGGCCCTAGGCAACTGCTGTCCCTGTATACCAGTAGAGGTGCCAGGGCCCACCAGATGCCAGGGCCCACCGGAGAATCAGTCCGACGCTACCTGTCTGTATATATAATGTCAGTGTACAAGTAATAGAATGATCACTGGAGACATACACAGGAGTTCTGTATATAGTGTATAGTGTACAGGTAATACAGTGACTCACCAGTAACATTATACACAGGAGCTCTGCATATAGTCAGCGTACAGGTAATACAAGGATCACCAGTGACATTATACACAGGAGCTCTGTATATACTATATAATGTAAGTGTCCAGGTAAATCACTGACTTACCAGTGACCTCTGTATTTGTAGCGATTCATCTTCGCTTTTCTTCCTCTTCCAGTGTAAAATAATGCATATCCTGTAAAATACTCAGGACTAGTTACCAGATAAAAATATAGTGGTTTATTTGGTTTCTTCCATCAAAGAAAGGTTATTACAGAAAAACAGGTGAATAAAAATAAGTGAAAGAGATATTGTCCATTGTTCATAGCAAAAGCTTTCCATCTTCATTCTCTGAGATCCCACATGGCAAAAGCAACATGTATTCTTCTTCTCTCCGAGATCCTGAATAGCAAATGCCTGCTGTGTCTCAGTTTGGCTTCTCACATCGCCGTCAAGTAATATACCAGCTGTTGAGTTATGTCATGGCCCAACACAGGCGACATCTTCGTGTCTGTCTCTCATGATGGTGAGGGAAGAAGAGCAGCGACCTCTACAGTTAGCCATGAATTATATACGTCTCCTAAAGCACGTGGTCTCTACATATATGGAGCTGTCTTTCTACCATGAGCCAAGCTTAAAAATAGCCTATGTCATGTAAGCTAAAGCATTCTACAGAACTGGGTCTTATAAGAAATTAACGGATTATTAATATTTAACAATTCCCCCTTTTGAGGGAGACAGACATTAATTGGAACCCTCAAATATAACGATCTTTTTTCTTCTTTTCTTCTTCTTTGACAAAATAATTTAATATTAATAATAATAATAATAATAATAATAATAATAATAATAATATTAGATTACCGTTATAAGTACTCAATGACATAATTGATGTGAATTCATGTTATGGTAAGCCGTGAACAATATTCATATAAAATATGTATAATTATACTTCCCTAAGTCTAAATTGAAGCATCTCAGGTCCAGTCATCATCATCTGATGTCATCTGGTCTTCATTTTGATGTCTTCTGTCTTCTTCTTGGTTCTTTTAAAAATACAGTTTTCTTATAGCATATAGATGTGTTGTGTATCAAATCAAAGTCCATAATTTCGAAAACAAAGTCTATGCAGCTTTAATATCTGTGCAGTGTTATCTTTAAAAACCTGGGCTTACATTGGCTCGCCTTGGATATTCTGGAATCCTCCATCGGAACTGGTCTTTGAACAGGTGTGACGTCTTTGGTCAGCAAAGCAAGGGTTAAAATGACTCTTCCTTGCTAAACATAGCACCATAACCAGTCCTTGTCCTAATGCACAGGACATATGTCAGGGTTGTAGCTTCCTGATAATTACCTTCATTGTTCACCAGCTTTCATCGAAGCTTTTCAGGTGATTGAAAACCTCTGGAACTTGATAAGAACGTGATAACACCGTTCATCTCAGCATCATAGGATCATCGTCCTCTGGTTGTCAGGTTAGACACTTTAATTGTGACTGTCAGTGGTGGATACTGCACTTGTGACTGTCAGTGGTGGATACTGCACTTGTGACTGTCAGTGGTGGATACTGCACTTGTAATTAACAGTCTATTACTCAGTAATCATAGCTTTGTTACCTTCTGGGATTTCTGGATCGCGGCATTCTTCTTCTTGCAACTGATAAAAATCAATGAAGTTTAGAAATGTGAAAAGTCTTTATTAACATAATTTCAGTATCTTGCTTGAAGTCTTCATTCCCTATTCTATACCAAATCTGGTAATTTTCTATCCTATAATATCACAGCGTACCATAGCAATCAGTAATATCCATATAATTATTATCAGAATTTGTACCATATATGGATTTCAATATTTGAAATAATAAACCAATAATAAGTGATAATACATTATTATCCATTTTTTTCATGTGATAGAACATTTTTATGTCATAGGTGTAATTACCTTTTTCAACCCATAGGTGTCACTGTGTTTTATGTAACCAGTGTTTTCATCTTTATTAATAAGGAATATATTTATTATACTAATAATATGTAGGAATGTAAAGCCATGAACCAAAATAAGAATATATGAGTGAGCGAATGAATGAATAAAAGAATTGTTGCATATAACTCAGAAGTGAAACATTTTCCTTAGTAATAGAACCATATAATTGCTATATTTAATGAAGCAATAATCTCAGTAGATATTACTTTACTAAATATTGGTGAAAGAATTAAAAATAATGAAAAATAAAAATAAAAATAAGAATAAGGCCTTTATGTTGATGCAGAGTAGTTATGTCTTCAGTAACATATACCCTTAATATTTCCATGATCTGGATTATTTCATAATTGTCATAAACTTGTGTTACCAAAATATTCAAATTATGCAACTTTGCATGTAATTCCTCTTAGTGTAAAGAAATGAATCCTTATAATACTTGTTATTATACCCAATACTTATACCATTGTACCTTATTAATATTTTTTTCCTATTAAAATGTGTGAAGAAGAGGTATTAATCAAATGTGATGATGTAGTCAGGATAAAAAAACATATTTCCCCCTTAATACCAAAAAATATTGTTTAGTAATAATTCATTTATCAAAACCAAAATTAAAAATAATTAATTTATAAATTGTGTAAATATTATACTTGCTTATACCATTATTTGTCTGAAGATGTGTAACCATTAAAATTAATTTGAATATCATAAAATTATCCTTTGGAAAAATTAATTTGCATAAACCATTTTGATGTGCGATTGCACTTTGCACTTATCCACTATTAACTAAATCAAGAAATAATTACTATAGAAATATAGAAATATATGTTTGTATAGATAATATTTCATTATGTATCTTAATATTCTAATAATTTCCTAAAGATAAAAGCTTTGGGGTTTTTTTTTTTTTTTTTCTTTCTCTCATGCATTCAGGATCCTGAGGTCTCACAAACGTATCACATTACTCGCTCAGCAGCTGCTCATACACTCAGTCACTGTCACTTATTAACTTTAAACCAAATACCTCACATATGAAGGTGTGATGAATACACGTATTTTAACCCAAATTATCCTAATTATCAATGCATTGTAAACTATTTCAATTTAGTCTCTTAATATTTCTTTGAATATTCCTCCACATTACATAAATATATGTTGTATAGCTATACTTGACATTTAGGCCTGGAAAAAAAATTCCATTGGTTTGCAAAAGTTGAGACCCCCTTGAAAATTCTTTCCCTATGAAACAAGGACATAGTATACTGGTCTGGTATACTTATTATTAGAACAAGGTTGAAATTTTCACCTGTTGAGGTTGTCATTCAAACCATGCAGTAAAAAAGCACACACAAGAACATTTTAAAAAGCAATTGGTTATTTCCTTTTAAGGGTTAGATATATAAAATCATGCAATTATTGCAACATCCTGTGTAAATAAAGGCATAAATCCTTGGAAGAGAATTTTTCTCGATTAAGTCCTGCTTTGAAATGAAAATTCTAAGGAAACATAAAAAAATAAGGTTAATATCATATTCATATTCTAAATATTATTACTGATGTAGATTTTAATTTTCATTAAAAAATACAGTTCTACTATTTCTACTTCTACAAACACTCTATATATATACTGTATGACTATGTATATATCCACAAACCATAAAACTACAGGATTATACTCTATAACTCACTAATTGTATAACACTGTTACACAATATATATTACTTTTTTCCTAGCCAATTCCTACACCCATACTTATTTCTCTGCAAAAAATATCCTGAAAGGTTCTTGCCATTTTAAAACTGATAGATTCTTGGAGCAGAGTATTCAGTTTACAGGCCATGATGTCACTCACCACCTGTTTCTGTCTGTTAAATTCGGCCATCTTTGTTACAGAAAGAAAATCAGAACTCATCATTTTTCTTAATTCAATTTGTGTCTTTTCGGTGTTCTTTTGCATCATTCCATATGGTTTATAACAAACATGTGATTTTCTTTTTCTTTCTTCGTAGATTTGATTTTGGGGAAAACTCATTTTAGAAGGTTTTGCTAATACCGGCTTCTGATAAGATTTTACTCTGCCTGTCTTTACAAAATTAGCACAATTTACTTTCCTCTCACGATTCTCGTGTTTTCTGGCAAAATCAAGGGATTGCGCACATTCAAACAAAGAATCTTTTTGTGACGCAATAACACGAGATGCAGGATTTAGAAACCAAAATTTGCTTACAAAACTCCTTATGAGGGACGGTGTTTTGACATTCTCACTCAGCATTCTATACAAACGTTCATATATGGACATGAACGTAAAAATACATTCCTTCCGACCAATCCTTAATTTTTGAAGAATATCAATATCTGGATGATTTTCATTTGATGAACAAAAAATGAGAATTTTTAATCTGTCCTTATCAGTTAAATTCTCATGTGTCTCACCAGATAACTTTAAAGACAATCTCCTAGCAAAATTTACAGGGATCCACATTTTGAACAACTGATTCTTCTCCTCGTTAGATAAATCAAAGTTATCAGAACAACTTTCAAAGATCTCAGAGTTTCTACAGACATCTATTTTGTTGTCATAAGCAGGAATTATTTGGCATATTTTTATCAAATTCTTCCTCACGCTACTTCGGATTTGGGCCTGTGAGTCTTCTATTTTTAGTGGTACGTCTTTCCCTTGTACGTCCTCTACGTCAGTTCTGAAGTCTCCTCCTACTTCTCCATCTTGTTCCACGTCTGCAAGGTCACCTTCAATGGCTGCTACAGACACTTGATTACAGTCAATCTCCCTAACTTTACAGCCAATCTCGAGAACATCACAACAATCATTTTTGGATTTCTCTGACACAGATCTATGAAATATATCTACCATCTGTAGAATATTTTTTAATCTCTCTCTTTCTCTATTGAAAAACTTAGAATCTAACCTCTGATTCTCGAGTTCACACTCGGCATATAAACTTAACCATAAAACTTCTGAATTAGAATTGTCTACAGACTTAAATTTCAATTTACTCTGCTTAGCAAGACAATTAATGACATCCATTTTATCTTACCTTGAAATGTCTCAGCTCCTTTGATGGACAACGCTGGGTTCCTGTCTTCACACGTCTGGCTTAGGTCTGGTACTTTTGGCACTTGTAGTACTTCTCAATCTATCTGGTACTTCTTACTTCTAGGTTCTATGTGATTCTTGTAAGTAGTGGAATTCCCGATAACTTGCACATATGATTTGACGTTAGCAAAGTCCAATCCCCCGTGTGTGCAAGTGGAGGGAAACCCGCAAAAAAGTACAAAAATTCAGATCTGGCTGGCTCTCCAATGTAAAATAATGCATATCCTGTAAAATACTCAGGACTAGTTACCAGATAAAAATATAGTGGTTTATTTGGTTTCTTCCATCAAAGAAAGGTTATTACAGAAAAACAGGTGAATAAAAATAAGTGAAAGAGATATTGTCCATTGTTCATAGCAAAAGCTTTCCATCTTCATTCTCTGAGATCCCACATGGCAAAAGCAACATGTATTCTTCTTCTCTCCGAGATCCTGAATAGCAAATGCCTGCTGTGTCTCAGTTTGGCTTCTCACATCGCCGTCAAGTAATATACCAGCTGTTGAGTTATGTCATGGCCCAACACAGGCGACATCTTCGTGTCTGTCTCTCATGATGGTGAGGGAAGAAGAGCAGCGACCTCTACAGTTAGCCATGAATTATATACGTCTCCTAAAGCACGTGGTCTCTACATATATGGAGCTGTCTTTCTACCATGAGCCAAGCTTAAAAATAGCCTATGTCATGTAAGCTAAAGCATTCTACAGAACTGGGTCTTATAAGAAATTAACGGATTATTAATATTTAACATCCAGCCAGGACACGTTTGCTGCAGAAAATAACACACTATACTTGATCACTTCTAGACCACATTCCCCACTTTCCCCCCCGACTTCTACACTTTATGTGTAAAGGTCAGCCAGGGCAGTAGTCGTGGCTGAGTATTTCGGGTTCGGGCATTGTATACCCTGACCTCCCTCTACAGGAAAACGGTACCTCTTCTCTTGCATGGTACGGTGAATACTCACCGTGCCGTCAGCGTCCCCTTTGCTACGCCGACTTGATGCTGATCCTTGATCCCAATGAATAGAGACACAGTCCAGGGCAACTCTTAACTGAGCAAATTTATTTTCTTCAGGACACAGCACATCCACATAGTTTCCAGCATTTTCATCACAGTAAAGACAGCACATTACTTCATCTTTCCCTTCACTGTTCCTTGCAGTGTTTCCGTTTGACGAAGCGTCTCAGATGGCTCCTCAGTGTCCTCCCTGTATAGCGTCACCATGGTGAAGCGCTCTCCAGCATGTTTCGCCCCGGACATCAGAGATTCAGCCCACGTAGCTTTCCACCACATTCTGGAGTGACCTGCCCGTACCCTTTTACGGTAACCTTCAATCTTCCTCTGTTTACTTACACTCTTTTCCACTTTATTGCTGATTCTGCAGTACCGTGTTCTTCTCTAGATGGCTGGGCATCAGCTTTAACATCACGGGGTAGTTAGGCAGCTCAGGCATATAGCCCACCCGAGCACAAAGGGGTCAGGCCTCTGACTGCCTGAAACTGGAAGACCATCCTGGCTTATTCTCCAGCTATCCCCTCCTACAGTTAACTCCTATATGTCCTACAGCTACATCTACTGTGCAATGAGCTCAGTGCCCCATCTAGTGACCATAGCCCAGACTGCACTGTCCCTACCAAGTACAAGGTGCAGAAAAGCCGGATTACTTACCGGTAATGCTCTTTTAATGAGTCCACGACAGCACCCACTGGAGGTATCGGATCCGCCCATTTGGAACAGGAAACCCTACAGGAAAGATAAAAGGGGCGGTCCGCCTTTCCTCCTCAGTTTTACGTTTCAGAGTACCAGAAGGACCGCCAAGGATTAGGCAATGTTCTCTTATTTTAACATCTTTCTTATCCATTATTTGGTAATACTTTAACTATTGATATATTTAGGGGGGGAAGTGAACGGGTGCTGTCGTGGACTCATTAAAAGAGCATTACCGGTAAGTAATCCGGCTTTTTACTCTTCGCCACGACAGCACCCACTGGAGAGATTCCAGAGACCATCACCTGGGTGGGACCACCGTGCCAAGGATAGTCCTGCCAAAGCTTAAGTCAGAGGCTGATGAAAGATCAAGTCTGTAGTGGTTATAGAAGGTAGAAGGGGATGACCAAACTGCCGCCTTACATATAGTTTCAATCGGAACATCTCCCTTTTCCGCCCAAGAGGTTGCCATTGCCCTGGTGGAATGCGCCCTGATGTTCCCTGGAGGATCTTCGTTTTTTGCGGAGTAGGCTAAACGAATGGCCTCTCTGATCCACCGGGAAATGGTGCTCTTCGTGACTCCATACCCCTTCTTACAGCCCTGAAATGAAACAAATAGGGCCCTACTCTGCCTCCAACTGTTGGACCTCTCAATACATTTTAGGACAGTTCTTTTGACGTCCAGAGTATGGAACCTCTGCTCTTCCGGAGTAGAGGGATTTTTATAGAAGGTTGGGAGGAGTATCTCCTGAGATCTATGGTATTTTGTTGCCACTTTTGGCAGGTAGGCAGGGTCTGGTTTTAATACCAATCTGTCTTGGTATTCTTGAAAAAAGGGTGGATCTATTGATAAGGCCTGAATATCACCCACTCTTCTAGCTGAGGTTAGTGATACTAAGAGGGCCATTTTAAGTGCTAAGTATTTGAAGGGTATTGTGTCGATCGGCTCAAAGGGGTCTACCGTTAGGGCGTCTAAGACCAGATTTAGATCCCATGTAGGGACGGAGGGTATGTGGATTGGAGTTATTCGTTCACATGCTGTAATAAAACGAGTTATCCATTTGTTGCCTGCTATATTATGGCCATATAGTGCTCCTAATGCCGATATTTGTACTTTCAGTGTATTTACTGCTAAGCCTAAGTCTTTCCCCTTCTGCAGAAATTCCAAGATTGGGATTATCGGAACTTCTGTTGTATGAGGTACTGTATGGAATTGAAGAAATTTTTTCCATATTCTAATGTAAATCTGGGTCGTGGACTGTTTTCTACTTTGTAGTAGTGTAGCAATTAAGGACTCCGAGAATCCTCTTGTCCTCAATAACTGCCTCTCAAATTCCACGCCGTCAAGTGCAAGCTGAGTACTTGAGGGTGGAAAAAGGGGCCTTGGGAGAGTAGATTGGCAGTCGGAAGGATCCAAGGATCTGTTATCGACATAATCTGCAGCCACGAAAACCACGGTCTTTTTGGCCAGAACGGTGCTATTAAGATTATTCTTGCTTTGTCGTCTCTGATCTTCCGAATTACTTGAGGTAGGAGGATCAATGGAGGGAACGCATATGCTAGGTTGAAATTCCATGGAACTAGAAAGGCGTCCAGTATGTTTGGGTGATCTGACGGAGATAGGGAGGCAAAGGTTTTTATCTGCCTGTTCTCCCTTGTGGCAAAAAGATCCACCTCGGGTTGTCCCCATGCGGCTACTATGTCCCTGAAGACCTTCCGATTGAGGCACCACTCTCCTTGTCGTAGAGTGTGACGGCTTAGGAAGTCTGCCTTTTGATTGCTCTCGCCTCTTATATGAAGGGCCGAGAGGGACAAAAAATAGTTTTCTGCTAAGTTTAAAATTTTTGCCGCTGAAGACATCAGAGTCTCTGATCGAGTTCCTCCTTGTCTGTTTATATATGCCACTGTGGTGGTATTGTCCGACAGGATCCTTACATGCTTCTGTTGGAGCTGTGGAAGGAAGTTGTATAGAGCATAGAACACTGCAGTCAGTTCTTTTAGATTAGATGAGTAATCACATTCCTCTTTACTCCACCTTCCCTGATAAAACCCATTCTCCATGTGGGCTCCCCAGCCCTGGGGACTGGCATCGGTGGTTACAATACAGGATGGAACTATAACCCATGGGACTCCTGAACATAAATGGTCATCGTCTAACCACCACTCTAGGGAAGTCAAGACTTCTTGTGACAGGGTTATTTTACTCTGTAAACGACCACTATGTCGCTTATCCTCCTGGAGGATCTGGTGTTGTAGTGTACGGACATGGTATTGGGCCCACCGGACTGCCGGGGTGCAGGAATTTAGTGATCCTAATAGTGACATTGCTCCTCTTAAGGATACACGTGGTTTATCTATAGCTGCTTGTATTTTTTGTTTTGTGAGGATGATTTTTACCTGGGGTAGTAGACATCTCTGGGTCAAGGAATCTAGTTGAAATCCTAGAAATGTCTGGAGAGATTGCGGATCGAGTCTGGACTTTTGGATATTGATGATCCAGCCAAGGCTCTGAAAAGAGGAGACTGCGTCAGTCACACGCTCAGTACATTGTTTGACTGAATTCCCAATTACTAGGAAGTCGTCTAGATATGGTACAATTAGTGTGTCCTTTTGGCGAAGGTAGGCCATTACTTCTGCCATCACCTTGGTAAATATTCTTGGTGCCGTGGAAAGCCCGAAGGGCATGGCCGCGTATTGGAAATGACGAATCCTGCCCTCGACTTCCACTGCGACTCTTAGGTATTTCTGGAATCTGTTGTGTATAGGGAGATGATAATAAGCATCTTTTAAATCAATCCCTGCCATTACGCAATTTGGGAAAAGAAGCTTTATAGTGGATCTAATCGATTCCATTTTGAACTTATAATTTTTTATAAATGAATTTAGCTTCTTTAAATTAATAATGGTTCTAAATGTACCGTCTGGTTTAGACACCAAAAACAGGGGAGAGTAAAAGCCTCTACCCTGTTGTTCCTCAGGGACGTCAACTAAAACTTTTTTAGCTAGCAGGACTCGAATCTCGTCTTCGAGAGCCTTTTGCTGAAGTGAGGAATTAAGGCGAGTTATAACAAAGAACTCATAGGGGATTCGAAGGAATTCAATCTTTATTCCTTCCCTGATTATATTCAAAATCCATGGGTTTAACGTAATTTGTTCCCATTTGGTAAAAAAAAATTTTAATCTGCCCCCAACCGGTGGGTCTAAACTTTTAATTTTTTTCTCTCCTATATGTTGGCCCTCTGAAGATGGTACCCTTCTGCTTTTCGTCTTTCGTGGCCCATCTCGTTCTGTCCGATTGTCTTCTTCTCCCGAATGGCCGTCTTTTAAAGGTTTTCCTATAAAACGGAATGGGAGAATCACTGAAGGCCTTTTTCCTTTCTTTTGCCTTGGCGAGAATTTCGTCTAAGGCTTTTCCGAAGAGGAACTCACCCTCGCATGGGGTTGCACTAATTTTGGATTTTGATTGTGCATCCCCTTTCCAGCTTTTTATCCAAAGCGCGCGTCTGGCGTTATTCACCAGGGCTGCCGACCTTGCTGCAAGTCTTAGGGTGTCCGCTGAAGCGTCTGCCATAAAGGCAGCTGCCCCTCTTATCAATGGGATGGCTGCACGCAGTTTCTCCCTTGACACTCTTTGCTCAATCTGCTGGTCTAATTGATCTAGCCATACCAGCATTGACCTAGCAGTACATGTGCTGGCTATTGCGGGTTTGAATACCCCGGTGGTGGACTCCCAGGACCTTTTGAGCGAGGATTCAGCCTTTCGGTCCAATGGGTCTGCTAACAATCCTGCGTCCTCGACCGGGATCGAGGTTTGTTTGGAAGTGGAGGATATGACAGCGTCCACCTTTGGTATTTTAGACCATTTTAATAGATCTTCATCAGTGAACGGGTACTTCCGTTTTGAAGCGGATGGGAGAAAACCCCTCTGGTCGTGTTTTTCCCATTCCCTTTTGATGAGATCTTTAATTGCCGGTATTACTGGAAATGATCTCCTCTTTTTTTCTGCCAATCCCGCAAACATAATGTCCTGCGCGGTCTGGGCTCCCCTTTCCTCTTCACACCCCATGGTATTCCTAACCGCTTTTACCAGGTTATCTACGCTGTCCAGAGGAAAACATGCGCGTCCTTCCGCCTCCGAGGATGATGATGAGGACGTGGATGCGGAGCCTGAGTTTAACCCCTGTTCTTCCTCTGACTCTGAACTGACAATAACCTGTTTTCTATGCCTGGACTCTGCGGGAGTGCTGGCGCGGTTGATGGCTTGTATTTCCTCCCTAATTATGGCTCGGCTATCCTGAGAAGAAAGACCCTGCCTGGTCTCTTTCATGCATTGTTTGCAGAGTTTTTTGGGGTAGGAGTCAGGGAGAGGCTCTGAACATAATGCACATTCTTTATGTTTTGTTTTTCCTTTTTTCTTTGACTGAAACGGGAGGTCAAAGGTAAAGAGAGGGGGGGGGGGGGGGAGGAGAGGAGGTTAGCTTAATAGGTAGAGCATCTGCTTTGCACACTCACCCAGTGAAGCTTAATACCGGTTCAGATGGCTGAGACGGTTTGGATCGGGTTTCTGCTGCCTCGCTCCTGCGGGCGGTCTCCGTCCTGGCGCTGCGGTCCCTGGTGGAGTTGCCCCCAGCTGAATCCCCTGCTGGGGTTTGCGACTCTGCGGGGGACGACATGTTCCAATGTTGCAGCGCTGCAGCGCTGTTTTACCTGTATCGTTGCCCCGGAAGTCGCCCTGTCACAGGGCGCATGCGCCGCGTCATCGCCATCTTACCCCGGAAGTTCAACCATTACTTCCGGGGTATGGGAGCGTCGGGCGCCGGCCTGCTCCCGCGCCACCGCTAATAACACGCGGCTCGCGCGCACATGGCCTCACCATCCACGCTATACCCCCACCGATGGGAATGGGGGGGGGGGGAAAATCTCCCGGATGCCAGACCGGCGCGCTCCCTGGTAAGACCGGGCGGCCCTCCCCGGACCCGGCCATTACCACTGTGCCACCAGACGAGGGGGGAGCCGTCAAACGGAGTCTCCCCCGACGCTGCCTCCGGACCGCAGCCCCTGCCGTTCCCGAAGAGACCGCACAGGCGGATGCATGGCCCAGGTAAGATCCTGCAGGATCCTGCTCCATTTGGAACAGGAAACCAAAACTGAGGAGGAAAGGCGGACCGCCCCTTTTATCTTTCCTGTAGGGTTTCCTGTTCCAAATGGGCGGATCCGATACCTCCAGTGGGTGCTGTCGTGGCGAAGAGTAAAACATAGCTTATGCTATATAAATAATACAGCAACATGAAATATACGATAATGCGCAACAATGGTATAACATATATATAAATATATATACAAGTACAACAGCAACATGGGGGTTTAAAGGGGTAAGACTCTCAACCCCTTACACATGTCTACATATTGATATTAGTCATGTATTATACTACAGCACAGGCACCATTTTGATGAATGCAAACCTTTTTTTTGTAACCCCACAAACACCCGGAGCACCAGAATCTCAATAACTGAAATTTACAAATACAGATTACACAACAACCACAAGATGCATTTCATCACCCAGGTCACCTCATTTTAATCAGTATAACAGCGTAGACCTGACACTGTCTGTACTTTACTGTTCACAATCCTGCTGACAGGATCCCTTTAAATCTAAATTTTAATAAGTTTGTTCTTTTCTGCGCTAAACGTCCCCCAAACCCTGAGGACGGCGAGTATACCTTGGTTGTGTTTTGCTGTATGTGTATACAAAAGTAAAAGAAGAGCACCTATCAGGGGCTCAGAAAAGCTGGGTGGCATGTGTGCTAGTGTGTGACCCAGCGCAGGTGTCTCACTGGCCTATCAAAACAGTGACCGATAGCAGCAAACAGTGTGATGTGGATGTGAGAACTGTCTGCGGGGTGCGCTTAGGTGAGTGGACAAAAGAATATGGGAGGTTCACCTTTATAGTAACATCCCAGGGCAGGTGTGTCGTGAGCAAGTGGTGTTCAAGAAATATTGGTGGCAGTGGTTGTGACTTATCCTGACACACAATGTACAGGGAAATGGGAAAATTGTGAAAAAAAACGCAATTCTGACCTTAATTATGTTTACGGCGTACATTATGTGGTAAAAATGACCATGTAATATGATTCTCCTCATCAGTATGATTACAGAGATACTAAACGTGCCCAGATTTTTAAATTATTTTAGTGGTAGAAAAAAAATCAAGACTTTGAAATAAAAAATATGTTGGAGTTTGTGTTGCCATTTTCCGAGACCCGTAGTTTTACTTTTTCGTTCAATAGAGCTATGAGAGGGACTATTTTTTTATAAGGCGAGACGTTATTATGGATATTACTTTGGGATAGATATGACATTTTAGTTGCTTGTTACGTATTTTAAGTGGTATTGCAGCGACCAAAAAATACCGCAATGTTGGCGTTTTTAAATTTTTTGTGTTTACCAATTGGGTTAATTATTTTTATATTTTGATAGCTCGGACTTTGCTGGATGTGGCGATATCACTTGACATTTTTTTTTATGTTCATTTTCAATGGAGGAAAATTGAACTTTTATGAGTTTTTTTTTCAGATTTGTTTAAATCTTTTTTTGTTGTTTTACTTTTCTTTTCACTTCATTTATCGCTCCCTAAGGCCCCTTTCACACTTCAGTTTTTTGCAATCAGTCACAATCCGTCAGGTTTTGACAAAAACGGATCCTCAGTTTTTTTTTGAGGATCCGTTTTTTCCCCATTGACTTGCATTAATGGCGGATTGTGACGGATGGCTGTCCGTTTCATCAGTTTTTTTTTTGAGGATCCGCCAAAAGTTGCTGTCCGTCACCATCCTCAAAGATTTCAAAACGGAGCTTGCAACAAAACTCTCTCTCTCTCTCTCTCCTTCCCGACCAGCGTTTCCTTTAAATTTCCTCATTTTCAGGATCCTGTGCCATCCGTTCACATCAGTTCAGAACGGATCCGCTTGTCTGCCTTTTTGGCGGATTTGAACTGATGCAAAAAACTGAAGTGTGAAAGAGGCCTAAGCTGTACTACATACAGGGGCTAATGGTGCAGCAGAAGTGTGAACTTTTTGATGCTTTTGTTTAATATTTTCCACTATAGTATATGGAGAGCATAAAAAACGCATGCAAAATTCCAATGAAGTCTCCAATTGTGGAACTGAAGCA
Organism: Dendrobates tinctorius; assembly: GCF_039654945.1. NCBI lineage: Eukaryota > Metazoa > Chordata > Amphibia > Anura > Dendrobatidae > Dendrobates > Dendrobates tinctorius. The sequence goes on along the minus strand of NW_027361791.1, from coordinate 582,068 downwards.
TTCCTCTACTAAAAAAAATGCATTCGAAAAAACTGCCACAAAAAAATACAATAAAAAGTTTTGATTGCTTTAGTGCGAATACCTATGGAAACAATGCAGCACTTCTGCACGTGTGAACATGGCCCAGGAGAGACTCTGGACAATTTGTACGTTCTACACCAGGTTCACACTTGGGGTTATTTATTTTTTTATCACTACTTAGAATTACAGACAAATTAAAAAAAGTGATCTGAGCCAATTATATGGAAAAAATACAATATTATTTAACATTTATTCTGAAGCTATATGAAATAATTCTGACTACAGCAATGGTCTGTGCCCATCACGGGTGATCCGTGTTACCGGGAAGAGAGGAGGAGACATTCCTGGAAGGAGCTGACAATAGATACATCACATTATCTCACGTATGAGGATACAGAATTATACAGGTTTGAAAATATCAAATAGAAAGATTTGCCTGTAAACAGGTAAAAAAGCAAAAACAGTAAATAAAGCAATGACTTGCGCTATTGTACCGGTAAGTTTTTATACATCTCATCCCAATCCAGCTAACCCCTATCCGTACAGTGGCAGCTGGTATTGGATGGTCTGCCATGGGTAACATAACTAGTTCTCCTATATTAGACCCATTGCCATGTTCGTCTTTATGACATCACAGAAGCGTTGTCCACGAGTCATGGAATGTTCCGCAAGAACGGTCAGTGCGAGGCAAGCAGAGATAGAGAGGAGAGCTGAACACTAACCCAGAGCGATTGTAAATCACTTTTTACTTGTTTTGTTTATTTTTTTACTTTTATTTCTTTTTTTTGGGAGTGTTTTCTACCATCCGCACACACTTTTGTGTGTGTGGAGGGGAAGGCAGCCTAATGGCTGCACCCGTAGCTGGAGGAAAGTTCCAACCACGGAGACGTCTCCCACATGCCAGGACATCCCTATACAGTCAGAGGCCTGAACACCACCAAAGGCCAACTGGCTTCACGGGGTATGTGATGGCAGTGCTTTATTATATCGTGTCAATTATTAAATGCCTGTTCAAAACACCAGAAAAGGCAAAGGACCGATATTCCAGACTGAAAAGTCCACCACCATATCCTACAATGCCCGAAATAGGCCGATTCGTACAACCTGCAGCAAACATCAGCGCAGAGCCAGAGGGTATGAAGGAACGCCTGATACTCACCAGAGCAGTAGATGAGGAAGAGACAACAGCCACATTGCCCAGGAGCCCATCCCCATGCACCTGGATGGAGCTAACTCCCTCTCAAGCACGTATACTCCTCAGTATGCCTTACGACCATCAACCGCGTATTAAGGTGACTGCTAAACAAGGCTACAATCCTACACCACACCTGCCAGTCAGCTATACCACTGGAAAGATCATGCAAGTAATGCTGATGAGCCCACAGGATGTACAACGTGCCTACAAGAGAGATTTGGGTTTCCTTCCAAGTCCTAGGAAGATCATTCTCCCGAGAAGAGAATTCCGCGGCACTTTGATTTAGCCGGCGGAAAATGTAGTGGCGAGTTGCTTGCAGCAAGCACATACCATCTTCTGCACAGCTGCTTCTTAGACAGATTTTCCGGTTTTGACTATGGCTTGATCAATGGATCATGTTTCTATACTGCCGCCTGCCCTGACCTCTGCTTGTTTAAAGTTATGCATCTACACTGCCGCCTGCCCTGACCTTTGCTTGCTCAATGGATTATGTTTTTGAACTGCCGCCTGCCTGACCTCTGCTTGCTCAATGGATTGTTTCTGCACTGCCGCCTGCCTTCACCTCTGCTTGCTCAATGGATTATGTTTTTGAACTGCCGCCTACCCTGACCTCTGCTTGCTCAATGGATTATGTTTCTGCACTGCCGCCTGCCTTGACCTCTGCTTGCTCAGTGGATTATGTTTTTGAACTGCCGCCTGCCCTGACCTCTGCTTGCTCAATGGATTATGTTTTTGAACTGACGCCTGCCCTGACCTCTGCTTGCTCAATGGATTATGTTTCTGCACTGCCGCCTGCCTGACCTCTGCTTGCTCAATGGATTATGTTTTTGAACTGCCGCCTGCCCTGACCTCAGCTTGCTCAATGGATTATGTTTCTGCACTGCCGCCTGCCCTGACCTCAGCTTGCTCAATGGATTATGCTTCTGCACTGCCGCCTGCCCTGACCTCTGCTTGTTTCCGGTTATTAATCTGTGATACTAATAAAAATGTATATTATTCTGCACTATATGGACTGTGGGTCGTTTTTTTTCTTTGGTTTTATGGTTGTTTCCGGTTATGTTTTTGCACTGCTGCCTGCCCTGACCTCTGCTTGTTTCCGGTTATGTTTCTGCACTGCTGCCTGCCCTGACCTTTGCTTGTTTCTGACTACTCATTTGCCTGCTGATTTTGTACTTCTTCCTCAATGCCTGCACTTTTAAGACCCCAGTAGAGCTAATTTATATAAATCCTGCATCCTAACAATGAAGCCGGGTTATAGGGCTTCTGATCACAATGGTAGGATGATGCCTCAATGTGAAGAAGGGTAGCACCAGTTCTTCACCTAACAGTATGGAATGCTTATCTAAAAAAATGAAAAAGGAACAGTACAGTATAGACAAAGGTCCCATAAACTCAACAAGAACAAACCATTAAGAACTTTAAGCATAAACATGTAAGACAACAAACCAAGTGGCTCAGAATACCACATCCGACCCAACCAGCAGTTTTGTTGAAGGTATTTTCCTCTGATCTTTCGTTAAGAGGGTACAACATCTCAAATACATTAGACTGGTGTGGGTCTCCAACCATTTAGGAACCCTCAAATCAATAGTACAGGGGTCTTGAATCAGCCACAAAATTGCTTCAGGAAGAATTGGGTGGAGCACTGGTTTCATATGTACCCTGCCGCTCATGTCAAGGTCTATGAAAATAACCAAACACAAGGCTGAGTACTCAGATCTTATAGGAACCTCCCCAATAGTGAATGGCCATCTGTACATTCATAGTTCCCCAGGTCTGTAGACAGATGCGGGTTTCACGTCCGGGACCTCTGCCTATCAGACATTTATAGAATATTTTATGGATAACACATAAATGTATGGGAAAACTCCTCTTGTAAATAGTGCGCCTCAAGTTTCTTCTGCTGTTTGCAGTGGAATGTAGTCATCATAGCTAATATGAGGGAAGGATTCCTGAGAGGGGGTATACATCTACTATATCCATATTCTGTGGATATCTACCCTAATAAAGCTTATGGACGGTGAGTGCAGTGATGAGACCGACCCTTTATCAACATGTTCTGTCCCACAAACTAATGTAGTACACTGCACTGACCGCCGATAGACTTTATTCTCCAAAGACAATTTAAGTTTGTTATATGTATTAAAATACTTTTTTTCCCAGAATTATCTAAGAATTATCGACAAGGAAAATGGACTCAAGATAAAGCTTAGAAACATATATTTCTTTACAGCTCCTGATATAGGTATTGCGGTCTTTAAAAACAGTAGTCCCCAACTTCTGCCTCCTCAGCAAGTTATCCCCTAGCCATTGGTAGATCATAACTTGCTGATTACGGGTGTTTCACTGCCAGGACCCCCACCAATCCTAAGAACAGGGTGTCTGGAACAAGCGGCTGTTAAGAATGCGCAACAACACTTCTTTCATTATGGGACAATGATGGGGCTGATATGCTGATGATGGACTATGATGGGGCTGATGTGCTGATGATGGACTATGATGGGGCTGATGTGCTGATGATGGACTATGATGGGGTTGATGTGCTGATGATGGACTATGATGGGGCTGATGTGCTGATGATGAACTATGATTGGGATGATGAAGTCTGCAATAACAGAGCATAGCAGTACAACCCCTTAGCCTGGAGTGCCCTAACAAATAGCTGGGGAGGGTCCGAGCTCACAGTCAGACCTTAGAAGAAGAGTTAATAGTTTTGTTTCTTCTGTCTTAAAGGACAAAAAAGGCTTACAGTATATACTCGCGTATAAGTCGAGATTTTCAGCCCATTTTTTGGGGCTGAAAGTCCCCCTCTCGGCTTATACGCGAGTCATATACCGGGGGTCGGCCAGGGAGGGGGAGCGGGGGGTGTCGGAGATCATACTCACCTCTCCTGGCATGTTTCTGCAGCCCCCCGTGCTTATTCCATCTTCTCGGCGCTGTTCTTCCTGCTTTCAGCGGTCACGTGGTACGCTCATTACCCTCATTAATATGCACATATGTAATGAGCGGCACCACGTGACCGCAGAAAGCAGGAAGAACAGCACTGAGAAGATGGAACAAGCACGGGGGGCTGCAGAGACATGCCAGGAGAGGTGAGTATAACGGGGGGAGCCATATTCACCTGTCCCCCATTCCACCGCTGCGCATCGCTCTGCTGTCTTGCTTCCTCTGGCAGTGACGTTAAGGTCAGAGGGTGCCATGACGTAGTTAGCAGGCGCCCTCTGCCTGAACAGTCACTGCAGAGCCAGCAACGCTAAGGAGCAGCAGCTGCAGCAGTGACAAGGTGAGTATATAGTTTTTTTTTTCATTTTTTTAATTGAGGCTGCGGCAGCAGCATTGTAAGGGGCCACTAATCACTGTGCAGCAATACAAGGGGCCACTCATCACTGTGCAGCATTATAAGGGGCCACTCATCACTGTGCAGCATTATAAGGGGCCACTCATCACTGTGCAGCATTATAAGGGGCCACTCATCACTGTGCAGCATTATAAGGGGCCACTCATCACCTTGCAGCATTATAAGGGGCCACTCATCACCGTGCAGCATAATAAGGGGCCACTAATCACCGTGCAGCATAATAAGGAGCCACTAATCACTGCAGCATTTCAAGGGGCCACTAATCACTGTGCAGCATTATAAGGGGCCACTCATCACTGTGCAGCATTACAAGGGGCCACTCATCACTGTGCAGCATTACAAGGGGCCACTAATAACTGTGCAGCATTACAAGGGGCCACTAATCACTGTGCAGCATTACAAGGGGCCACTAATCACTGTGCAGCATTACAAGGGGCCACTAATCACTGTGCAGCATTATATGGGGCCAGTAATCACTGTGCAGCATTATATGGGGCCAGTAATCACTGTGCAGCATTATATGGGGCCACTCATCACTGTGCTGCATTATAAGAGGCCACTCATTACTGTGCAGCATTATAAGGGGGCCTCTCATTACTGTGCAGCATTATACGGGGCCACTAATCACTGTGCAGCATTACAAAGGGCCACTAATCACCGTGCAGCATAAGGGGCCACTAATCACTGCAGCATTTCAAGGGGCCACTAATCACTGTGCAGCATTATAAGTGGCCACTAATCACCGTGCAGCATTGTAAGGGGCCACTAATCAATGTGCAGCATTATAAGGGGCCACTAATCACTGTGCAGCATTATAAGGGGCCACTAATCACTGTGCAGCATTATAAGGGGCCACTAATCACTGTGCAGCATTATAAGGGGCCACTAATCATTGTGCAGCATTATAAGGGGCCACTCTCCATGCAGCATTATAAGGGGCCACCAATCACTGTGAAGCATTATATGGGGCATATGTTATTATGGACCATGTAATAGGGCTACCATTATTCACTGTGCAGCATTATTAGGCATATTTTTGTATGGAGCATCTTATGGAACCCATCATGAACTTTATGGAGCATTATATGGGGCCATCATGAACTTTATGGAGCATCTTATGGGGCCCATTTTATTTTTGAAATTTACCAGTAGCTTCGGCATTTTCCACCCTAGGTTTATAGGCGAGTCAATAAGTTTTCCCAGTTTTTTGTGACAAAATTAGGGTGGTCGGCTTATACATGGGTCGGCTTATACGCGAGTATATACGGACTTCTAAAGAAAATTGCCCCCAAGTTATTTTGAGCGACCCCGCCTGCTGTACCATCCTTGTGATTTACGAGAACGTTTCTCACTTCCTGCTAGGACAGCGGAAACCCAAGGAGTAAAGAGAGAAGGTCCTTATGGCTGCATGGAGTAATGCTGGAAATCTCTAAGTCTGCGGGGACAACAGAGACTTTAGAAGAAGGCAAACCAAGGTTTAGTGCTAGCACTAGTGTGAGAGAAGGTTTATACTACAGGAGAGAAGTGCTGTAACAGGAAAGAACCTAACAAATAAAAAAGATTGTAGACAAACCAGATTTTGCTATCTATTCATGTCATTGCCTTCCATATTACAGAGAAATTTCCCTAAATCCGGTATCTGATAATCCACAATGATGTATATTCAGGGTCGAACTGGGGTGTCTGGGGCCCACCAGGGGAATGGACTCTAGGGCCCCATCCTACAGCTATATGCTAATATCTGTCAGTCGTTATCCCCATTATAGTGGAGCATCGGCTGTAAAACACAGGCGGCTCCTGCACATCTACTGTGCACCCCCATAACTGGGATGTATAATTACGGTAGTTTACATTAATGTGGTTCTTTGGTTAAAACAATTTATCACCGATCCATGGGCTCTATAGGATAGCTGATCGCATACGTCCGACCATTAGAAACTGCACCGACCGGAAGAATGAGAAAGTTTTATCGTTGATAGGACACTTATCCCCATTTTAAAATGGAGCAGCAGGTTAGATATCTGACCGAAGCTTCATTCATTCTCTTTGGAGCTTCTATAAAAATACAAGTGCAGCCACTGAGGGAATGAATGGATCAGTTGTCAAGTCGGACATGCCACTCCAGTCTAATGGGGATAAAAAGTTCCACATTTTGCTGAATGGGTCCAAGTAGTTAGACCCCCCCAATCAATACGTTATCACTTGTCCTGTGAATAGGAGATTACGTTTTTCCACAGGAAACCCCTGTAAGTGCATCTCTGCCGCTGTTTACAAAGTATTTAATCTCTAATGGAAATAAAGAATATTCTCCTAATTAATATCAGAGAAGACTAATGACCGTCAAACACAACACAATCCACTGTACCAAGACCAATAATACCACATACAGGGGAGAAATACCACCACACCATGACCAGACCACATAGTACCCGCATCATATCACATAAAAGGCACAAATACAACCACACCATGACCAGACCACATATTACCACCACATAGTGACCGAATAATATGACATATTACCAGCATATAGGGACCAAATAATAATTCATACACGGAGAAATACTTCCACACTGTGAACAGTCCACAAATTACCACCACTTATTGATGGAATACTACAGTACTGATTATGAATACAAACCACAATAATAACAACACTGTTATTACCACCAGTGACATTATACACAGTACCTCTGTATATAGTGTCAGTGTACAGGTAATACAGTGATTACCAGTGACATTATACACAGGAGCTCAGTGATCACTGGCAACATTATTGTCAAGGTTTGCTCAGCTTGTGGGATTAGGTAGTTCAGAGGTTAATGTGGATGGCCTCACTCTGAGATTCTGGGAGGCTTTTTAAAGCCTCATTGTGGGCTCATTCCTCATCGTTTATACTCAGACCCTTGGCCGAGTGTGTGTGACCCTGGTGTGCTTTGTGACTGTAATACTTTATGCTTGTTTGGTTTTGATCTGGTTCTGTCCCTGTTACGAGTTCTGCCTGTCCCTCTTGTACTGCGTTGCTATCTCTGTGTATGACTCATTGCCTATGACCTGACTATTCTCTGATTGCCCCTCTTGTACTGTGCAGCTATCTCCATGTATGACTCATTGCTTACGTTCTGACTACTCTCTGCTCGCCCCTCTGGTATCGCGCCGCCCTCTCCATGTATGACCGCCCGTTTGTCTGACCTGAGTTCCCCTCGCCTCTACTCCAGGATTCCTGTAGTAGAGTCCTACAATCATCTTCAGAAGTGGGACACTAAGCCCCGCCCCCTGTGGTCACATGATCGTAGGTCCTTGTACTTCTTACTACCTTCAGCATCGCAGGTCCCGTCTGCCTCAACTTTCCCTGCAGTATCGGACCCCGGGCCCTCCCGCAGTAGGGGTGAGTCACGCTGCTCAGCCGTGGCAGTTCGCCGACGCTGACAGGATCCTGATATTTATACACAGAAGATCTGCATACAGTGTCAGTGTAATACAGTGACCACCAGTGAAATTATACACAGGAGCTTTTGGAAGTGCATTAAGCAGCAGGGTGGTTTGCTGGTGAAGGGAAAAAAAATCTCTTTAAATCTTCTGCCTGAGCGAGTGTAAACGAGCTGAGTGTGACCTGAGCGTAAGTGCGAACGGTGGTAAGTGTGTGACTTGTGATTCAGTGACTTTGGATTCAGGGAGTTTGCAAAGGAGGTATTACTGAATTGCTGTTATATTTTATTAATACTTTTTATTTATTTTTACTTATCTTTTCTGTCTGGTGCAATCCCCATTAGGAATGTGCTCCACTATTGCCAATGCCATCCAGTGTACGTCTTGCCGCATGTACGCAATCCTTGACCAGCCAGTCGAGGGTGCATACTGCTGTGCGAGATGTGAGCACATTGTGCATTTGGAAGCCCAGATACTGGATTTAAATGTGCAGCTGGCAACACTGAGATCAATAGACAATATGGAAAGGAGACTTCTACTCACTGAGCAGACGCTCAATGAGATAGATGAGGGGGGGATGCTAGGTTGGAGCTGCAGGACAGTGAAGCAGTAAGATGGGTGACAGTTAGAAGGTGGGGTAGACAGAAGAGTGCCAGGGAGGCTAGTCCTGATCTGGCACAACCCAATAAGTTTGCCAAGTTGGCAGATGAGGGGAGTGTCAGTGCAGGGGTAGCACTGCTGCAGCAAGGCATGTCCTCTGAAAGCCAGAGGAGTATATGCTCCAGTAAGGGGAGAAATAGGAGAGCAGGGCAGGCCAGACAGGTGCTGGTAGTGGGGGACTCAATTATTAGGGGAACAGATAGGGCAATCTGTCACAAAGAAAGGGATCGTCGAACGGTGTGCTGCCTATCTGGCGCGCAAGTCTGACACATCGCTGACCGGGTTGACAGATTACTGGGAGGGGCTGGTGAGGATCCAGCGGTCATGGTGCACATTGGTACAAATGACACAGAGGTAGGTGGAAGGTCCTTAAAGATGATTTCAGGGAATTAGGCTGCAATCTTAAGGCAAGGACCTCCAAGGTGGTATTTTTGGAAATATTTCCTGTACCACGTGCCACGCCAGAGAGGAGATTAGGGAAGTTAATAAGTGGTTCAAGAATTAGTGTAGGAAGGAGGGGTTTGGGTTCCTGGAGAACTGGGCCGACTTCTCAGTTGGCTACAGGTTCTACGCTAGGGACGGGCTGCACCTCAATGGGGAGGGTGCAGCTGTGCTGGGGAAAAAAATGGCTAGAAGGGTGGAGGAGTGTTTAAATTTGGAACTAGGGGAGGGTATTCATTTTATAAGAGGGGAAGACTGTGTAGATAGAGACCTGGGCACAAATAATGAAATTGGGGGTGGTAGTGGCATGGGGGGTGAGGTTAGAACAGTTAATAATTTAAGAAATAGAGGTACAGACATACATAAAGTGCATGTATACAAATGCCAGAAGCCTCGCCAACAAAATGGAGGACTTAGAATTAATTTTGTTGGAAGATAAGGTATATTGCACCCCCTCATAGGGTATAAGGCTGCCCCCTCATAGGGTATAATGCTTCTCCCCCCTCATAGGGTATAATGCACCCCCTCATAGGGTATAATGCTGCCCCCTCATAGGGTATAACACTAGATAGATAGATAGATAGATATGTGATAATTAGATGTATAGATAGATAATAGATAGATAGATCTATGGATAGACAGATAGATATAAAGATATAAAGATAATAGATAGTGAAAGATATAGGTAGCTATAGAGATAGATAGACCTAGATAGATATAGATAGATAAATAGATAGATAGGGGATAAATAGATATATGGATAGATAGATAGAAAGATAGATAGATAGATATAAAGATAATAGATAGTGATAGCTATAGATAGGTATATAGATAGATAGATAGGGGATAAATAGATAGATCTATGGATAGATGATATATAGATGGATAGATATAAAGATAATAGATAGAGATAGATATAGATAGGTATAGAGATAGATGGATATAGACTATTTATATCTATCTATATCTACCTCTATATCTATCTCTATATCTAAGATAGAGACAGATAGATATAGAGATATAGATATACAGATAGAAATAGATAGATATAGAGATATATAGATATAGAGACAGATAGATATAGAGATAGATATAGATAGATATAGAGATATATAAAAAACAAACCACAATACTCACCTCTCCTCCTGCTCCCACGCTGATGACGGCTTCAGTGTCAGCAGCTGACCCGTCTGCCAGACACACAGCGGGTGCGCGATGAAGTGACGTCATCGCGCATCGGCTGTGAGTCAGGAGCAGAGGGGACTGATGGGAGAGAGATGCTCTCTCTTCCACTGCAATTGAGCGCGGCGCCGGCTGCCTAGGTTGGGGAGCGGGGCCCCGGGGTGAGTGAAGGCCGAGAGTGAATGAATATTCATTTCTCTTTAGTAGTGGGGACAGTGGCTCCTGCCTCCTGACACCCGCTGCTGCTCCGCTGGCAGGGCCCCCATAGCAGCTGTGTGGCACTGGCTGGGGGCCCCTGGAGCAGTGGGGGCCCTAGGCAACTGCTGTCCCTGTATACCAGTAGAGGTGCCAGGGCCCACCAGATGCCAGGGCCCACCGGAGAATCAGTCCGACGCTACCTGTCTGTATATATAATGTCAGTGTACAAGTAATAGAATGATCACTGGAGACATACACAGGAGTTCTGTATATAGTGTATAGTGTACAGGTAATACAGTGACTCACCAGTAACATTATACACAGGAGCTCTGCATATAGTCAGCGTACAGGTAATACAAGGATCACCAGTGACATTATACACAGGAGCTCTGTATATACAATATAATGTAAGTGTCCAGGTAAATCACTGACTTACCAGTGACCTCTGTATTTGTAGCGATTCATCTTCGCTTTTCTTCCTCTTCCAGCCAGGACACGTTTGCTGCAGAAAATAACACACTATACTTGATCACTTCTAGACCACATTCCCCACTTTCCCCCCCGACTTCTACACTTTATGTGTAAAGGTCAGCCAGGGCAGTAGTCGTGGCTGAGTATTTCGGGTTCGGGCATTGTATACCCTGACCTCCCTCTACAGGAAAACGGTACCTCTTCTCTTGCATGGTACGGTGAATACTCACCGTGCCGTCAGCGTCCCCTTTGCTACGCCGACTTGATGCTGATCCTTGATCCCAATGAATAGAGACACAGTCCAGGGCAACTCTTAACTGAGCAAATTTATTTTCTTCAGGACACAGCACATCCACATAGTTTCCAGCATTTTCATCACAGTAAAGACAGCACATTACTTCATCTTTCCCTTCACTGTTCCTTGCAGTGTTTCCGTTTGACGAAGCGTCTCAGATGGCTCCTCAGTGTCCTCCCTGTATAGCGTCACCACGGTGAAGCGCTCTCCAGCATGTTTCGCCCCGGACATCAGAGATTCAGCCCACGTAGCTTTCCACCACATTCTGGAGTGACCTGCCCGTACCCTTTTACGGTAACCTTCAATCTTCCTCTGTTTACTTACACTCTTTTCCACTTTATTGCTGATTCTGCAGTACCGTGTTCTTCTCTAGATGGCTGGGCATCAGCTTTAACATCACGGGGTAGTTAGGCAGCTCAGGCATATAGCCCACCCGAGCACAAAGGGGTCAGGCCTCTGACTGCCTGAAACTGGAAGACCATCCTGGCTTATTCTCCAGCTATCCCCTCCTACAGTTAACTCCTATATGTCCTACAGCTACATCTACTGTGCAATGAGCTCAGTGCCCCATCTAGTGACCATAGCCCAGACTGCACTGTCCCTACCAAGTACAAGGTGCAGAAACATAGCTTATGCTATATAAATAATACAGCAACATGAAATATACGATAATGCGCAACAATGGTATAACATATATATAAATATATATACAAGTACAACAGCAACATGGGGGTTTAAAGGGGTAAGACTCTCAACCCCTTACACATGTCTACATATTGATATTAGTCATGTATTATACTACAGCACAGGCACCATTTTGATGAATGCAAACCTTTTTTTTGTAACCCCACAAACACCCGGAGCACCAGAATCTCAATAACTGAAATTTACAAATACAGATTACACAACAACCACAAGATGCATTTCATCACCCAGGTCACCTCATTTTAATCAGTATAACAGCGTAGACCTGACACTGTCTGTACTTTACTGTTCACAATCCTGCTGACAGGATCCCTTTAAATCTAAATTTTAATAAGTTTGTTCTTTTCTGCGCTAAACGTCCCCCAAACCCTGAGGACGGCGAGTATACCTTGGTTGTGTTTTGCTGTATGTGTATACAAAAGTAAAAGAAGAGCACCTATCAGGGGCTCAGAAAAGCTGGGTGGCATGTGTGCTAGTGTGTGACCCAGCGCAGGTGTCTCACTGGCCTATCAAAACAGTGACCGATAGCAGCAAACAGTGTGATGTGGATGTGAGAACTGTCTGCGGGGTGCGCTTAGGTGAGTGGACAAAAGAATATGGGAGGTTCACCTTTATAGTAACATCCCAGGGCAGGTGTGTCATGAGCAAGTGGTGTTCAAGAAATATTGGTGGCAGTGGTTGTGACTTATCCTGACACACAATGTACAGGGAAATGGGAAAATTGTGAAAAAAAACGCAATTCTGACCTTAATTATGTTTACGGCGTACATTATGTGGTAAAAATGACCATGTAATATGATTCTCCTCATCAGTATGATTACAGAGATACTAAACGTGCCCAGATTTTTAAATTATTTTAGTGGTAGAAAAAAAATCAAGACTTTGAAATAAAAAATATGTTGGAGTTTGTGTTGCCATTTTCCGAGACCCGTAGTTTTACTTTTTCGTTCAATAGAGCTATGAGAGGGATTATTTTTTCATAAGGCGAGACGTTATTATGGATATTACTTTGGGATACATATGACATTTTAGTTGCTTGTTACGTATTTTAAGTGGTATTGCAGCGACCAAAAAATACCGCAATGTTGGCGTTTTTAAATTTTTTGTGTTTACCAATTGGGTTAATTATTTTTATATTTTGATAGCTCGGACTTTGCTGGATGTGGCGATATCACTTGACATTTTTTTTTATGTTCATTTTCAATGGAGGAAAATTGAACTTTTATGAGTTTTTTTTTCAGATTTGTTTAAATCTTTTTTTGTTGTTTTACTTTTCTTTTCACTTCATTTATCGCTCCCTAAGGCCCCTTTCACACTTCAGTTTTTTGCAATCAGTCACAATCCGTCAGGTTTTGACAAAAACGGATCCTCAATTTTTTTTGGAGGATCCGTTTTTTCCCCATTGACTTGCATTAATGGCGGATTGTGACGGATGGCTGTCCGTTTCATCCGTTTTTTTTTTGAGGATCCGCCAAAAGTTGCTGTCCGTCACCATCCTCAAAAATTTCAAAACGGAGCTTGCAACAAAACTCTCTCTCTCTCTCCTTCCCGACCAGCATTTCCTTTAAATTTCCTCATTTTCAGGATCCTGTGCCATCCGTTCACATCAGTTCAGAACGGATCCGCTTGTCTGCCTTTTTGGCGGATTTGAACTGATGCAAAAAACTGAAGTGTGAAAGAGGCCTAAGCTGTACTACATACAGGGGCTAATGGTGCAGCAGAAGTGTGAACTTTTTGATGCTTTTGTTTAATATTTTCCACTATATTATATGGAGAGCATAAAAAACGCATGCAAAATTCCAATGAAGTCTCCAATTGTGGAACTGAAGCATTCCTCTACTAAAAAAAATGCATTCGAAAAAACTGCCACAAAAAAATACAATAAAAAGTTTTGATTGCTTTAGTGCGAATACCTATGGAAACAATGCAGCACTTCTGCACGTGTGAACATGGCCCAGGAGAGACTCTGGACAATTTGTATGTTCTACACCAGGTTCACACTTGGGGTTATTTATTTTTTTATCACTACTTAGAATTACAGACAAATTAAAAAAAGTGATCTGAGCCAATTATATGGAAAAAATACAATATTATTTAACATTTATTCTGAAGCTATATGAAATAATTCCAACTACAGCAATGGTCTGTGCCCATCACGGGTGATCCGTGTTACCGGGAAGAGAGGAGGAGACATTCCTACAAGGAGCTGACAATAGATACATCACATTATCTCACATATGAGGATACAGAATTATACAGGTTTGAAAATATCAAATAGAAAGATTTGCCTGTAAACAGGTAAAAAAGCAAAAACAGTAAATAAAGCAATGACTTGCGCTATTGTACCGGTAAGTTTTTATACATCTCATCCCAATCCAGCTAACCCCTATCCGTACAGTGGCAGCTGGTATTGGATGGTCTGCCATGGGTAACATAACTAGTTCTCCTATATTAGACCCATTGCCATGTTCGTCTTTATGACATCACAGAAGCGTTGTCCACGAGTCATGGAATGTTCCGCAAGAACGGTCAGTGCGAGGCAAGCAGAGATAGAGAGGAGAGCTGAACACTAACCCAGAGCGACTTGTAAATCACTTTTTACTTGTTTTGTTTATTTTTTTTACTTTTATTTCTTTTTTTTGGGAGTGTTTTCTACCATCCGCACACACTTTTGTGTGTGTGGAGGGGAAGGCAGCCTAATGGCTGCACCCGTAGCTGGAGGAAAGTTCCAACCACGGAGACGTCTCCCACATGCCAGGACATCCCTATACAGTCAGAGGCCTGAACACCACCAAAGGCCAACTGGCTTCACGGGGTATGTGATGGCAGTGCTTTATTATATCGTGTCAATTATTAAATGCCTGTTCAAAACACCAGAAAAGGCAAAGGACCGATATTCCAGACTGAAAAGTCCACCACCATATCCTACAATGCCCGAAATAGGCCGATTCGTACAACCTGCAGCAAACATCAGCGCAGAGCCAGAGGGTATGAAGGAACGCCTGATACTCACCAGAACAGTAGATGAGGAAGAGACAACAGCCACATTGCCCAGGAGCCCATCCCCATGCACCTGGATGGAGCTAACTCCCTCTCAAGCACGTATACTCCTCAGTATGCCTTACGACCATCAACCGCGTATTAAGGTGACTGCTAAACAAGGCTACAATCCTACACCACACCTGCCAGTCAGCTATACCACTGGAAAGATCATGCAAGTAATGCTGATGAGCCCACAGGATGTACAACGTGCCTACAAGAGAGATTTGGGTTTCCTTCCAAGTCCTAGGAAGATCATTCTCCCGAGAAGAGAATTCCGCGGCACTTTGATTTAGCCGGCGGAAAATGTAGTGGCGAGTTGCTTGCAGCAAGCACATACCATCTTCTGCACAGCTGCTTCTTAGACAGATTTTCCGGTTTTGACTATGGCTTGATCAATGGATCATGTTTCTATACTGCCGCCTGCCCTGACCTCTGCTTGTTTAAAGTTATGCATCTACACTGCCGCCTGCCCTGACCTTTGCTTGCTCAATGGATTATGTTTTTGAACTGCCGCCTGCCTGACCTCTGCTTGCTCAATGGATTGTTTCTGCACTGCCGCCTGCCTTCACCTCTGCTTGCTCAATGGATTATGTTTTTGAACTGCCGCCTACCCTGACCTCTGCTTGCTCAATGGATTATGTTTCTGCACTGCCGCCTGCCTTGACCTCTGCTTGCTCAGTGGATTATGTTTTTGAACTTCCGCCTGCCCTGACCTCTGCTTGCTCAATGGATTATGTTTTTGAACTGACGCCTGCCCTGACCTCTGCTTGCTCAATGGATTATGTTTCTGCACTGCCGCCTGCCTGACCTCTGCTTGCTCAATGGATTATGTTTTTGAACTGCCGCCTGCCCTGACCTCAGCTTGCTCAATGGATTATGTTTCTGCACTGCCGCCTGCCCTGACCTCTGCTTGTTTCCGGTTATTAATCTGTGATACTAATAAAAATGTATATTATTCTGCACTATATGGACTGTGGGTCGTTTTTTTTCTTTGGCTTTATGGTTGTTTCCGGTTATGTTTTTGCACTGCTGCCTGCCCTGACCTCTGCTTGTTTCCGGTTATGTTTCTGCACTGCTGCCTGCCCTGACCTTTGCTTGTTTCTGACTACTCATTTGCCTGCTGATTTTGTACTTCTTCCTCAATGCCTGCACTTTTAAGACCCCAGTAGAGCTAATTTATATAAATCCTGCATCCTAACAATGAAGCCGGGTTATAGGGCTTCTGATCACAATGGTAGGATGATGCCTCAATGTGAAGAAGGGTAGCACCAGTTCTTCACCTAACAGTATGGAATGCTTATCTAAAAAAATGAAAAAGGAACAGTACAGTATAGACAAAGGTCCCATAAACTCAACAAGAACAAACCATTAAGAACTTTAAGCATAAACATGTGAGACAACAAACCAAGTGGCTCAGAATACCACATCCGACCCAACCAGCAGTTTTGTTGAAGGTATTTTCCTCTGATCTTTCGTTAAGAGGGTACAACATCTCAAATACATTAGACTGGTGTGGGTCTCCAACCATTTAGGAACCCTCAAATCAATAGTACAGGGGTCTTGAATCAGCCACAAAATTGCTTCAGGAAGAATTGGGTGGAGCACTGGTTTCATATGTACCCTGCCGCTCATGTCAAGGTCTATGAAAATAACCAAACACAAGGCTGAGTACTCAGATCTTATAGGAACCTCCCCAATAGTGAATGGCCATCTGTACATTCATAGTTCCCCAGGTCTGTAGACAGATGCGGGTTTCACGTCCGGGACCTCTGCCTATCAGACATTTATAGAATATTTTATGGATAACACATAAATGTATGGGAAAACTCCTCTTGTAAATAGTGCGCCTCAAGTTTCTTCTGCTGTTTGCAGTGGAATGTAGTCATCATAGCTAATATGAGGGAAGGATTCCTGAGAGGGGGTATACATCTACTATATCCATATTCTGTGGATATCTACCCTAATAAAGCTTATGGACGGTGAGTGCAGTGATGAGACTGACCCTTTATCAACATGTTCTGTCCCACAAACTAATGTAGTACACTGCACTGACCGCCGATAGACTTTATTCTCCAAAGACAATTTAAGTTTGTTATATGTATTAAAATACTTTTTTTCCCAGAATTATCTAAGAATTATCGACAAGGAAAATGGACTCAAGATAAAGCTTAGAAACATATATTTCTTTACAGCTCCTGATATAGGTATTGCGGTCTTTAAAAACAGTAGTCCCCAACTTCTGCCTCCTCAGCAAGTTATCCCCTAGCCATTGGTAGATCATAACTTGCTGATTACGGGTGTTTCACTGCCAGGACCCCCACCAATCCTAAGAACAGGGTGTCTGGAACAAGCGGCTGTTAAGAATGCGCAACAACACTTCTTTCATTATGGGACAATGATGGGGCTGATATGCTGATGATGGACTATGATGGGGCTGATGTGCTGATGATGGACTATGATGGGGCTGATGTGCTGATGATGGACTATGATGGGGTTGATGTGCTGATGATGGACTATGATGGGGCTGATGTGCTGATGATGAACTATGATTGGGATGATGAAGTCTGCAATAACAGAGCATAGCAGTACAACCCCTTAGCCTGGAGTGCCCTAACAAATAGCTGGGGAGGGTCCGAGCTCACAGTCAGACCTTAGAAGAAGAGTTAATAGTTTTGTTTCTTCTGTCTTAAAGGACAAAAAAGGCTTACAGTATATACTCGCGTATAAGTCGAGATTTTCAGCCCATTTTTTGGGGCTGAAAGTCCCCCTCTCGGCTTATACGCGAGTCATATACCGGGGGTCGGCCAGGGAGGGGGAGCGGGGGGGGGGTGTCGGAGATCATACTCACCTCTCCTGGCATGTTTCTGCAGCCCCCCGTGCTTATTCCATCTTCTCGGCGCTGTTCTTCCTGCTTTCAGCGGTCACGTGGTACGCTCATTACCCTCATTAATATGCACATATGTAATGAGCGGCACCACGTGACCGCAGAAAGCAGGAAGAACAGCACTGAGAAGATGGAACAAGCACGGGGGGCTGCAGAGACATGCCAGGAGAGGTGAGTATAACGGGGGGAGCCATATTCACCTGTGCCCCATTCCACCGCTGCGCATCGCTCTGCTGTCTTGCTTCCTCTGGCAGTGACGTTAAGGTCAGAGGGTGCCATGACGTAGTTAGCAGGCGCCCTCTGCCTGAACAGTCACTGCAGAGCCAGCAACGCTGAGGAGCAGCAGCTGCAGCAGTGACAAGGTGAGTATATAGTTTTTTTTTTCATTTTTTTAATTGAGGCTGCGGCAGCAGCATTGTAAGGGGCCACTAATCACTGTGCAGCAATACAAGGGGCCACTCATCACTGTGCAGCATTATAAGGGGCCACTCATCACTGTGCAGCATTATAAGGGGCCACTCATCACTGTGCAGCATTATAAGGGGCCACTCATCACTGTGCAGCATTATAAGGGGCCACTCATCACCTTGCAGCATTATAAGGGGCCACTCATCACCGTGCAGCATAATAAGGGGCCACTCATCACCGTGCAGCATAATAAGGAGCCACTAATCACTGCAGCATTTCAAGGGGCCACTAATCACTGTGCAGCATTATAAGGGGCCACTCATCACTGTGCAGCATTACAAGGGGCCACTCATCACTGTGCAGCATTACAAGGGGCCACTAATAACTGTGCAGCATTACAAGGGGCCACTAATCACTGTGCAGCATTACAAGGGGCCACTAATCACTGTGCAGCATTACAAGGGGCCACTAATCACTGTGCAGCATTATATGGGGCCAGTAATCACTGTGCAGCATTATATAGGGCCAGTAATCACTGTGCAGCATTATATGGGGCCAATCATCACTGTGCTGCATTATAAGAGGCCACTCATCACTGTGCAGCATTATAAGGGGGCCTCTCATCACTGTGCAGCATTATACGGGGCCACTAATCACTGTGCAGCATTACAAAGGGCCACTAATCACCGTGCAGCATAAGGGGCCACTAATCACTGCATTTCAAGGGGCCACTAATCACTGTGCAGCATTATAAGTGGCCACTAATCACCGTGCAGCATTGTAAGGGGCCACTAATCAATGTGCAGCATTATAAGGGGCCACTAATCACTGTGCAGCATTATAAGGGGCCACTAATCACTGTGCAGCATTATAAGGGGCCACTAATCATTGTGCAGCATTATAAGGGTCCACTCTCCATGCAGCATTATAAGGGGCCACCAATCACTGTGCAGCATTATATGGGGCATATGTTATTATGGACCATGTTATAGGGCTACCATTATTCACTGTGCAGCATTATTAGGCATATTTTTGTATGGAGCATCTTATGGAACCCATCATGAACTTTATGGAGCATTATATGGGGCCATCATGAACTTTATGGAGCATCTTATGGGGCCCATTTTATTTTTGAAATTTACCAGTAGCTTCGGCATTTTCCACCCTAGGTTTATAGGCGAGTCAATAAGTTTTCCCAGTTTTTTGTGACAAAATTAGGGTGGTCGGCTTATACATGGGTCGGCTTATACACGAGTATATACGGACTTCTAAAGAAAATTGCCCCCAAGTTATTTTGAGCGACCCCGCCTGCTGTACCATCCTTGTGATTTACGAGAACGTTTCTCACTTCCTGCTAGGACAGCGGAAACCCAAGGAGTAAAGAGAGAAGGTCCTTATGGCTGCATGGAGTAATGCTGGAAATCTCTAAGTCTGCGGGGACAACAGAGACTTTAGAAGAAGGCAAACCAAGGTTTAGTGCTAGCACTAGTGTGAGAGAAGGTTTATACTACAGGACAGAAGTGCTGTAACAGGAAAGAACCTAACAAATAAAAAAGATTGTAGACAAACCAGATTTTGCTATCTATTCATGTCATTGCCTTCCATATTACAGAGAAATTTCCCTAAATCCGGTATCTGATAATCCACAATGATGTATATTCAGGGTCGAACTGGGGTGTCTGGGGCCCACCAGGGGAATGGACTCTAGGGCCCCATCCTACAGCTATATGCTAATATCTGTCAGTCGTTATCCCCATTATAGTGGAGCATCGGCTGTAAAACACAGGCGGCTCCTGTACATCTACTGTGCATCCCCATAACTGGGATGTATAATTACGGTAGTTTACATTAATGTGGTTCTTTGGTTAAAACAATTTATCACCGATCCATGGGCTCTATAGGATAGCTGATCGCATACGTCCGACCATTAGAAACTGCACCGACCGGAAGAATGAGAAAGTTTTATCGTTGATAGGACACTTATCCCCATTTTAAAATGGAGCAGCAGGTTAGATATCTGACCGAAGCTTCATTCATTCTCTTTGGAGCTTCTATAAAAATACAAGTGCAGCCACTGAGGGAATGAATGGATCAGTGGTCAAGTCGGACATGCCACTCCAGTCTAATGGGGATAAAAAGTTCCACATTTTGCTGAATGGGTCCAAGTAGTTAGACCCCCCCAATCAATACGTTATCACTTGTCCTGTGAATAGGAGATTACGTTTTTCCACAGGAAACCCCTGTAAGTGCATCTCTGCCGCTGTTTACAAAGTATTTAATCTCTAATGGAAATAAAGAATATTCTCCTAATTAATATCAGAGAAGACTAATGACCGTCAAACACAACACAATCCACTGTACCAAGACCAATAATACCACATACAGGGGAGAAATACCACCACACCATGACCAGACCACATAGTACCCGCATCATATCACATAAAAGGCACAAATACAACCACACCATGACCAGACCACATATTACCACCACATAGTGACCGAATAATATGACATATTACCAGCATATAGGGACCAAATAATAATTCATACACGGAGAAATACTTCCACACTGTGAACAGTCCACAAATTACCACCACTTATTGATGGAATACTACAGTACTGATTATGAATACAAACCACAATAATAACAACACTGTTATTACCACCAGTGACATTATACACAGTACCTCTGTATATAGTGTCAGTGTACAGGTAATATAGTGATTACCAGTGACATTATACACAGGAGCTCAGTGATCACTGGCAACATTATTGTCAAGGTTTGCTCAGCTTGTGGGATTAGGTAGTTCAGAGGTTAATGTGGATGGCCTCACTCTGAGATTCTGGGAGGCTTTTTAAAGCCTCATTGTGGGCTCATTCCTCATCGTTTATACTCAGACCCTTGGCCGAGTGTGTGTGACCCTGGTGTGCTTTGTGACTGTAATACTTTATGCTTGTTTGGTTTTGATCTGGTTCTGTCCCTGTTACGAGTTCTGCCTGTCCCTCTTGTACTGCGTTGCTATCTCTGTGTATGACTCATTGCCTATGACCTGACTATTCTCTGATTGCCCCTCTTGTACTGTGCAGCTATCTCCATGTATGACTCATTGCTTACGTTCTGACTACTCTCTGCTCGCCCCTCTGGTATCGCGCCGCCCTCTCCATGTATGACCGCCCGTTTGTCTGACCTGAGTTCCCCTCGCCTCTACTCCAGGATTCCTGTAGTAGAGTCCTACAATCATCTTCAGAAGTGGGACACTAAGCCCCGCCCCCTGTGGTCACATGATCGTAGGTCCTTGTACTTCTTACTACCTTCAGCATCGCAGGTCCCGTCTGCCTCAACTTTCCCTGCAGTATCGGACCCCGGGCCCTCCCGCAGTAGGGGTGAGTCACGCTGCTCAGCCATGGCAGTTCGCCGACGCTGACAGGATCCTGATATTTATACACAGAAGATCTGCATACAGTGTCAGTGTAATACAGTGACCACCAGTGAAATTATACACAGGAGCTTTTGGAAGTGCATTGAGCAGCAGGGTGGTTTGCTGGTGAAGGGAAAAAAAATCTCTTTAAATCTTCTGCCTGAGCGAGTGTAAGCGAGCTGAGTGTGACCTGAGCGTCAGTGCGAACGGTGGTAAGTGTGTGACTTGTGATTCAGTGACTTTGGATTCAGGGAGTTTGCAAAGGAGGTATTACTGAATTGCTGTTATATTTTATTAATACTTTTTATTTATTTTTACTTAGCTTTTCTGTCTGGTGCAATCCCCATTAGGAATGTGCTCCACTATTGCCAATGCCATCCAGTGTACGTCTTGCCGCATGTACGCAATCCTTGACCAGCCAGTCGAGGGTGCATACTGCTGTGCGAGATGTGAGCACATTGTGCATTTGGAAGCCCAGATACTGGATTTAAATGTGCAGCTGGCAACACTGAGATCAATAGACAATATGGAAAGGAGACTTCTACTCACTGAGCAGACGCTCAATGAGATAGATGAGGGGGGGATGCTAGGTTGGAGCTGCAGGACAGTGAAGCAGTAAGATGGGTGACAGTTAGAAGGTGGGGTAGACAGAAGAGTGCCAGGGAGGCTAGTCCTGATCTGGCACAACCCAATAAGTTTGCCAAGTTGGCAGATGAGGGGAGTGTCAGTGCAGGGGTAGCACTGCTGCAGCAAGGCATGTCCTCTGAAAGCCAGAGGAGTATATGCTCCAGTAAGGGGAGAAATAGGAGAGCAGGGCAGGCCAGACAGGTGCTGGTAGTGGGGGACTCAATTATTAGGGGAACAGATAGGGCAATCTGTCACAAAGAAAGGGATCGTCGAACGGTGTGCTGCCTATCTGGCGCGCAAGTCTGACACATCGCTGACCGGGTTGACAGATTACTGGGAGGGGCTGGTGAGGATCCAGCGGTCATGGTGCACATTGGTACAAATGACACAGAGGTAGGTGGAAGGTCCTTAAAGATGATTTCAGGGAATTAGGCTGCAATCTTAAGGCAAGGACCTCCAAGGTGGTATTTTTGGAAATATTTCCTGTACCACGTGCCACGCCAGAGAGGTGATTAGGGAAGTTAATAAGTGGTTCAAGAATTAGTGTAGGAAGGAGGGGTTTGGGTTCCTGGAGAACTGGGCCGACTTCTCAGTTGGCTACAGGTTCTACGCTAGGGACGGGCTGCACCTCAATGGGGAGGGTGCAGCTGTGCTGGGGAAAAAAATGGCTAGAAGGGTGGAGGAGTGTTTAAACTTGGAACTAGGGGAGGGTATTCATTTTATAAGAGGGGAAGACTGTGTAGATAGAGACCTGGGCACAAATAATGAAATTGGGGGTGGTAGTGGCATGGGGGGTGAGGTTAGAACAGTTAATAATTTAAGAAATAGAGGTACAGACATACATAAAGTGCATGTATACAAATGCCAGAAGCCTCGCCAACAAAATGGAGGACTTAGAATTAATTTTGTTGGAAGATAAGGTATATTGCACCCCCTCATAGGGTATAAGGCTGCCCCCTCATAGGGTATAATGCTTCTCCCCCCTCATAGGGTATAATGCACCCCCTCATAGGGTATAATGCTGCCCCCCTCATAGGGTATAACACTAGATAGATAGATAGATAGATATGTGATAATTAGATGTATAGATAGATAATAGATAGATAGATCTATGGATAGACAGATAGATATAAAGATATAAAGATAATAGATAGTGAAAGATATAGGTAGCTATAGAGATAGATAGACCTAGATAGATATAGATAGATAAATAGATAGATAGGGGATAAATAGATATATGGATAGATAGATAGAAAGATAGATAGATAGATAGATAGATATAAAGATAATAGATAGTGATAGCTATAGATAGGTATATAGATAGATAGGGGATAAATAGATAGATCTATGGATAGATGATATATAGATGGATAGATATAAAGATAATAGATAGAGATAGATATAGATAGGTATAGAGATAGATGGATATAGACTATTTATATCTATCTATATCTACCTCTATATCTATCTATCTATCTATCTATCTCTATATCTAAGATAGAGACAGATAGATATAGAGATAGAGATATAGATATACAGATAGATATAGAGATATATAGATATAGAGACAGATAGATATAGAGATAGATATAGATAGATATAGAGATATATAAAAAACAAACCACAATACTCACCTCTCCTCCTGCTCCCACGCTGATGACGGCTTCAGTGTCAGCAGCTGACCCGTCTGCCAGACACACAGCGGGTGCGCGATGAAGTGACGTCATCGCGCATCGGCTGTGAGTCAGGAGCAGAGGGGACTGATGGGAGAGAGATGCTCTCTCTTCCACTGCAATTGAGCGCGGCGCCGGCTGCCTAGGTTGGGGAGCGGGGCCCCGGGGTGAGTGAAGGCCGAGAGTGAATGAATATTCATTTCTCTTTAGTAGTGGGGACAGTGGCTCCTGCCTCCTGACACCCGCTGCTGCTCCGCTGGCAGGGCCCCCATAGCAGCTGTGTGGCACTGGCTGGGGGCCCCTGGAGCAGTGGGGGCCCTAGGCAACTGCTGTCCCTGTATACCAGTAGAGGTGCCAGGGCCCACCAGATGCCAGGGCCCACCGGAGAATCAGTCCGACGCTACCTGTCTGTATATATAATGTCAGTGTACAAGTAATAGAATGATCACTGGAGACATACACAGGAGTTCTGTATATAGTGTATAGTGTACAGGTAATACAGTGACTCACCAGTAACATTATACACAGGAGCTCTGCATATAGTCAGCGTACAGGTAATACAAGGATCACCAGTGACATTATACACAGGAGCTCTGTATATACTATATAATGTAAGTGTCCAGGTAAATCACTGACTTACCAGTGACCTCTGTATTTGTAGCGATTCATCTTCGCTTTTCTTCCTCTTCCAGCCAGGACACGTTTGCTGCAGAAAATAACACACTATACTTGATCACTTCTAGACCACATTCCCCACTTTCCCCCCCGACTTCTACACTTTATGTGTAAAGGTCAGCCAGGGCAGTAGTCGTGGCTGAGTATTTCGGGTTCGGGCATTGTATACCCTGACCTCCCTCTACAGGAAAACGGTACCTCTTCTCTTGCATGGTACGGTGAATACTCACCGTGCCGTCAGCGTCCCCTTTGCTACGCCGACTTGATGCTGATCCTTGATCCCAATGAATAGAGACACAGTCCAGGGCAACTCTTAACTGAGCAAATTTATTTTCTTCAGGACACAGCACATCCACATAGTTTCCAGCATTTTCATCACAGTAAAGACAGCACATTACTTCATCTTTCCCTTCACTGTTCCTTGCAGTGTTTCCGTTTGACGAAGCGTCTCAGATGGCTCCTCAGTGTCCTCCCTGTATAGCGTCACCACGGTGAAGCGCTCTCCAGCATGTTTCGCCCCGGACATCAGAGATTCAGCCCACGTAGCTTTCCACCACATTCTGGAGTGACCTGCCCGTACCCTTTTACGGTAACCTTCAATCTTCCTCTGTTTACTTACACTCTTTTCCACTTTATTGCTGATTCTGCAGTACCGTGTTCTTCTCTAGATGGCTGGGCATCAGCTTTAACATCACGGGGTAGTTAGGCAGCTCAGGCATATAGCCCACCCGAGCACAAAGGGGTCAGGCCTCTGACTGCCTGAAACTGGAAGACCATCCTGGCTTATTCTCCAGCTATCCCCTCCTACAGTTAACTCCTATATGTCCTACAGCTACATCTACTGTGCAATGAGCTCAGTGCCCCATCTAGTGACCATAGCCCAGACTGCACTGTCCCTACCAAGTACAAGGTGCAGAAACATAGCTTATGCTATATAAATAATACAGCAACATGAAATATACGATAATGCGCAACAATGGTATAACATATATATAAATATATATACAAGTACAACAGCAACATGGGGGTTTAAAGGGGTAAGACTCTCAACCCCTTACACATGTCTACATATTGATATTAGTCATGTATTATACTACAGCACAGGCACCATTTTGATGAATGCAAACCTTTTTTTTGTAACCCCACAAACACCCGGAGCACCAGAATCTCAATAACTGAAATTTACAAATACAGATTACACAACAACCACAAGATGCATTTCATCACCCAGGTCACCTCATTTTAATCAGTATAACAGCGTAGACCTGACACTGTCTGTACTTTACTGTTCACAATCCTGCTGACAGGATCCCTTTAAATCTAAATTTTAATAAGTTTGTTCTTTTCTGCGCTAAACGTCCCCCAAACCCTGAGGACGGCGAGTATACCTTGGTTGTGTTTTGCTGTATGTGTATACAAAAGTAAAAGAAGAGCACCTATCAGGGGCTCAGAAAAGCTGGGTGGCATGTGTGCTAGTGTGTGACCCAGCGCAGGTGTCTCACTGGCCTATCAAAACAGTGACCGATAGCAGCAAACAGTGTGATGTGGATGTGAGAACTGTCTGCGGGGTGCGCTTAGGTGAGTGGACAAAAGAATATGGGAGGTTCACCTTTATAGTAACATCCCAGGGCAGGTGTGTCGTGAGCAAGTGGTGTTCAAGAAATATTGGTGGCAGTGGTTGTGACTTATCCTGACACACAATGTACAGGGAAATGGGAAAATTGTGAAAAAAAACGCAATTCTGACCTTAATTATGTTTACGGCGTACATTATGTGGTAAAAATGACCATGTAATATGATTCTCCTCATCAGTATGATTACAGAGATACTAAACGTGCCCAGATTTTTAAATTATTTTAGTGGTAGAAAAAAAATCAAGACTTTGAAATAAAAAATATGTTGGAGTTTGTGTTGCCATTTTCCGAGACCCGTAGTTTTACTTTTTCGTTCAATAGAGCTATGAGAGGGATTATTTTTTCATAAGGCGAGACGTTATTATGGATATTACTTTGGGATACATATGACATTTTAGTTGCTTGTTACGTATTTTAAGTGGTATTGCAGCGACCAAAAAATACCGCAATGTTGGCGTTTTTAAATTTTTTGTGTTTACCAATTGGGTTAATTATTTTTATATTTTGATAGCTCGGACTTTGCTGGATGTGGCGATATCACTTGACATTTTTTTTTATGTTCATTTTCAATGGAGGAAAATTGAACTTTTATGAGTTTTTTTTCAGATTTGTTTAAATCTTTTTTTGTTGTTTTACTTTTCTTTTCACTTCATTTATCGCTCCCTAAGGCCCCTTTCACACTTCAGTTTTTTGCAATCAGTCACAATCCGTCAGGTTTTGACAAAAACGGATCCTCAATTTTTTTTGGAGGATCCGTTTTTTCCCCATTGACTTGCATTAATGGCGGATTGTGACGGATGGCTGTCCGTTTCATCCGTTTTTTTTTTGAGGATCCGCCAAAAGTTGCTGTCCGTCACCATCCTCAAAGATTTCAAAACGGAGCTTGCAACAAAACTCTCTCTCTCTCTCCTTCCCGACCAGCATTTCCTTTAAATTTCCTCATTTTCAGGATCCTGTGCCATCCGTTCACATCAGTTCAGAACGGATCCGCTTGTCTGCCTTTTTGGCGGATTTGAACTGATGCAAAAAACTGAAGTGTGAAAGAGGCCTAAGCTGTACTACATACAGGGGCTAATGGTGCAGCAGAAGTGTGAACTTTTTGATGCTTTTGTTTAATATTTTCCACTATATTATATGGAGAGCATAAAAAACGCATGCAAAATTCCAATGAAGTCTCCAATTGTGGAACTGAAGCATTCCTCTACTAAAAAAAATGCATTCGAAAAAACTGCCACAAAAAAATACAATAAAAAGTTTTGATTGCTTTAGTGCGAATACCTATGGAAACAATGCAGCACTTCTGCACGTGTGAACATGGCCCAGGAGAGACTCTGGACAATTTGTACGTTCTACACCAGGTTCACACTTGGGGTTATTTATTTTTTTATCACTACTTAGAATTACAGACAAATTAAAAAAAGTGATCTGAGCCAATTATATGGAAAAAATACAATATTATTTAACATTTATTCTGAAGCTATATGAAATAATTCCGACTACAGCAATGGTCTGTGCCCATCACGGGTGATCCGTGTTACCGGGAAGAGAGGAGGAGACATTCCTACAAGGAGCTGACAATAGATACATCACATTATCTCACATATGAGGATACAGAATTATACAGGTTTGAAAATATCAAATAGAAAGATTTGCCTGTAAACAGGTAAAAAAGCAAAAACAGTAAATAAAGCAATGACTTGCGCTATTGTACCGGTAAGTTTTTATACATCTCATCCCAATCCAGCTAACCCCTATCCGTACAGTGGCAGCTGGTATTGGATGGTCTGCCATGGGTAACATAACTAGTTCTCCTATATTAGACCCATTGCCATGTTCGTCTTTATGACATCACAGAAGCGTTGTCCACGAGTCATGGAATGTTCCGCAAGAACGGTCAGTGCGAGGCAAGCAGAGATAGAGAGGAGAGCTGAACACTAACCCAGAGCGACTTGTAAATCACTTTTTACTTGTTTTGCTTATTTTTTTTACTTTTATTTCTTTTTTTGGGGAGTGTTTTCTACCATCCGCACACACTTTTGTGTGTGTGGAGGGGAAGGCAGCCTAATGGCTGCACCCGTAGCTGGAGGAAAGTTCCAACCACGGAGACGTCTCCCACATGCCAGGACATCCCTATACAGTCAGAGGCCTGAACACCACCAAAGGCCAACTGGCTTCACGGGGTATGTGATGGCAGTGCTTTATTATATCGTGTCAATTATTAAATGCCTGTTCAAAACACCAGAAAAGGCAAAGGACCGATATTCCAGACTGAAAAGTCCACCACCATATCCTACAATGCCCGAAATAGGCCGATTCGTACAACCTGCAGCAAACATCAGCGCAGAGCCAGAGGGTATGAAGGAACGCCTGATACTCACCAGAACAGTAGATGAGGAAGAGACAACAGCCACATTGCCCAGGAGCCCATCCCCATGCACCTGGATGGAGCTAACTCCCTCTCAAGCACGTATACTCCTCAGTATGCCTTACGACCATCAACCGCGTATTAAGGTGACTGCTAAACAAGGCTACAATCCTACACCACACCTGCCAATCAGCTATACCACTGGAAAGATCATGCAAGTAATGCTGATGAGCCCACAGGATGTACAACGTGCCTACAAGAGAGATTTGGGTTTCCTTCCAAGTCCTAGGAAGATCATTCTCCCGAGAAGAGAATTCCGCGGCACTTTGATTTAGCCGGCGGAAAATGTAGTGGCGAGTTGCTTGCAGCAAGCACATACCATCTTCTGCACAGCTGCTTCTTAGACAGATTTTCCGGTTTTGACTATGGCTTGATCAATGGATCATGTTTCTATACTGCCGCCTGCCCTGACCTCTGCTTGTTTAAAGTTATGCATCTACACTGCCGCCTGCCCTGACCTTTGCTTGCTCAATGGATTATGTTTTTGAACTGCCGCCTGCCTGACCTCTGCTTGCTCAATGGATTGTTTCTGCACTGCCGCCTGCCTTCACCTCTGCTTGCTCAATGGATTATGTTTTTGAACTGCCGCCTACCCTGACCTCTGCTTGCTCAATGGATTATGTTTCTGCACTGCCGCCTGCCTTGACCTCTGCTTGCTCAGTGGATTATGTTTTTGAACTGCCGCCTGCCCTGACCTCTGCTTGCTCAATGGATTATGTTTTTGAACTGACGCCTGCCCTGACCTCTGCTTGCTCAATGGATTATGTTTCTGCACTGCCGCCTGCCTGACCTCTGCTTGCTCAATGGATTATGTTTTTGAACTGCCGCCTGCCCTGACCTCAGCTTGCTCAATGGATTATGTTTCTGCACTGCCGCCTGCCCTGACCTCAGCTTGCTCAATGGATTATGCTTCTGCACTGCCGCCTGCCCTGACCTCTGCTTGTTTCCGGTTATTAATCTGTGATACTAATAAAAATGTATATTATTCTGCACTATATGGACTGTGGGTCGTTTTTTTTCTTTGGTTTTATGGTTGTTTCCGGTTATGTTTTTGCACTGCTGCCTGCCCTGACCTCTGCTTGTTTCCGGTTATGTTTCTGCACTGCTGCCTGCCCTGACCTTTGCTTGTTTCTGACTACTCATTTGCCTGCTGATTTTGTACTTCTTCCTCAATGCCTGCACTTTTAAGACCCCAGTAGAGCTAATTTATATAAATCCTGCATCCTAACAATGAAGCCGGGTTATAGGGCTTCTGATCACAATGGTAGGATGATGCCTCAATGTGAAGAAGGGTAGCACCAGTTCTTCACCTAACAGTATGGAATGCTTATCTAAAAAAATGAAAAAGGAACAGTACAGTATAGACAAAGGTCCCATAAACTCAACAAGAACAAACCATTAAGAACTTTAAGCATAAACATGTGAGACAACAAACCAAGTGGCTCAGAATACCACATCCGACCCAACCAGCAGTTTTGTTGAAGGTATTTTCCTCTGATCTTTCGTTAAGAGGGTACAACATCTCAAATACATTAGACTGGTGTGGGTCTCCAACCATTTAGGAACCCTCAAATCAATAGTACAGGGGTCTTGAATCAGCCACAAAATTGCTTCAGGAAGAATTGGGTGGAGCACTGGTTTCATATGTACCCTGCCGCTCATGTCAAGGTCTATGAAAATAACCAAACACAAGGCTGAGTACTCAGATCTTATAGGAACCTCCCCAATAGTGAATGGCCATCTGTACATTCATAGTTCCCCAGGTCTGTAGACAGATGCGGGTTTCACGTCCGGGACCTCTGCCTATCAGACATTTATAGAATATTTTATGGATAACACATAAATGTATGGGAAAACTCCTCTTGTAAATAGTGCGCCTCAAGTTTCTTCTGCTGTTTGCAGTGGAATGTAGTCATCATAGCTAATATGAGGGAAGGATTCCTGAGAGGGGGTATACATCTACTATATCCATATTCTGTGGATATCTACCCTAATAAAGCTTATGGACGGTGAGTGCAGTGATGAGACCGACCCTTTATCAACATGTTCTGTCCCACAAACTAATGTAGTACACTGCACTGACCGCCGATAGACTTTATTCTCCAAAGACAATTTAAGTTTGTTATATGTATTAAAATACTTTTTTTCCCAGAATTATCTAAGAATTATCGACAAGGAAAATGGACTCAAGATAAAGCTTAGAAACATATATTTCTTTACAGCTCCTGATATAGGTATTGCGGTCTTTAAAAACAGTAGTCCCCAACTTCTGCCTCCTCAGCAAGTTATCCCCTAGCCATTGGTAGATCATAACTTGCTGATTACGGGTGTTTCACTGCCAGGACCCCCACCAATCCTAAGAACAGGGTGTCTGGAACAAGCGGCTGTTAAGAATGTGCAACAACAATTCTTTCATTATGGGACAATGATGGGGCTGATATGCTGATGATGGACTATGATGGGGCTGATGTGCTGATGATGGACTATGATGGGGCTGATGTGCTGATGATGGACTATGATGGGGTTGATGTGCTGATGATGGACTATGATGGGGCTGATGTGCTGATGATGAACTATGATGGGGCTGATGTGCTGATGATGGACTATGATGGGGCTGATGTGCTGATGATGGACTATGATGGGGTTGATGTGCTGATGATGGACTATGATGGGGCTGATGTGCTGATGATGGACTATGATTGGGATGATGAAGTCTGCAATAACAGAGCATAGCAGTACAACCCCTTAGCCTGGAGTGCCCTAACAAATAGCTGGGGAGGGTCCGAGCTCACAGTCAGACCTTAGAAGAAGAGTTAATAGTTTTGTTTCTTCTGTCTTAAAGGACAAAAAAGGCTTACAGTATATACTCGCGTATAAGTCGAGATTTTCAGCCCATTTTTTGGGGCTGAAAGTCCCCCTCTCGGCTTATACGCGAGTCATATACCGGGGGTCGGCCAGGGAGGGGGAGCGGGGGGGGGTGTCGGAGATCATACTCACCTCTCCTGGCATGTTTCTGCAGCCCCCCGTGCTTATTCCATCTTCTCGGCGCTGTTCTTCCTGCTTTCAGCGGTCACGTGGTACGCTCATTACCCTCATTAATATGCACATATGTAATGAGCGGCACCACGTGACCGCAGAAAGCAGGAAGAACAGCACTGAGAAGATGGAACAAGCACGGGGGGCTGCAGAGACATGCCAGGAGAGGTGAGTATAACGGGGGGAGCCATATTCACCTGTGCCCCATTCCACCGCTGCGCATCGCTCTGCTGTCTTGCTTCCTCTGGCAGTGACGTTAAGGTCAGAGGGTGCCATGACGTAGTTAGCAGGCGCCCTCTGCCTGAACAGTCACTGCAGAGCCAGCAACGCTGAGGAGCAGCAGCTGCAGCAGTGACAAGGTGAGTATATAGTTTTTTTTTTCATTTTTTTAATTGAGGCTGCGGCAGCAGCATTGTAAGGGGCCACTAATCACTGTGCAGCAATACAAGGGGCCACTCATCACTGTGCAGCATTATAAGGGGCCACTCATCACTGTGCAGCATTATAAGGGGCCACTCATCACTGTGCAGCATTATAAGGGGCCACTCATCACTGTGCAGCATTATAAGGGGCCACTCATCACCTTGCAGCATTATAAGGGGCCACTCATCACCGTGCAGCATAATAAGGGGCCACTAATCACCGTGCAGCATAATAAGGAGCCACTAATCACTGCAGCATTTCAAGGGGCCACTAATCACTGTGCAGCATTATAAGGGGCCACTCATCACTGTGCAGCATTACAAGGGGCCACTCATCACTGTGCAGCATTACAAGGGGCCACTAATAACTGTGCAGCATTACAAGGGGCCACTAATCACTGTGCAGCATTACAAGGGGCCACTAATCACTGTGCAGCATTACAAGGGGCCACTAATCACTGTGCAGCATTATATGGGGCCAGTAATCACTGTGCAGCATTATATAGGGCCAGTAATCACTGTGCAGCATTATATGGGGCCACTCATCACTGTGCTGCATTATAAGAGGCCACTCATCACTGTGCAGCATTATAAGGGGGCCTCTCATCACTGTGCAGCATTATACGGGGCCACTAATCACTGTGCAGCATTACAAAGGGCCACTAATCACCGTGCAGCATAAGGGGCCACTAATCACTGCATTTCAAGGGGCCACTAATCACTGTGCAGCATTATAAGTGGCCACTAATCACCGTGCAGCATTGTAAGGGGCCACTAATCAATGTGCAGCATTATAAGGGGCCACTAATCACTGTGCAGCATTATAAGGGGCCACTAATCACTGTGCAGCATTATAAGGGGCCACTAATCATTGTGCAGCATTATAAGGGTCCACTCTCCATGCAGCATTATAAGGGGCCACCAATCACTGTGCAGCATTATATGGGGCATATGTTATTATGGACCATGTTATAGGGCTACCATTATTCACTGTGCAGCATTATTAGGCATATTTTTGTATGGAGCATCTTATGGAACCCATCATGAACTTTATGGAGCATTATATGGGGCCATCATGAACTTTATGGAGCATCTTATGGGGCCCATTTTATTTTTGAAATTTACCAGTAGCTTCGGCATTTTCCACCCTAGGTTTATAGGCGAGTCAATAAGTTTTCCCAGTTTTTTGTGACAAAATTAGGGTGGTCGGCTTATACATGGGTCGGCTTATACACGAGTATATACGGACTTCTAAAGAAAATTGCCCCCAAGTTATTTTGAGCGACCCCGCCTGCTGTACCATCCTTGTGATTTACGAGAACGTTTCTCACTTCCTGCTAGGACAGCGGAAACCCAAGGAGTAAAGAGAGAAGGTCCTTATGGCTGCATGGAGTAATGCTGGAAATCTCTAAGTCTGCGGGGACAACAGAGACTTTAGAAGAAGGCAAACCAAGGTTTAGTGCTAGCACTAGTGTGAGAGAAGGTTTATACTACAGGACAGAAGTGCTGTAACAGGAAAGAACCTAACAAATAAAAAAGATTGTAGACAAACCAGATTTTGCTATCTATTCATGTCATTGCCTTCCATATTACAGAGAAATTTCCCTAAATCCGGTATCTGATAATCCACAATGATGTATATTCAGGGTCGAACTGGGGTGTCTGGGGCCCACCAGGGGAATGGACTCTAGGGCCCCATCCTACAGCTATATGCTAATATCTGTCAGTCGTTATCCCCATTATAGTGGAGCATCGGCTGTAAAACACAGGCGGCTCCTGTACATCTACTGTGCATCCCCATAACTGGGATGTATAATTACGGTAGTTTACATTAATGTGGTTCTTTGGTTAAAACAATTTATCACCGATCCATGGGCTCTATAGGATAGCTGATCGCATACGTCCGACCATTAGAAACTGCACCGACCGGAAGAATGAGAAAGTTTTATCGTTGATAGGACACTTATCCCCATTTTAAAATGGAGCAGCAGGTTAGATATCTGACCGAAGCTTCATTCATTCTCTTTGGAGCTTCTATAAAAATACAAGTGCAGCCACTGAGGGAATGAATGGATCAGTGGTCAAGTTGGACATGCCACTCCAGTCTAATGGGGATAAAAAGTTCCACATTTTGCTGAATGGGTCCAAGTAGTTAGACCCCCCCAATCAATACGTTATCACTTGTCCTGTGAATAGGAGATTACGTTTTTCCACAGGAAACCCCTGTAAGTGCATCTCTGCCGCTGTTTACAAAGTATTTAATCTCTAATGGAAATAAAGAATATTCTCCTAATTAATATCAGAGAAGACTAATGACCGTCAAACACAACACAATCCACTGTACCAAGACCAATAATACCACATACAGGGGAGAAATACCACCACACCATGACCAGACCACATAGTACCCGCATCATATCACATAAAAGGCACAAATACAACCACACCATGACCAGACCACATATTACCACCACATAGTGACCGAATAATATGACATATTACCAGCATATAGGGACCAAATAATAATTCATACACGGAGAAATACTTCCACACTGTGAACAGTCCACAAATTACCACCACTTATTGATGGAATACTACAGTACTGATTATGAATACAAACCACAATAATAACAACACTGTTATTACCACCAGTGACATTATACACAGTACCTCTGTATATAGTGTCAGTGTACAGGTAATATAGTGATTACCAGTGACATTATACACAGGAGCTCAGTGATCACTGGCAACATTATTGTCAAGGTTTGCTCAGCTTGTGGGATTAGGTAGTTCAGAGGTTAATGTGGATGGCCTCACTCTGAGATTCTGGGAGGCTTTTTAAAGCCTCATTGTGGGCTCATTCCTCATCGTTTATACTCAGACCCTTGGCCGAGTGTGTGTGACCCTGGTGTGCTTTGTGACTGTAATACTTTATGCTTGTTTGGTTTTGATCTGGTTCTGTCCCTGTTACGAGTTCTGCCTGTCCCTCTTGTACTGCGTTGCTATCTCTGTGTATGACTCATTGCCTATGACCTGACTATTCTCTGATTGCCCCTCTTGTACTGTGCAGCTATCTCCATGTATGACTCATTGCTTACGTTCTGACTACTCTCTGCTCGCCCCTCTGGTATCGCGCCGCCCTCTCCATGTATGACCGCCCGTTTGTCTGACCTGAGTTCCCCTCGCCTCTACTCCAGGATTCCTGTAGTAGAGTCCTACAATCATCTTCAGAAGTGGGACACTAAGCCCCTCCCCCTGTGGTCACATGATCGTAGGTCCTTGTACTTCTTACTACCTTCAGCATCGCAGGTCCCGTCTGCCTCAACTTTCCCTGCAGTATCGGACCCCGGGCCCTCCCGCAGTAGGGGTGAGTCACGCTGCTCAGCCATGGCAGTTCGCCGACGCTGACAGGATCCTGATATTTATACACAGAAGATCTGCATACAGTGTCAGTGTAATACAGTGACCACCAGTGAAATTATACACAGGAGCTTTTGGAAGTGCATTGAGCAGCAGGGTGGTTTGCTGGTGAAGGGAAAAAAAATCTCTTTAAATCTTCTGCCTGAGCGAGTGTAAGCGAGCTGAGTGTGACCTGAGCGTCAGTGCGAACGGTGGTAAGTGTGTGACTTGTGATTCAGTGACTTTGGATTCAGGGAGTTTGCAAAGGAGGTATTACTGAATTGCTGTTATATTTTATTAATACTTTTTATTTATTTTTACTTAGCTTTTCTGTCTGGTGCAATCCCCATTAGGAATGTGCTCCACTATTGCCAATGCCATCCAGTGTACGTCTTGACGCATGTACGCAATCCTTGACCAGCCAGTCGAGGGTGCATACTGCTGTGCAAGATGTGAGCACATTGTGCATTTGGAAGCCCAGATACTGGATTTAAATGTGCAGCTGGCAACACTGAGATCAATAGACAATATGGAAAGGAGACTTCTACTCACTGAGCAGACGCTCAATGAGATAGATGAGGGGGGGATGCTAGGTTGGAGCTGCAGGACAGTGAAGCAGTAAGATGGGTGACAGTTAGAAGGTGGGGTAGACAGAAGAGTGCCAGGGAGGCTAGTCCTGATCTGGCACAACCCAATAAGTTTGCCAAGTTGGCAGATGAGGGGAGTGTCAGTGCAGGGGTAGCACTGCTGCAGCAAGGCATGTCCTCTGAAAGCCAGAGGAGTATATGCTCCAGTAAGGGGAGAAATAGGAGAGCAGGGCAGGCCAGACAGGTGCTGGTAGTGGGGGACTCAATTATTAGGGGAACAGATAGGGCAATCTGTCACAAAGAAAGGGATCTTCGAACGGTGTGCTGCCTATCTGGCGCGCAAGTCTGACACATCGCTGACCGGGTTGACAGATTACTGGGAGGGGCTGGTGAGGATCCAGCGGTCATGGTGCACATTGGTACAAATGACACAGAGGTAGGTGGAAGGTCCTTAAAGATGATTTCAGGGAATTAGGCTGCAATCTTAAGGCAAGGACTTCCAAGGTGGTATTTTTGGAAATATTTCCTGTACCACGTGCCACGCCAGAGAGGAGATTAGGGAAGTTAATAAGTGGTTCAAGAATTAGTGTAGG
This sequence comes from Dendrobates tinctorius, assembly GCF_039654945.1. NCBI lineage: Eukaryota > Metazoa > Chordata > Amphibia > Anura > Dendrobatidae > Dendrobates > Dendrobates tinctorius. The sequence goes on along the minus strand of NW_027361791.1, from coordinate 545,289 downwards.
AAGGAGGGGTTTGGGTTCCTGGAGAACTGGGCCGACTTCTCAGTTGGCTACAGGTTCTACGCTAGGGACGGGCTGCACCTCAATGGGGAGGGTGCAGCTGTGCTGGGGAAAAAAATGGCTAGAAGGGCGGAGGAGTGTTTAAACTTGGAACTAGGGGAGGGTATTCATTTTATAAGAGGGGAAGACTGTGTAGATAGAGACCTGGGCACAAATAATGAAATTGGGGGTGGTAGTGGCATGGGGGGTGAGGTTAGAACAGTTAATAATTTAAGAAATAGAGGTACAGACATACATAAAGTGCATGTATACAAATGCCAGAAGCCTCGCCAACAAAATGGAGGACTTAGAATTAATTTTGTTGGAAGATAAGGTATATTGCACCCCCTCATAGGGTATAAGGCTGCCCCCTCATAGGGTATAATGCTTCTCCCCCCTCATAGGGTATAATGCACCCCCTCATAGGGTATAATGCTGCCCCCTCATAGGGTATAACACTAGATAGATAGATAGATAGATAGATAGATAGATAGATATGTGATAATTAGATGTATAGATAGATAATAGATAGATAGATCTATGGATAGACAGATAGATATAAAGATATAAAGATAATAGATAGTGAAAGATATAGGTAGCTATAGAGATAGATAGACCTAGATAGATATAGATAGATAAATAGATAGATAGGGGATAAATAGATATATGGATAGATAGATAGAAAGATAGATAGATATAAAGATAATAGATAGTGATAGCTATAGATAGGTATATAGATAGATAGATAGGGGATAAATAGATAGATCTATGGATAGATGATATATAGATGGATAGATATAAAGATAATAGATAGAGATAGATATAGATAGGTATAGAGATAGATGGATATAGACTATTTATATCTATCTATATCTACCTCTATATCTATCTATCTATCTATATCTATCTCTATATCTAAGATAGAGACAGATAGATATAGAGATAGAGATATAGATATACAGATAGAAATAGATAGATATAGAGATATATAGATATAGAGACAGATAGATATAGAGATAGATATAGATAGATATAGAGATATATAAAAAACAAACCACAATACTCACCTCTCCTCCTGCTCCCACGCTGATGACGGCTTCAGTGTCAGCAGCTGACCCGTCTGCCAGACACACAGCGGGTGCGCGATGAAGTGACGTCATCGCGCATCGGCTGTGAGTCAGGAGCAGAGGGGACTGATGGGAGAGAGATGCTCTCTCTTCCACTGCAATTGAGCGCGGCGCCGGCTGCCTAGGTTGGGGAGCGGGGCCCCGGGGTGAGTGAAGGCCGAGAGTGAATGAATATTCATTTCTCTTTAGTAGTGGGGACAGTGGCTCCTGCCTCCTGACACCCGCTGCTGCTCCGCTGGCAGGGCCCCCATAGCAGCTGTGTGGCACTGGCTGGGGGCCCCTGGAGCAGTGGGGGCCCTAGGCAACTGCTGTCCCTGTATACCAGTAGAGGTGCCAGGGCCCACCAGATGCCAGGGCCCACCGGAGAATCAGTCCGACGCTACCTGTCTGTATATATAATGTCAGTGTACAAGTAATAGAATGATCACTGGAGACATACACAGGAGTTCTGTATATAGTGTATAGTGTACAGGTAATACAGTGACTCACCAGTAACATTATACACAGGAGCTCTGCATATAGTCAGCGTACAGGTAATACAAGGATCACCAGTGACATTATACACAGGAGCTCTGTATATACTATATAATGTAAGTGTCCAGGTAAATCACTGACTTACCAGTGACCTCTGTATTTGTAGCGATTCATCTTCGCTTTTCTTCCTCTTCCAGCCAGGACACGTTTGCTGCAGAAAATAACACACTATACTTGATCACTTCTAGACCACATTCCCCACTTTCCCCCCCGACTTCTACACTTTATGTGTAAAGGTCAGCCAGGGCAGTAGTCGTGGCTGAGTATTTCGGGTTCGGGCATTGTATACCCTGACCTCCCTCTACAGGAAAACGGTACCTCTTCTCTTGCATGGTACGGTGAATACTCACCGTGCCGTCAGCGTCCCCTTTGCTACGCCGACTTGATGCTGATCCTTGATCCCAATGAATAGAGACACAGTCCAGGGCAACTCTTAACTGAGCAAATTTATTTTCTTCAGGACACAGCACATCCACATAGTTTCCAGCATTTTCATCACAGTAAAGACAGCACATTACTTCATCTTTCCCTTCACTGTTCCTTGCAGTGTTTCCGTTTGACGAAGCGTCTCAGATGGCTCCTCAGTGTCCTCCCTGTATAGCGTCACCACGGTGAAGCGCTCTCCAGCATGTTTCGCCCCGGACATCAGAGATTCAGCCCACGTAGCTTTCCACCACATTCTGGAGTGACCTGCCCGTACCCTTTTACGGTAACCTTCAATCTTCCTCTGTTTACTTACACTCTTTTCCACTTTATTGCTGATTCTGCAGTACCGTGTTCTTCTCTAGATGGCTGGGCATCAGCTTTAACATCACGGGGTAGTTAGGCAGCTCAGGCATATAGCCCACCCGAGCACAAAGGGGTCAGGCCTCTGACTGCCTGAAACTGGAAGACCATCCTGGCTTATTCTCCAGCTATCCCCTCCTACAGTTAACTCCTATATGTCCTACAGCTACATCTACTGTGCAATGAGCTCAGTGCCCCATCTAGTGACCATAGCCCAGACTGCACTGTCCCTACCAAGTACAAGGTGCAGAAACATAGCTTATGCTATATAAATAATACAGCAACATGAAATATACGATAATGCGCAACAATGGTATAACATATATATAAATATATATACAAGTACAACAGCAACATGGGGGTTTAAAGGGGTAAGACTCTCAACCCCTTACACATGTCTACATATTGATATTAGTCATGTATTATACTACAGCACAGGCACCATTTTGATGAATGCAAACCTTTTTTTTGTAACCCCACAAACACCCGGAGCACCAGAATCTCAATAACTGAAATTTACAAATACAGATTACACAACAACCACAAGATGCATTTCATCACCCAGGTCACCTCATTTTAATCAGTATAACAGCGTAGACCTGACACTGTCTGTACTTTACTGTTCACAATCCTGCTGACAGGATCCCTTTAAATCTAAATTTTAATAAGTTTGTTCTTTTCTGCGCTAAACGTCCCCCAAACCCTGAGGACGGCGAGTATACCTTGGTTGTGTTTTGCTGTATGTGTATACAAAAGTAAAAGAAGAGCACCTATCAGGGGCTCAGAAAAGCTGGGTGGCATGTGTGCTAGTGTGTGACCCAGCGCAGGTGTCTCACTGGCCTATCAAAACAGTGACCGATAGCAGCAAACAGTGTGATGTGGATGTGAGAACTGTCTGCGGGGTGCGCTTAGGTGAGTGGACAAAAGAATATGGGAGGTTCACCTTTATAGTAACATCCCAGGGCAGGTGTGTCGTGAGCAAGTGGTGTTCAAGAAATATTGGTGGCAGTGGTTGTGACTTATCCTGACACACAATGTACAGGGAAATGGGAAAATTGTGAAAAAAAACGCAATTCTGACCTTAATTATGTTTACGGCGTACATTATGTGGTAAAAATGACCATGTAATATGATTCTCCTCATCAGTATGATTACAGAGATACTAAACGTGCCCAGATTTTTAAATTATTTTAGTGGTAGAAAAAAAATCAAGACTTTGAAATAAAAAATATGTTGGAGTTTGTGTTGCCATTTTCCGAGACCCGTAGTTTTACTTTTTCGTTCAATAGAGCTATGAGAGGGATTATTTTTTCATAAGGCGAGACGTTATTATGGATATTACTTTGGGATACATATGACATTTTAGTTGCTTGTTACGTATTTTAAGTGGTATTGCAGCGACCAAAAAATACCGCAATGTTGGCGTTTTTAAATTTTTTGTGTTTACCAATTGGGTTAATTATTTTTATATTTTGATAGCTCGGACTTTGCTGGATGTGGCGATATCACTTGACATTTTTTTTTATGTTCATTTTCAATGGAGGAAAATTGAACTTTTATGAGTTTTTTTTCAGATTTGTTTAAATCTTTTTTTGTTGTTTTACTTTTCTTTTCACTTCATTTATCGCTCCCTAAGGCCCCTTTCACACTTCAGTTTTTTGCAATCAGTCACAATCTGTCAGGTTTTGACAAAAACGGATCCTCAGTTTTTTTTTGAGGATCCGTTTTTTCCCCATTGACTTGCATTAATGGCGGATTGTGACGGATGGCTGTCCGTTTCATCAGTTTTTTTTTTGAGGATCCGCCAAAAGTTGCTGTCCGTCACCATCCTCAAAGATTTCAAAACGGAGCTTGCAACAAAACTCTCTCTCTCTCTCCTTCCCGACCAGCGTTTCCTTTAAATTTCCTCATTTTCAGGATCCTGTGCCATCCGTTCACATCAGTTCAGAACGGATCCGCTTGTCTGCCTTTTTGGCGGATTTGAACTGATGCAAAAAACTGAAGTGTGAAAGAGGCCTAAGCTGTACTACATACAGGGGCTAATGGTGCAGCAGAAGTGTGAACTTTTTGATGCTTTTGTTTAATATTTTCCACTATAGTATATGGAGAGCATAAAAAACGCATGCAAAATTCCAATGAAGTCTCCAATTGTGGAACTGAAGCATTCCTCTACTAAAAAAAATGCATTCGAAAAAACTGCCACAAAAAAATACAATAAAAAGTTTTGATTGCTTTAGTGCGAATACCTATGGAAACAATGCAGCACTTCTGCACGTGTGAACATGGCCCAGGAGAGACTCTGGACAATTTGTACGTTCTACACCAGGTTCACACTTGGGGTTATTTATTTTTTTATCACTACTTAGAATTACAGACAAATTAAAAAAAGTGATCTGAGCCAATTATATGGAAAAAATACAATATTATTTAACATTTATTCTGAAGCTATATGAAATAATTCTGACTACAGCAATGGTCTGTGCCCATCACGGGTGATCCGTGTTACCGGGAAGAGAGGAGGAGACATTCCTGGAAGAAGCTGACAATAGATACATCACATTATCTCACGTATGAGGATACAGAATTATACAGGTTTGAAAATATCAAATAGAAAGATTTGCCTGTAAACAGGTAAAAAAGCAAAAACAGTAAATAAAGCAATGACTTGCGCTATTGTACCGGTAAGTTTTTATACATCTCATCCCAATCCAGCTAACCCCTATCCGTACAGTGGCAGCTGGTATTGGATGGTCTGCCATGGGTAACATAACTAGTTCTCCTATATTAGACCCATTGCCATGTTCGTCTTTATGACATCACAGAAGCGTTGTCCACGAGTCATGGAATGTTCCGCAAGAACGGTCAGTGCGAGGCAAGCAGAGATAGAGAGGAGAGCTGAACACTAACCCAGAGCGACTTGTAAATCACTTTTTACTTGTTTTGTTTATTTTTTTTACTTTTATTTCTTTTTTTTGGGAGTGTTTTCTACCATCCGCACACACTTTTGTGTGTGTGGAGGGGAAGGCAGCCTAATGGCTGCACCCGTAGCTGGAGGAAAGTTCCAACCACGGAGACGTCTCCCACATGCCAGGACATCCCTATACAGTCAGAGGCCTGAACACCACCAAAGGCCAACTGGCTTCACGGGGTATGTGATGGCAGTGCTTTATTATATCGTGTCAATTATTAAATGCCTGTTCAAAACACCAGAAAAGGCAAAGGACCGATATTCCAGACTGAAAAGTCCACCACCATATCCTACAATGCCCGAAATAGGCCGATTCGTACAACCTGCAGCAAACATCAGCGCAGAGCCAGAGGGTATGAAGGAACGCCTGATACTCACCAGAACAGTAGATGAGGAAGAGACAACAGCCACATTGCCCAGGAGCCCATCCCCATGCACCTGGATGGAGCTAACTCCCTCTCAAGCACGTATACTCCTCAGTATGCCTTACGACCATCAACCGCGTATTAAGGTGACTGCTAAACAAGGCTACAATCCTACACCACACCTGCCAGTCAGCTATACCACTGGAAAGATCATGCAAGTAATGCTGATGAGCCCACAGGATGTACAACGTGCCTACAAGAGAGATTTGGGTTTCCTTCCAAGTCCTAGGAAGATCATTCTCCCGAGAAGAGAATTCCGCGGCACTTTGATTTAGCCGGCGGAAAATGTAGTGGCGAGTTGCTTGCAGCAAGCACATACCATCTTCTGCACAGCTGCTTCTTAGACAGATTTTCCGGTTTTGACTATGGCTTGATCAATGGATCATGTTTCTATACTGCCGCCTGCCCTGACCTCTGCTTGTTTAAAGTTATGCATCTACACTGCCGCCTGCCCTGACCTTTGCTTGCTCAATGGATTATGTTTTTGAACTGCCGCCTGCCTGACCTCTGCTTGCTCAATGGATTGTTTCTGCACTGCCGCCTGCCTTCACCTCTGCTTGCTCAATGGATTATGTTTTTGAACTGCCGCCTACCCTGACCTCTGCTTGCTCAATGGATTATGTTTCTGCACTGCCGCCTGCCTTGACCTCTGCTTGCTCAGTGGATTATGTTTTTGAACTGCCGCCTGCCCTGACCTCTGCTTGCTCAATGGATTATGTTTTTGAACTGACGCCTGCCCTGACCTCTGCTTGCTCAATGGATTATGTTTCTGCACTGCCGCCTGCCTGACCTCTGCTTGCTCAATGGATTATGTTTTTGAACTGCCGCCTGCCCTGACCTCAGCTTGCTCAATGGATTATGTTTCTGCACTGCCGCCTGCCCTGACCTCAGCTTGCTCAATGGATTATGCTTCTGCACTGCCGCCTGCCCTGACCTCTGCTTGTTTCCGGTTATTAATCTGTGATACTAATAAAAATGTATATTATTCTGCACTATATGGACTGTGGGTCGTTTTTTTTCTTTGGTTTTATGGTTGTTTCCGGTTATGTTTTTGCACTGCTGCCTGCCCTGACCTCTGCTTGTTTCCGGTTATGTTTCTGCACTGATGCCTGCCCTGACCTTTGCTTGTTTCTGACTACTCATTTGCCTGCTGATTTTGTACTTCTTCCTCAATGCCTGCACTTTTAAGACCCCAGTAGAGCTAATTTATATAAATCCTGCATCCTAACAATGAAGCCGGGTTATAGGGCTTCTGATCACAATGGTAGGATGATGCCTCAATGTGAAGAAGGGTAGCACCAGTTCTTCACCTAACAGTATGGAATGCTTATCTAAAAAAATGAAAAAGGAACAGTACAGTATAGACAAAGGTCCCATAAACTCAACAAGAACAAACCATTAAGAACTTTAAGCATAAACATATGAGACAACAAACCAAGTGGCTCAGAATACCACATCCGACCCAACCAGCAGTTTTGTTGAAGGTATTTTCCTCTGATCTTTCGTTAAGAGGGTACAACATCTCAAATACATTAGACTGGTGTGGGTCTCCAACCATTTAGGAACCCTCAAATCAATAATACAGGGGTCTTGAATCAGCCACAAAATTGCTTCAGGAAGAATTGGGTGGAGCACTGGTTTCATATGTACCCTGCCGCTCATGTCAAGGTCTATGAAAATAACCAAACACAAGGCTGAGTACTCAGATCTTATAGGAACCTCCCCAATAGTGAATGGCCATCTGTATATTCATAGTTCCCCAGGTCTGTAGACAGATGCGGGTTTCACGTCCGGGACCTCTGCCTATCAGACATTTATAGAATATTTTATGGATAACACATAAATGTATGGGAAAACTCCTCTTGTAAATAGTGCGCCTCAAGTTTCTTCTGCTGTTTGCAGTGGAATGTAGTCATCATAGCTAATATGAGGGAAGGATTCCTGAGAGGGGGTATACATCTACTATATCCATATTCTGTGGATATCTACCCTAATAAAGCTTATGGACGGTGAGTGCAGTGATGAGACCGACCCTTTATCAACATGTTCTGTCCCACAAACTAATGTAGTACACTGCACTGACCGCCGATAGACTTTATTCTCCAAAGACAATTTAAGTTTGTTATATGTATTAAAATACTTTTTTTCCCAGAATTATCTAAGAATTATCGACAAGGAAAATGGACTCAAGATAAAGCTTAGAAACATATATTTCTTTACAGCTCCTGATATAGGTATTGCGGTCTTTAAAAACAGTAGTCCCCAACTTCTGCCTCCTCAGCAAGTTATCCCCTAGCCATTGGTAGATCATAACTTGCTGATTACGGGTGTTTCACTGCCAGGACCCCCACCAATCCTAAGAACAGGGTGTCTGGAACAAGCGGCTGTTAAGAATGCGCAACAACACTTCTTTCATTATGGGACAATGATGGGGCTGATATGCTGATGATGGACTATGATGGGGCTGATGTGCTGATGATGGACTATGATGGGGCTGATGTGCTGATGATGGACTATGATGGGGCTGATGTGCTGATGATGGACTATGATGGGGCTGATGTGCTGATGATGGACTATGATGGGGCTGATGTGCTGATGATGAACTATGATTGGGATGATGAAGTCTGCAATAACAGAGCATAGCAGTACAACCCCTTAGCCTGGAGTGCCCTAACAAATAGCTGGGGAGGGTCCGAGCTCACAGTCAGACCTTAGAAGAAGAGTTAATAGTTTTGTTTCTTCTGTCTTAAAGGACAAAAAAGGCTTACAGTATATACTCGCGTATAAGTCGAGATTTTCAGCCCATTTTTGGGGGCTGAAAGTCCCCCTCTCGGCTTATACGCGAGTCATATACCGGGGGTCGGCCAGGGAGGGGGAGCGGGGGGTGTCGGAGATCATACTCACCTCTCCTGGCATGTTTCTGCAGCCCCCCGTGCTTATTCCATCTTCTCGGCGCTGTTCTTCCTGCTTTCAGCGGTCACGTGGTACGCTCATTACCCTCATTAATATGCACATATGTAATGAGCGGCACCACGTGACCGCAGAAAGCAGGAAGAACAGCACTGAGAAGATGGAACAAGCACGGGGGGCTGCAGAGACATGCCAGGAGAGGTGAGTATAACGGGGGGAGCCATATTCACCTGTGCCCCATTCCACCGCTGCGCATCGCTCTGCTGTCTTGCTTCCTCTGGCAGTGACGTTAAGGTCAGAGGGTGCCATGACGTAGTTAGCAGGCGCCCTCTGCCTGAACAGTCACTGCAGAGCCAGCAACGCTGAGGAGCAGCAGCTGCAGCAGTGACAAGGTGAGTATATAGTTTTTTTTTTCATTTTTTTAATTGAGGCTGCGGCAGCAGCATTGTAAGGGGCCACTAATCACTGTGCAGCAATACAAGGGGCCACTCATCACTGTGCAGCATTATAAGGGGCCACTCATCACTGTGCAGCATTATAAGGGGCCACTCATCACTGTGCAGCATTATAAGGGGCCACTCATCACTGTGCAGCATTATAAGGGGCCACTCATCACCTTGCAGCATTATAAGGGGCCACTCATCACCGTGCAGCATAATAAGGGGCCACTAATCACCGTGCAGCATAATAAGGAGCCACTAATCACTGCAGCATTTCAAGGGGCCACTAATCACTGTGCAGCATTATAAGGGGCCACTCATCACTGTGCAGCATTACAAGGGGCCACTCATCACTGTGCAGCATTACAAGGGGCCACTAATAACTGTGCAGCATTACAAGGGGCCACTAATCACTGTGCAGCATTACAAGGGGCCACTAATCACTGTGCAGCATTACAAGGGGCCACTAATCACTGTGCAGCATTATATGGGGCCAGTAATCACTGTGCAGCATTATATGGGGCCAGTAATCACTGTGCAGCATTATATGGGGCCACTCATCACTGTGCTGCATTATAAGAGGCCACTCATTACTGTGCAGCATTATAAGGGGGCCTCTCATTACTGTGCAGCATTATACGGGGCCACTAATCACTGTGCAGCATTACAAAGGGCCACTAATCACCGTGCAGCATAAGGGGCCACTAATCACTGCAGCATTTCAAGGGGCCACTAATCACTGTGCAGCATTATAAGTGGCCACTAATCACCGTGCAGCATTGTAAGGGGCCACTAATCAATGTGCAGCATTATAAGGGGCCACTAATCACTGTGCAGCATTATAAGGGGCCACTAATCACTGTGCAGCATTATAAGGGGCCACTAATCACTGTGCAGCATTATAAGGGGCCACTAATCATTGTGCAGCATTATAAGGGGCCACTCTCCATGCAGCATTATAAGGGGCCACCAATCACTGTGAAGCATTATATGGGGCATATGTTATTATGGACCATGTAATAGGGCTACCATTATTCACTGTGCAGCATTATTAGGCATATTTTTGTATGGAGCATCTTATGGAACCCATCATGAACTTTATGGAGCATTATATGGGGCCATCATGAACTTTATGGAGCATCTTATGGGGCCCATTTTATTTTTGAAATTTACCAGTAGCTTCGGCATTTTCCACCCTAGGTTTATAGGCGAGTCAATAAGTTTTCCCAGTTTTTTGTGACAAAATTAGGGTGGTCGGCTTATACATGGGTCGGCTTATACGCGAGTATATACGGACTTCTAAAGAAAATTGCCCCCAAGTTATTTTGAGCGACCCCGCCTGCTGTACCATCCTTGTGATTTACGAGAACGTTTCTCACTTCCTGCTAGGACAGCGGAAACCCAAGGAGTAAAGAGAGAAGGTCCTTATGGCTGCATGGAGTAATGCTGGAAATCTCTAAGTCTGCGGGGACAACAGAGACTTTAGAAGAAGGCAAACCAAGGTTTAGTGCTAGCACTAGTGTGAGAGAAGGTTTATACTACAGGAGAGAAGTGCTGTAACAGGAAAGAACCTAACAAATAAAAAAGATTGTAGACAAACCAGATTTTGCTATCTATTCATGTCATTGCCTTCCATATTACAGAGAAATTTCCCTAAATCCGGTATCTGATAATCCACAATGATGTATATTCAGGGTCGAACTGGGGTGTCTGGGGCCCACCAGGGGAATGGACTCTAGGGCCCCATCCTACAGCTATATGCTAATATCTGTCAGTCGTTATCCCCATTATAGTGGAGCATCGGCTGTAAAACACAGGCGGCTCCTGCACATCTACTGTGCACCCCCATAACTGGGATGTATAATTACGGTAGTTTACATTAATGTGGTTCTTTGGTTAAAACAATTTATCACCGATCCATGGGCTCTATAGGATAGCTGATCGCATACGTCCGACCATTAGAAACTGCACCGACCGGAAGAATGAGAAAGTTTTATCGTTGATAGGACACTTATCCCCATTTTAAAATGGAGCAGCAGGTTAGATATCTGACCGAAGCTTCATTCATTCTCTTTGGAGCTTCTATAAAAATACAAGTGCAGCCACTGAGGGAATGAATGGATCAGTTGTCAAGTCGGACATGCCACTCCAGTCTAATGGGGATAAAAAGTTCCACATTTTGCTGAATGGGTCCAAGTAGTTAGACCCCCCCAATCAATACGTTATCACTTGTCCTGTGAATAGGAGATTACGTTTTTCCACAGGAAACCCCTGTAAGTGCATCTCTGCCGCTGTTTACAAAGTATTTAATCTCTAATGGAAATAAAGAATATTCTCCTAATTAATATCAGAGAAGACTAATGACCGTCAAACACAACACAATCCACTGTACCAAGACCAATAATACCACATACAGGGGAGAAATACCACCACACCATGACCAGACCACATAGTACCCGCATCATATCACATAAAAGGCACAAATACAACCACACCATGACCAGACCACATATTACCACCACATAGTGACCGAATAATATGACATATTACCAGCATATAGGGACCAAATAATAATTCATACACGGAGAAATACTTCCACACTGTGAACAGTCCACAAATTACCACCACTTATTGATGGAATACTACAGTACTGATTATGAATACAAACCACAATAATAACAACACTGTTATTACCACCAGTGACATTATACACAGTACCTCTGTATATAGTGTCAGTGTACAGGTAATACAGTGATTACCAGTGACATTATACACAGGAGCTCAGTGATCACTGGCAACATTATTGTCAAGGTTTGCTCAGCTTGTGGGATTAGGTAGTTCAGAGGTTAATGTGGATGGCCTCACTCTGAGATTCTGGGAGGCTTTTTAAAGCCTCATTGTGGGCTCATTCCTCATCGTTTATACTCAGACCCTTGGCCGAGTGTGTGTGACCCTGGTGTGCTTTGTGACTGTAATACTTTATGCTTGTTTGGTTTTGATCTGGTTCTGTCCCTGTTACGAGTTCTGCCTGTCCCTCTTGTACTGCGTTGCTATCTCTGTGTATGACTCATTGCCTATGACCTGACTATTCTCTGATTGCCCCTCTTGTACTGTGCAGCTATCTCCATGTATGACTCATTGCTTACGTTCTGACTACTCTCTGCTCGCCCCTCTGGTATCGCGCCGCCCTCTCCATGTATGACCGCCCGTTTGTCTGACCTGAGTTCCCCTCGCCTCTACTCCAGGATTCCTGTAGTAGAGTCCTACAATCATCTTCAGAAGTGGGACACTAAGCCCCGCCCCCTGTGGTCACATGATCGTAGGTCCTTGTACTTCTTACTACCTTCAGCATCGCAGGTCCCGTCTGCCTCAACTTTCCCTGCAGTATCGGACCCCGGGCCCTCCCGCAGTAGGGGTGAGTCACGCTGCTCAGCCGTGGCAGTTCGCCGACGCTGACAGGATCCTGATATTTATACACAGAAGATCTGCATACAGTGTCAGTGTAATACAGTGACCACCAGTGAAATTATACACAGGAGCTTTTGGAAGTGCATTGAGCAGCAGGGTGGTTTGCTGGTGAAGGGAAAAAAAATCTCTTTAAATCTTCTGCCTGAGCGAGTGTAAACGAGCTGAGTGTGACCTGAGCGTAAGTGCGAACGGTGGTAAGTGTGTGACTTGTGATTCAGTGACTTTGGATTCAGGGAGTTTGCAAAGGAGGTATTACTGAATTGCTGTTATATTTTATTAATACTTTTTATTTATTTTTACTTATCTTTTCTGTCTGGTGCAATCCCCATTAGGAATGTGCTCCACTATTGCCAATGCCATCCAGTGTACGTCTTGCCGCATGTACGCAATCCTTGACCAGCCAGTCGAGGGTGCATACTGCTGTGCGAGATGTGAGCACATTGTGCATTTGGAAGCCCAGATACTGGATTTAAATGTGCAGCTGGCAACACTGAGATCAATAGACAATATGGAAAGGAGACTTCTACTCACTGAGCAGACGCTCAATGAGATAGATGAGGGGGGGATGCTAGGTTGGAGCTGCAGGACAGTGAAGCAGTAAGATGGGTGACAGTTAGAAGGTGGGGTAGACAGAAGAGTGCCAGGGAGGCTAGTCCTGATCTGGCACAACCCAATAAGTTTGCCAAGTTGGCAGATGAGGGGAGTGTCAGTGCAGGGGTAGCACTGCTGCAGCAAGGCATGTCCTCTGAAAGCCAGAGGAGTATATGCTCCAGTAAGGGGAGAAATAGGAGAGCAGGGCAGGCCAGACAGGTGCTGGTAGTGGGGGACTCAATTATTAGGGGAACAGATAGGGCAATCTGTCACAAAGAAAGGGATCGTCGAACGGTGTGCTGCCTATCTGGCGCGCAAGTCTGACACATCGCTGACCGGGTTGACAGATTACTGGGAGGGGCTGGTGAGGATCCAGCGGTCATGGTGCACATTGGTACAAATGACACAGAGGTAGGTGGAAGGTCCTTAAAGATGATTTCAGGGAATTAGGCTGCAATCTTAAGGCAAGGACCTCCAAGGTGGTATTTTTGGAAATATTTCCTGTACCACGTGCCACGCCAGAGAGGAGATTAGGGAAGTTAATAAGTGGTTCAAGAATTAGTGTAGGAAGGAGGGGTTTGGGTTCCTGGAGAACTGGGCCGACTTCTCAGTTGGCTACAGGTTCTACGCTAGGGACGGGCTGCACCTCAATGGGGAGGGTGCAGCTGTGCTGGGGAAAAAAATGGCTAGAAGGGTGGAGGAGTGTTTAAATTTGGAACTAGGGGAGGGTATTCATTTTATAAGAGGGGAAGACTGTGTAGATAGAGACCTGGGCACAAATAATGAAATTGGGGGTGGTAGTGGCATGGGGGGTGAGGTTAGAACAGTTAATAATTTAAGAAATAGAGGTACAGACATACATAAAGTGCATGTATACAAATGCCAGAAGCCTCGCCAACAAAATGGAGGACTTAGAATTAATTTTGTTGGAAGATAAGGTATATTGCACCCCCTCATAGGGTATAAGGCTGCCCCCTCATAGGGTATAATGCTTCTCCCCCCTCATAGGGTATAATGCACCCCCTCATAGGGTATAATGCTGCCCCCTCATAGGGTATAACACTAGATAGATAGATAGATAGATAGATAGATAGATATGTGATAATTAGATGTATAGATAGATAATAGATAGATAGATCTATGGATAGACAGATAGATATAAAGATATAAAGATAATAGATAGTGAAAGATATAGGTAGCTATAGAGATAGATAGACCTAGATAGATATAGATAGATATATAGATAGATAGGGGATAAATAGATATATGGATAGATAGATAGAAAGATAGATAGATAGATAGATAGATATAAAGATAATAGATAGTGATAGCTATAGATAGGTAGATAGATAGGGGATAAATAGATAGATCTATGGATAGATGATATATAGATGGATAGATATAAAGATAATAGATAGAGATAGATATAGATAGGTATAGAGATAGATGGATATAGACTATTTATATCTATCTATATCTACCTCTATATCTATCTATCTATCTATATCTATCTCTATATCTAAGATAGAGACAGATAGATATAGAGATAGAGATATAGATATACAGATAGAAATAGATAGATATAGAGATATATAGATATAGAGACAGATAGATATAGAGATAGATATAGATAGATATAGAGATATATAAAAAACAAACCACAATACTCACCTCTCCTCCTGCTCCCACGCTGATGACGGCTTCAGTGTCAGCAGCTGACCCGTCTGCCAGACACACAGCGGGTGCGCGATGAAGTGACGTCATCGCGCATCGGCTGTGAGTCAGGAGCAGAGGGGACTGATGGGAGAGAGATGCTCTCTCTTCCACTGCAATTGAGCGCGGCGCCGGCTGCCTAGGTTGGGGAGCGGGGCCCCGGGGTGAGTGAAGGCCGAGAGTGAATGAATATTCATTTCTCTTTAGTAGTGGGGACAGTGGCTCCTGCCTCCTGACACCCGCTGCTGCTCCGCTGGCAGGGCCCCCATAGCAGCTGTGTGGCACTGGCTGGGGGCCCCTGGAGCAGTGGGGGCCCTAGGCAACTGCTGTCCCTGTATACCAGTAGAGGTGCCAGGGCCCACCAGATGCCAGGGCCCACCGGAGAATCAGTCCGACGCTACCTGTCTGTATATATAATGTCAGTGTACAAGTAATAGAATGATCACTGGAGACATACACAGGAGTTCTGTATATAGTGTATAGTGTACAGGTAATACAGTGACTCACCAGTAACATTATACACAGGAGCTCTGCATATAGTCAGCGTACAGGTAATACAAGGATCACCAGTGACATTATACACAGGAGCTCTGTATATACTATATAATGTAAGTGTCCAGGTAAATCACTGACTTACCAGTGACCTCTGTATTTGTAGCGATTCATCTTCGCTTTTCTTCCTCTTCCAGCCAGGACACGTTTGCTGCAGAAAATAACACACTATACTTGATCACTTCTAGACCACATTCCCCACTTTCCCCCCCGACTTCTACACTTTATGTGTAAAGGTCAGCCAGGGCAGTAGTCGTGGCTGAGTATTTCGGGTTCGGGCATTGTATACCCTGACCTCCCTCTACAGGAAAACGGTACCTCTTCTCTTGCATGGTACGGTGAATACTCACCGTGCCGTCAGCGTCCCCTTTGCTACGCCGACTTGATGCTGATCCTTGATCCCAATGAATAGAGACACAGTCCAGGGCAACTCTTAACTGAGCAAATTTATTTTCTTCAGGACACAGCACATCCACATAGTTTCCAGCATTTTCATCACAGTAAAGACAGCACATTACTTCATCTTTCCCTTCACTGTTCCTTGCAGTGTTTCCGTTTGACGAAGCGTCTCAGATGGCTCCTCAGTGTCCTCCCTGTATAGCGTCACCACGGTGAAGCGCTCTCCAGCATGTTTCGCCCCGGACATCAGAGATTCAGCCCACGTAGCTTTCCACCACATTCTGGAGTGACCTGCCCGTACCCTTTTACGGTAACCTTCAATCTTCCTCTGTTTACTTACACTCTTTTCCACTTTATTGCTGATTCTGCAGTACCGTGTTCTTCTCTAGATGGCTGGGCATCAGCTTTAACATCACGGGGTAGTTAGGCAGCTCAGGCATATAGCCCACCCGAGCACAAAGGGGTCAGGCCTCTGACTGCCTGAAACTGGAAGACCATCCTGGCTTATTCTCCAGCTATCCCCTCCTACAGTTAACTCCTATATGTCCTACAGCTACATCTACTGTGCAATGAGCTCAGTGCCCCATCTAGTGACCATAGCCCAGACTGCACTGTCCCTACCAAGTACAAGGTGCAGAAACATAGCTTATGCTATATAAATAATACAGCAACATGAAATATACGATAATGCGCAACAATGGTATAACATATATATAAATATATATACAAGTACAACAGCAACATGGGGGTTTAAAGGGGTAAGACTCTCAACCCCTTACACATGTCTACATATTGATATTAGTCATGTATTATACTACAGCACAGGCACCATTTTGATGAATGCAAACCTTTTTTTTGTAACCCCACAAACACCCGGAGCACCAGAATCTCAATAACTGAAATTTACAAATACAGATTACACAACAACCACAAGATGCATTTCATCACCCAGGTCACCTCATTTTAATCAGTATAACAGCGTAGACCTGACACTGTCTGTACTTTACTGTTCACAATCCTGCTGACAGGATCCCTTTAAATCTAAATTTTAATAAGTTTGTTCTTTTCTGCGCTAAACGTCCCCCAAACCCTGAGGACGGCGAGTATACCTTGGTTGTGTTTTGCTGTATGTGTATACAAAAGTAAAAGAAGAGCACCTATCAGGGGCTCAGAAAAGCTGGGTGGCATGTGTGCTAGTGTGTGACCCAGCGCAGGTGTCTCACTGGCCTATCAAAACAGTGACCGATAGCAGCAAACAGTGTGATGTGGATGTGAGAACTGTCTGCGGGGTGCGCTTAGGTGAGTGGACAAAAGAATATGGGAGGTTCACCTTTATAGTAACATCCCAGGGCAGGTGTGTCGTGAGCAAGTGGTGTTCAAGAAATATTGGTGGCAGTGGTTGTGACTTATCCTGACACACAATGTACAGGGAAATGGGAAAATTGTGAAAAAAAACGCAATTCTGACCTTAATTATGCTTACGGCGTACATTATGTGGTAAAAATGACCATGTAATATGATTCTCCTCATCAGTATGATTACAGAGATACTAAACGTGCCCAGATTTTTAAATTATTTTAGTGGTAGAAAAAAAATCAAGACTTTGAAATAAAAAATATGTTGGAGTTTGTGTTGCCATTTTCCGAGACCCGTAGTTTTACTTTTTCGTTCAATAGAGCTATGAGAGGGATTATTTTTTCATAAGGCGAGACGTTATTATGGATATTACTTTGGGATACATATGACATTTTAGTTGCTTGTTACGTATTTTAAGTGGTATTGCAGCGACCAAAAAATACCGCAATGTTGGCGTTTTTAAATTTTTTGTGTTTACCAATTGGGTTAATTATTTTTATATTTTGATAGCTCGGACTTTGCTGGATGTGGCGATATCACTTGACATTTTTTTTTATGTTCATTTTCAATGGAGGAAAATTGAACTTTTATGAGTTTTTTTTCAGATTTGTTTAAATCTTTTTTTGTTGTTTTACTTTTCTTTTCACTTCATTTATCGCTCCCTAAGGCCCCTTTCACACTTCAGTTTTTTGCAATCAGTCACAATCCGTCAGGTTTTGACAAAAACGGATCCTCAATTTTTTTTGGAGGATCCGTTTTTTCCCCATTGACTTGCATTAATGGCGGATTGTGACGGATGGCTGTCCGTTTCATCCGTTTTTTTTTTGAGGATCCGCCAAAAGTTGCTGTCCGTCACCATCCTCAAAGATTTCAAAACGGAGCTTGCAACAAAACTCTCTCTCTCTCTCTCTCCTTCCCGACCAGCATTTCCTTTAAATTTCCTCATTTTCAGGATCCTGTGCCATCCGTTCACATCAGTTCAGAACGGATCCGCTTGTCTGCCTTTTTGGCGGATTTGAACTGATGCAAAAAACTGAAGTGTGAAAGAGGCCTAAGCTGTACTACATACAGGGGCTAATGGTGCAGCAGAAGTGTGAACTTTTTGATGCTTTTGTTTAATATTTTCCACTATATTATATGGAGAGCATAAAAAACGCATGCAAAATTCCAATGAAGTCTCCAATTGTGGAACTGAAGCATTCCTCTACTAAAAAAAATGCATTCAAAAAAACTGCCACAAAAAAATACAATAAAAAGTTTTGATTGCTTTAGTGCGAATACCTATGGAAACAATGCAGCACTTCTGCACGTGTGAACATGGCCCAGGAGAGACTCTGGACAATTTGTACGTTCTACACCAGGTTCACACTTGGGGTTATTTATTTTTTTATCACTACTTAGAATTACAGACAAATTAAAAAAAGTGATCTGAGCCAATTATATGGAAAAAATACAATATTATTTAACATTTATTCTGAAGCTATATGAAATAATTCCGACTACAGCAATGGTCTGTGCCCATCACGGGTGATCCGTGTTACCGGGAAGAGAGGAGGAGACATTCCTACAAGGAGCTGACAATAGATACATCACATTATCTCACATATGAGGATACAGAATTATACAGGTTTGAAAATATCAAATAGAAAGATTTGCCTGTAAACAGGTAAAAAAGCAAAAACAGTAAATAAAGCAATGACTTGCGCTATTGTACCGGTAAGTTTTTATACATCTCATCCCAATCCAGCTAACCCCTATCCGTACAGTGGCAGCTGGTATTGGATGGTCTGCCATGGGTAACATAACTAGTTCTCCTATATTAGACCCATTGCCATGTTCGTCTTTATGACATCACAGAAGCGTTGTCCACGAGTCATGGAATGTTCCGCAAGAACGGTCAGTGCGAGGCAAGCAGAGATAGAGAGGAGAGCTGAACACTAACCCAGAGCGACTTGTAAATCACTTTTTACTTGTTTTGTTTATTTTTTTTACTTTTATTTCTTTTTTTTGGGAGTGTTTTCTACCATCCGCACACACTTTTGTGTGTGTGGAGGGGAAGGCAGCCTAATGGCTGCACCCGTAGCTGGAGGAAAGTTCCAACCACGGAGACGTCTCCCACATGCCAGGACATCCCTATACAGTCAGAGGCCTGAACACCACCAAAGGCCAACTGGCTTCACGGGGTATGTGATGGCAGTGCTTTATTATATCGTGTCAATTATTAAATGCCTGTTCAAAACACCAGAAAAGGCAAAGGACCGATATTCCAGACTGAAAAGTCCACCACCATATCCTACAATGCCCGAAATAGGCCGATTCGTACAACCTGCAGCAAACATCAGCGCAGAGCCAGAGGGTATGAAGGAACGCCTGATACTCACCAGAACAGTAGATGAGGAAGAGACAACAGCCACATTGCCCAGGAGCCCATCCCCATGCACCTGGATGGAGCTAACTCCCTCTCAAGCACGTATACTCCTCAGTATGCCTTACGACCATCAACCGCGTATTAAGGTGACTGCTAAACAAGGCTACAATCCTACACCACACCTGCCAGTCAGCTATACCACTGGAAAGATCATGCAAGTAATGCTGATGAGCCCACAGGATGTACAACGTGCCTACAAGAGAGATTTGGGTTTCCTTCCAAGTCCTAGGAAGATCATTCTCCCGAGAAGAGAATTCCGCGGCACTTTGATTTAGCCGGCGGAAAATGTAGTGGCGAGTTGCTTGCAGCAAGCACATACCATCTTCTGCACAGCTGCTTCTTAGACAGATTTTCCGGTTTTGACTATGGCTTGATCAATGGATCATGTTTCTATACTGCCGCCTGCCCTGACCTCTGCTTGTTTAAAGTTATGCATCTACACTGCCGCCTGCCCTGACCTTTGCTTGCTCAATGGATTATGTTTTTGAACTGCCGCCTGCCTGACCTCTGCTTGCTCAATGGATTGTTTCTGCACTGCCGCCTGCCTTGACCTCTGCTTGCTCAATGGATTATGTTTTTGAACTGCCGCCTACCCTGACCTCTGCTTGCTCAATGGATTATGTTTCTGCACTGCCGCCTGCCTTGACCTCTGCTTGCTCAGTGGATTATGTTTTTGAACTGCCGCCTGCCCTGACCTCTGCTTGCTCAATGGATTATGTTTTTGAACTGACGCCTGCCCTGACCTCTGCTTGCTCAATGGATTATGTTTCTGCACTGCCGCCTGCCTGACCTCTGCTTGCTCAATGGATTATGTTTTTGAACTGCCGCCTGCCCTGACCTCAGCTTGCTCAATGGATTATGTTTCTGCACTGCCGCCTGCCCTGACCTCAGCTTGCTCAATGGATTATGCTTCTGCACTGCCGCCTGCCCTGACCTCTGCTTGTTTCCGGTTATTAATCTGTGATACTAATAAAAATGTATATTATTCTGCACTATATGGACTGTGGGTCGTTTTTTTTCTTTGGTTTTATGGTTGTTTCCGGTTATGTTTTTGCACTGCTGCCTGCCCTGACCTCTGCTTGTTTCCGGTTATGTTTCTGCACTGCTGCCTGCCCTGACCTTTGCTTGTTTCTGACTACTCATTTGCCTGCTGATTTTGTACTTCTTCCTCAATGCCTGCACTTTTAAGACCCCAGTAGAGCTAATTTATATAAATCCTGCATCCTAACAATGAAGCCGGGTTATAGGGCTTCTGATCACAATGGTAGGATGATGCCTCAATGTGAAGAAGGGTAGCACCAGTTCTTCACCTAACAGTATGGAATGCTTATCTAAAAAAATGAAAAAGGAACAGTACAGTATAGACAAAGGTCCCATAAACTCAACAAGAACAAACCATTAAGAACTTTAAGCATAAACATGTGAGACAACAAACCAAGTGGCTCAGAATACCACATCCGACCCAACCAGCAGTTTTGTTGAAGGTATTTTCCTCTGATCTTTCGTTAAGAGGGTACAACATCTCAAATACATTAGACTGGTGTGGGTCTCCAACCATTTAGGAACCCTCAAATCAATAGTACAGGGGTCTTGAATCAGTCACAAAATTGCTTCAGGAAGAATTGGGTGGAGCACTGGTTTCATATGTACCCTGCCGCTCATGTCAAGGTCTATGAAAATAACCAAACACAAGGCTGAGTACTCAGATCTTATAGGAACCTCCCCAATAGTGAATGGCCATCTGTACATTCATAGTTCCCCAGGTCTGTAGACAGATGCGGGTTTCACGTCCGGGACCTCTGCCTATCAGACATTTATAGAATATTTTATGGATAACACATAAATGTATGGGAAAACTCCTCTTGTAAATAGTGCGCCTCAAGTTTCTTCTGCTGTTTGCAGTGGAATGTAGTCATCATAGCTAATATGAGGGAAGGATTCCTGAGAGGGGGTATACATCTACTATATCCATATTCTGTGGATATCTACCCTAATAAAGCTTATGGACGGTGAGTGCAGTGATGAGACCGACCCTTTATCAACATGTTCTGTCCCACAAACTAATGTAGTACACTGCACTGACCGCCGATAGACTTTATTCTCCAAAGACAATTTAAGTTTGTTATATGTATTAAAATACTTTTTTTCCCAGAATTATCTAAGAATTATCGACAAGGAAAATGGACTCAAGATAAAGCTTAGAAACATATATTTCTTTACAGCTCCTGATATAGGTATTGCGGTCTTTAAAAACAGTAGTCCCCAACTTCTGCCTCCTCAGCAAGTTATCCCCTAGCCATTGGTAGATCATAACTTGCTGATTACGGGTGTTTCACTGCCAGGACCCCCACCAATCCTAAGAACAGGGTGTCTGGAACAAGCGGCTGTTAAGAATGCGCAACAACACTTCTTTCATTATGGGACAATGATGGGGCTGATATGCTGATGATGGACTATGATGGGGCTGATGTGCTGATGATGGACTATGATGGGGCTGATGTGCTGATGATGGACTATGATGGGGTTGATGTGCTGATGATGGACTATGATGGGGCTGATGTGCTGATGATGAACTATGATTGGGATGATGAAGTCTGCAATAACAGAGCATAGCAGTACAACCCCTTAGCCTGGAGTGCCCTAACAAATAGCTGGGGAGGGTCCGAGCTCACAGTCAGACCTTAGAAGAAGAGTTAATAGTTTTGTTTCTTCTGTCTTAAAGGACAAAAAAGGCTTACAGTATATACTCGCGTATAAGTCGAGATTTTCAGCCCATTTTTTGGGGCTGAAAGTCCCCCTCTCGGCTTATACGCGAGTCATATACCGGGGGTCGGCCAGGGAGGGGGAGCGGGGGGGGGTGTCGGAGATCATACTCACCTCTCCTGGCATGTTTCTGCAGCCCCCCGTGCTTATTCCATCTTCTCGGCGCTGTTCTTCCTGCTTTCAGCGGTCACGTGGTACGCTCATTACCCTCATTAATATGCACATATGTAATGAGCGGCACCACGTGACCGCAGAAAGCAGGAAGAACAGCACTGAGAAGATGGAACAAGCACGGGGGGCTGCAGAGACATGCCAGGAGAGGTGAGTATAACGGGGGGAGCCATATTCACCTGTGCCCCATTCCACCGCTGCGCATCGCTCTGCTGTCTTGCTTCCTCTGGCAGTGACGTTAAGGTCAGAGGGTGCCATGACGTAGTTAGCAGGCGCCCTCTGCCTGAACAGTCACTGCAGAGCCAGCAACGCTGAGGAGCAGCAGCTGCAGCAGTGACAAGGTGAGTATATAGTTTTTTTTTTCATTTTTTTAATTGAGGCTGCGGCAGCAGCATTGTAAGGGGCCACTAATCACTGTGCAGCAATACAAGGGGCCACTCATCACTGTGCAGCATTATAAGGGGCCACTCATCACTGTGCAGCATTATAAGGGGCCACTCATCACTGTGCAGCATTATAAGGGGCCACTCATCACTGTGCAGCATTATAAGGGGCCACTCATCACCTTGCAGCATTATAAGGGGCCACTCATCACCGTGCAGCATAATAAGGGGCCACTAATCACCGTGCAGCATAATAAGGAGCCACTAATCACTGCAGCATTTCAAGGGGCCACTAATCACTGTGCAGCATTATAAGGGGCCACTCATCACTGTGCAGCATTACAAGGGGCCACTCATCACTGTGCAGCATTACAAGGGGCCACTAATAACTGTGCAGCATTACAAGGGGCCACTAATCACTGTGCAGCATTACAAGGGGCCACTAATCACTGTGCAGCATTACAAGGGGCCACTAATCACTGTGCAGCATTATATGGGGCCAGTAATCACTGTGCAGCATTATATAGGGCCAGTAATCACTGTGCAGCATTATATGGGGCCACTCATCACTGTGCTGCATTATAAGAGGCCACTCATCACTGTGCAGCATTATAAGGGGGCCTCTCATCACTGTGCAGCATTATACGAGGCCACTAATCACTGTGCAGCATTACAAAGGGCCACTAATCACCGTGCAGCATAAGGGGCCACTAATCACTGCATTTCAAGGGGCCACTAATCACTGTGCAGCATTATAAGTGGCCACTAATCACCGTGCAGCATTGTAAGGGGCCACTAATCAATGTGCAGCATTATAAGGGGCCACTAATCACTGTGCAGCATTATAAGGGGCCACTAATCACTGTGCAGCATTATAAGGGGCCACTAATCACTGTGCAGCATTATAAGGGGCCACTAATCATTGTGCAGCATTATAAGGGGCCACTCTCCATGCAGCATTATAAGGGGCCACCAATCACTGTGCAGCATTATATGGGGCATATGTTATTATGGACCATGTTATAGGGCTACCATTATTCACTGTGCAGCATTATTAGGCATATTTTTGTATGGAGCATCTTATGGAACCCATCATGAACTTTATGGAGCATTATATGGGGCCATCATGAACTTTATGGAGCATCTTATGGGGCCCATTTTATTTTTGAAATTTACCAGTAGCTTCGGCATTTTCCACCCTAGGTTTATAGGCGAGTCAATAAGTTTTCCCAGTTTTTTGTGACAAAATTAGGGTGGTCGGCTTATACATGGGTCGGCTTATACACGAGTATATACGGACTTCTAAAGAAAATTGCCCCCAAGTTATTTTGAGCGACCCCGCCTGCTGTACCATCCTTGTGATTTACGAGAACGTTTCTCACTTCCTGCTAGGACAGCGGAAACCCAAGGAGTAAAGAGAGAAGGTCCTTATGGCTGCATGGAGTAATGCTGGAAATCTCTAAGTCTGCGGGGACAACAGAGACTTTAGAAGAAGGCAAACCAAGGTTTAGTGCTAGCACTAGTGTGAGAGAAGGTTTATACTACAGGACAGAAGTGCTGTAACAGGAAAGAACCTAACAAATAAAAAAGATTGTAGACAAACCAGATTTTGCTATCTATTCATGTCATTGCCTTCCATATTACAGAGAAATTTCCCTAAATCCGGTATCTGATAATCCACAATGATGTATATTCAGGGTCGAACTGGGGTGTCTGGGGCCCACCAGGGGAATGGACTCTAGGGCCCCATCCTACAGCTATATGCTAATATCTGTCAGTCGTTATCCCCATTATAGTGGAGCATCGGCTGTAAAACACAGGCGGCTCCTGTACATCTACTGTGCATCCCCATAACTGGGATGTATAATTACGGTAGTTTACATTAATGTGGTTCTTTGGTTAAAACAATTTATCACCGATCCATGGGCTCTATAGGATAGCTGATCGCATACGTCCGACCATTAGAAACTGCACCGACCGGAAGAATGAGAAAGTTTTATCGTTGATAGGACACTTATCCCCATTTTAAAATGGAGCAGCAGGTTAGATATCTGACCGAAGCTTCATTCATTCTCTTTGGAGCTTCTATAAAAATACAAGTGCAGCCACTGAGGGAATGAATGGATCAGTGGTCAAGTCGGACATGCCACTCCAGTCTAATGGGGATAAAAAGTTCCACATTTTGCTGAATGGGTCCAAGTAGTTAGACCCCCCCAATCAATACGTTATCACTTGTCCTGTGAATAGGAGATTACGTTTTTCCACAGGAAACCCCTGTAAGTGCATCTCTGCCGCTGTTTACAAAGTATTTAATCTCTAATGGAAATAAAGAATATTCTCCTAATTAATATCAGAGAAGACTAATGACCGTCAAACACAACACAATCCACTGTACCAAGACCAATAATACCACATACAGGGGAGAAATACCACCACACCATGACCAGACCACATAGTACCCGCATCATATCACATAAAAGGCACAAATACAACCACACCATGACCAGACCACATATTACCACCACATAGTGACCGAATAATATGACATATTACCAGCATATAGGGACCAAATAATAATTCATACACGGAGAAATACTTCCACACTGTGAACAGTCCACAAATTACCACCACTTATTGATGGAATACTACAGTACTGATTATGAATACAAACCACAATAATAACAACACTGTTATTACCACCAGTGACATTATACACAGTACCTCTGTATATAGTGTCAGTGTACAGGTAATATAGTGATTACCAGTGACATTATACACAGGAGCTCAGTGATCACTGGCAACATTATTGTCAAGGTTTGCTCAGCTTGTGGGATTAGGTAGTTCAGAGGTTAATGTGGATGGCCTCACTCTGAGATTCTGGGAGGCTTTTTAAAGCCTCATTGTGGGCTCATTCCTCATCGTTTATACTCAGACCCTTGGCCGAGTGTGTGTGACCCTGGTGTGCTTTGTGACTGTAATACTTTATGCTTGTTTGGTTTTGATCTGGTTCTGTCCCTGTTACGAGTTCTGCCTGTCCCTCTTGTACTGCGTTGCTATCTCTGTGTATGACTCATTGCCTATGACCTGACTATTCTCTGATTGCCCCTCTTGTACTGTGCAGCTATCTCCATGTATGACTCATTGCTTACGTTCTGACTACTCTCTGCTCGCCCCTCTGGTATCGCGCCGCCCTCTCCATGTATGACCGCCCGTTTGTCTGACCTGAGTTCCCCTCGCCTCTACTCCAGGATTCCTATAGTAGAGTCCTACAATCATCTTCAGAAGTGGGACACTAAGCCCCGCCCCCTGTGGTCACATGATCGTAGGTCCTTGTACTTCTTACTACCTTCAGCATCGCAGGTCCCGTCTGCCTCAATTTTCCCTGCAGTATCGGACCCCGGGCCCTCCCGCAGTAGGGGTGAGTCACGCTGCTCAGCCATGGCAGTTCGCCGACGCTGACAGGATCCTGATATTTATACACAGAAGATCTGCATACAGTGTCAGTGTAATACAGTGACCACCAGTGAAATTATACACAGGAGCTTTTGGAAGTGCATTGAGCAGCAGGGTGGTTTGCTGGTGAAGGGAAAAAAAATCTCTTTAAATCTTCTGCCTGAGCGAGTGTAAGCGAGCTGAGTGTGACCTGAGCGTCAGTGCGAACGGTGGTAAGTGTGTGACTTGTGATTCAGTGACTTTGGATTCAGGGAGTTTGCAAAGGAGGTATTACTGAATTGCTGTTATATTTTATTAATACTTTTTATTTATTTTTACTTAGCTTTTCTGTCTGGTGCAATCCCCATTAGGAATGTGCTCCACTATTGCCAATGCCATCCAGTGTACGTCTTGCCGCATGTACGCAATCCTTGACCAGCCAGTCGAGGGTGCATACTGCTGTGCGAGATGTGAGCACATTGTGCATTTGGAAGCCCAGATACTGGATTTAAATGTGCAGCTGGCAACACTGAGATCAATAGACAATATGGAAAGGAGACTTCTACTCACTGAGCAGACGCTCAATGAGATAGATGAGGGGGGGATGCTAGGTTGGAGCTGCAGGACAGTGAAGCAGTAAGATGGGTGACAGTTAGAAGGTGGGGTAGACAGAAGAGTGCCAGGGAGGCTAGTCCTGATCTGGCACAACCCAATAAGTTTGCCAAGTTGGCAGATGAGGGGAGTGTCTGTGCAGGGGTAGCACTGCTGCAGCAAGGCATGTCCTCTGAAAGCCAGAGGAGTATATGCTCCAGTAAGGGGAGAAATAGGAGAGCAGGGCAGGCCAGACAGGTGCTGGTAGTGGGGGACTCAATTATTAGGGGAACAGATAGGGCAATCTGTCACAAAGAAAGGGATCGTCGAACGGTGTGCTGCCTATCTGGCGCGCAAGTCTGACACATCGCTGACCGGGTTGACAGATTACTGGGAGGGGCTGGTGAGGATCCAGCGGTCATGGTGCACATTGGTACAAATGACACAGAGGTAGGTGGAAGGTCCTTAAAGATGATTTCAGGGAATTAGGCTGCAATCTTAAGGCAAGGACTTCCAAGGTGGTATTTTTGGAAATATTTCCTGTACCACGTGCCACGCCAGAGAGGAGATTAGGGAAGTTAATAAGTGGTTCAAGAATTAGTGTAGGAAGGAGGGGTTTGGGTTCCTGGAGAACTGGGCCGACTTCTCAGTTGGCTACAGGTTCTACGCTAGGGACGGGCTGCACCTCAATGGGGAGGGTGCAGCTGTGCTGGGGAAAAAAATGGCTAGAAGGGTGGAGGAGTGTTTAAACTTGGAACTAGGGGAGGGTATTCATTTTATAAGAGGGGAAGACTGTGTAGATAGAGACCTGGGCACAAATAATGAAATTGGAGGTGGTAGTGGCATGGGGGGTGAGGTTAGAACAGTTAATAATTTAAGAAATAGAGGTACAGACATACATAAAGTGCATGTATACAAATGCCAGAAGCCTCGCCAACAAAATGGAGGACTTAGAATTAATTTTGTTGGAAGATAAGGTATATTGCACCCCCTCATAGGGTATAAGGCTGCCCCCTCATAGGGTATAATGCTTCTCCCCCCTCATAGGGTATAATGCACCCCCTCATAGGGTATAATGCTGCCCCCTCATAGGGTATAACACTAGATAGATAGATAGATATGTGATAATTAGATGTATAGATAGATAATAGATAGATAGATCTATGGATAGACAGATAGAAATAAAGATATAAAGATAATAGATAGTGAAAGATATAGGTAGCTATAGAGATAGATAGATAGACCTAGATAGATATAGATAGATAAATAGATAGATAGGGGATAAATAGATATATGGATAGATAGATAGATAGATATAAAGATAACAGATAGTGATAGCTATAGATAGGTATATAGATAGATAGATAGATAGGGGATAAATAGATAGATCTATGGATACATGATATATAGATGGATAGATATAAAGATAATAGATAGAGATAGATATAGATAGGTATAGAGATAGATGGATATAGACTATTTATAGCTATCTATATCTACCTCTATATCTACAGTATCTATCTATCTATCTATATCTATCTCTATATCTAAGATAGAGACAGATAGATATAGAGATAGAGATATACAGATAGAAATAGATAGATATAGAGATATATAGATATAGAGACAGATAGATATAGAGATAGATATAGATAGATATAGAGATATATAAAAAACAAACCACAATACTCACCTCTCCTCCTGCTCCCACGCTGATGACGGCTTCAGTGTCAGCAGCTGACCCGTCTGCCAGACACACAGCGGGTGCGCGATGAAGTGACGTCATCGCGCATCGGCTGTGAGTCAGGAGCAGAGGGGACTGATGGGAGAGAGATGCTCTCTATTCCACTGAAATTGAGCGCAGCGCCGGCTGCCTAGGTTGGGGAGCGGGGCCCCGGGGTGAGTGGAGGCCGAGAGTGAATGAATATTCATTTCTCTTTAGTAGTGGGGACAGTGGCTCCTGCCTCCTGACACCCGCTGCTGCTCCGCTGGCAGGGCCCCCATAGCAGCTGTGTGGCACTGGCTGGGGGCCCCTGGAGCAGTGGGGGCCCTAGGCAACTGCTGTCCCTGTATACCAGTAGAGGTGCCAGGGCCCACCAGATGCCAGGGCCCACCGGAGAATCAGTCCGACGCTACCTGTCTGTATATATAATGTCAGTGTACAAGTAATAGAATGATCACTGGAGACATACACAGGAGTTCTGTATATAGTGTATAGTGTACAGGTAATACAGTGACTCACCAGTAACATTATACACAGGAGCTCTGCATATAGTCAGCGTACAGGTAATACAAGGATCACCAGTGACATTATACACAGGAGCTCTGTATATACTATATAATGTAAGTGTCCAGGTAAATCACTGACTTACCAGTGACCTCTGTATTTGTAGCGATTCATCTTCGCTTTTCTTCCTCTTCCAGCCAGGACACGTTTGCTGCAGAAAATAACACACTATACTTGATCACTTCTAGACCACATTCCCCACTTTCCCCCCCGACTTCTACACTTTATGTGTAAAGGTCAGCCAGGGCAGTAGTCGTGGCTGAGTATTTCGGGTTCGGGCATTGTATACCCTGACCTCCCTCTACAGGAAAACGGTACCTCTTCTCTTGCATGGTACGGTGAATACTCACCGTGCCGTCAGCGTCCCCTTTGCTACGCCGACTTGATGCTGATCCTTGATCCCAATGAATAGAGACACAGTCCAGGGCAACTCTTAACTGAGCAAATTTATTTTCTTCAGGACACAGCACATCCACATAGTTTCCAGCATTTTCATCACAGTAAAGACAGCACATTACTTCATCTTTCCCTTCACTGTTCCTTGCAGTGTTTCCGTTTGACGAAGCGTCTCAGATGGCTCCTCAGTGTCCTCCCTGTATAGCGTCACCACGGTGAAGCGCTCTCCAGCATGTTTCGCCCCGGACATCAGAGATTCAGCCCACGTAGCTTTCCACCACATTCTGGAGTGACCTGCCCGTACCCTTTTACGGTAACCTTCAATCTTCCTCTGTTTACTTACACTCTTTTCCACTTTATTGCTGATTCTGCAGTACCGTGTTCTTCTCTAGATGGCTGGGCATCAGCTTTAACATCACGGGGTAGTTAGGCAGCTCAGGCATATAGCCCACCCGAGCACAAAGGGGTCAGGCCTCTGACTGCCTGAAACTGGAAGACCATCCTGGCTTATTCTCCAGCTATCCCCTCCTACAGTTAACTCCTATATGTCCTACAGCTACATCTACTGTGCAATGAGCTCAGTGCCCCATCTAGTGACCATAGCCCAGACTGCACTGTCCCTACCAAGTACAAGGTGCAGAAACATAGCTTATGCTATATAAATAATACAGCAACATGAAATATACGATAATGCGCAACAATGGTATAACATATATATAAATATATATACAAGTACAACAGCAACATGGGGGTTTAAAGGGGTAAGACTCTCAACCCCTTACACATGTCTACATATTGATATTAGTCATGTATTATACTACAGCACAGGCACCATTTTGATGAATGCAAACCTTTTTTTTGTAACCCCACAAACACCCGGAGCACCAGAATCTCAATAACTGAAATTTACAAATACAGATTACACAACAACCACAAGATGCATTTCATCACCCAGGTCACCTCATTTTAATCAGTATAACAGCGTAGACCTGACACTGTCTGTACTTTACTGTTCACAATCCTGCTGACAGGATCCCTTTAAATCTAAATTTTAATAAGTTTGTTCTTTTCTGCGCTAAACGTCCCCCAAACCCTGAGGACGGCGAGTATACCTTGGTTGTGTTTTGCTGTATGTGTATACAAAAGTAAAAGAAGAGCACCTATCAGGGGCTCAGAAAAGCTGGGTGGCATGTGTGCTAGTGTGTGACCCAGCGCAGGTGTCTCACTGGCCTATCAAAACAGTGACCGATAGCAGCAAACAGTGTGATGTGGATGTGAGAACTGTCTGCGGGGTGCGCTTAGGTGAGTGGACAAAAGAATATGGGAGGTTCACCTTTATAGTAACATCCCAGGGCAGGTGTGTCGTGAGCAAGTGGTGTTCAAGAAATATTGGTGGCAGTGGTTGTGACTTATCCTGACACACAATGTACAGGGAAATGGGAAAATTGTGAAAAAAAACGCAATTCTGACCTTAATTATGTTTACGGCGTACATTATGTGGTAAAAATGACCATGTAATATGATTCTCCTCATCAGTATGATTACAGAGATACTAAACGTGCCCAGATTTTTAAATTATTTTAGTGGTAGAAAAAAAATCAAGACTTTGAAATAAAAAATATGTTGGAGTTTGTGTTGCCATTTTCCGAGACCCGTAGTTTTACTTTTTCGTTCAATAGAGCTATGAGAGGGATTATTTTTTCATAAGGCGAGACGTTATTATGGATATTACTTTGGGATACATATGACATTTTAGTTGCTTGTTACGTATTTTAAGTGGTATTGCAGCGACCAAAAAATACCGCAATGTTGGCGTTTTTAAATTTTTTGTGTTTACCAATTGGGTTAATTATTTTTATATTTTGATAGCTCGGACTTTGCTGGATGTGGCGATATCACTTGACATTTTTTTTTATGTTCATTTTCAATGGAGGAAAATTGAACTTTTATGAGTTTTTTTTCAGATTTGTTTAAATCTTTTTTTGTTGTTTTACTTTTCTTTTCACTTCATTTATCGCTCCCTAAGGCCCCTTTCACACTTCAGTTTTTTGCAATCAGTCACAATCCGTCAGGTTTTGACAAAAACGGATCCTCAATTTTTTTTGGAGGATCCGTTTTTTCCCCATTGACTTGCATTAATGGCGGATTGTGACGGATGGCTGTCCGTTTCATCCGTTTTTTTTTTGAGGATCCGCCAAAAGTTGCTGTCCGTCACCATCCTCAAAGATTTCAAAACGGAGCTTGCAACAAAACTCTCTCTCTCTCTCCTTCCCGACCAGCGTTTCCTTTAAATTTCCTCATTTTCAGGATCCTGTGCCATCCGTTCACATCAGTTCAGAACGGATCCGCTTGTCTGCCTTTTTGGCGGATTTGAACTGATGCAAAAAACTGAAGTGTGAAAGAGGCCTAAGCTGTACTACATACAGGGGCTAATGGTGCAGCAGAAGTGTGAACTTTTTGATGCTTTTGTTTAATATTTTCCACTATATTATATGGAGAGCATAAAAAACGCATGCAAAATTCCAATGAAGTCTCCAATTGTGGAACTGAAGCATTCCTCTACTAAAAAAAATGCATTCGAAAAAACTGCCACAAAAAAATACAATAAAAAGTTTTGATTGCTTTAGTGCGAATACCTATGGAAACAATGCAGCACTTCTGCACGTGTGAACATGGCCCAGGAGAGACTCTGGACAATTTGTACGTTCTACACCAGGTTCACACTTGGGGTTATTTATTTTTTTATCACTACTTAGAATTACAGACAAATTAAAAAAAGTGATCTGAGCCAATTATATGGAAAAAATACAATATTATTTAACATTTATTCTGAAGCTATATGAAATAATTCCGACTACAGCAATGGTCTGTGCCCATCACGGGTGATCCGTGTTACCGGGAAGAGAGGAGGAGACATTCCTACAAGGAGCTGACAATAGATACATCACATTATCTCACATATGAGGATACAGAATTATACAGGTTTGAAAATATCAAATAGAAAGATTTGCCTGTAAACAGGTAAAAAAGCAAAAACAGTAAATAAAGCAATGACTTGCGCTATTGTACCGGTAAGTTTTTATACATCTCATCCCAATCCAGCTAACCCCTATCCGTACAGTGGCAGCTGGTATTGGATGGTCTGCCATGGGTAACATAACTAGTTCTCCTATATTAGACCCATTGCCATGTTCGTCTTTATGACATCACAGAAGCGTTGTCCACGAGTCATGGAATGTTCCGCAAGAACGGTCAGTGCGAGGCAAGCAGAGATAGAGAGGAGAGCTGAACACTAACCCAGAGCGACTTGTAAATCACTTTTTACTTGTTTTGTTTATTTTTTTTACTTTTATTTCTTTTTTTTGGGAGTGTTTTCTACCATCCGCACACACTTTTGTGTGTGTGGAGGGGAAGGCAGCCTAATGGCTGCACCCGTAGCTGGAGGAAAGTTCCAACCACGGAGACGTCTCCCACATGCCAGGACATCCCTATACAGTCAGAGGCCTGAACACCACCAAAGGCCAACTGGCTTCACGGGGTATGTGATGGCAGTGCTTTATTATATCGTGTCAATTATTAAATGCCTGTTCAAAACACCAGAAAAGGCAAAGGACCGATATTCCAGACTGAAAAGTCCACCACCATATCCTACAATGCCCGAAATAGGCCGATTCGTACAACCTGCAGCAAACATCAGCGCAGAGCCAGAGGGTATGAAGGAACGCCTGATACTCACCAGAACAGTAGATGAGGAAGAGACAACAGCCACATTGCCCAGGAGCCCATCCCCATGCACCTGGATGGAGCTAACTCCCTCTCAAGCACGTATACTCCTCAGTATGCCTTACGACCATCAACCGCGTATTAAGGTGACTGCTAAACAAGGCTACAATCCTACACCACACCTGCCAGTCAGCTATACCACTGGAAAGATCATGCAAGTAATGCTGATGAGCCCACAGGATGTACAACGTGCCTACAAGAGAGATTTGGGTTTCCTTCCAAGTCCTAGGAAGATCATTCTCCCGAGAAGAGAATTCCGCGGCACTTTGATTTAGCCGGCGGAAAATGTAGTGGCGAGTTGCTTGCAGCAAGCACATACCATCTTCTGCACAGCTGCTTCTTAGACAGATTTTCCGGTTTTGACTATGGCTTGATCAATGGATCATGTTTCTATACTGCCGCCTGCCCTGACCTCTGCTTGTTTAAAGTTATGCATCTACACTGCCGCCTGCCCTGACCTTTGCTTGCTCAATGGATTATGTTTTTGAACTGCCGCCTGCCTGACCTCTGCTTGCTCAATGGATTGTTTCTGCACTGCCGCCTGCCTTCACCTCTGCTTGCTCAATGGATTATGTTTTTGAACTGCCGCCTACCCTGACCTCTGCTTGCTCAATGGATTATGTTTCTGCACTGCCGCCTGCCTTGACCTCTGCTTGCTCAGTGGATTATGTTTTTGAACTGCCGCCTGCCCTGACCTCTGCTTGCTCAATGGATTATGTTTTTGAACTGACGCCTGCCCTGACCTCTGCTTGCTCAATGGATTATGTTTCTGCACTGCCGCCTGCCTGACCTCTGCTTGCTCAATGGATTATGTTTTTGAACTGCCGCCTGCCCTGACCTCAGCTTGCTCAATGGATTATGTTTCTGCACTGCCGCCTGCCCTGACCTCAGCTTGCTCAATGGATTATGCTTCTGCACTGCCGCCTGCCCTGACCTCTGCTTGTTTCCGGTTATTAATCTGTGATACTAATAAAAATGTATATTATTCTGCACTATATGGACTGTGGGTCGTTTTTTTTCTTTGGTTTTATGGTTGTTTCCGGTTATGTTTTTGCACTGCTGCCTGCCCTGACCTCTGCTTGTTTCCGGTTATGTTTCTGCACTGCTGCCTGCCCTGACCTTTGCTTGTTTCTGACTACTCATTTGCCTGCTGATTTTGTACTTCTTCCTCAATGCCTGCACTTTTAAGACCCCAGTAGAGCTAATTTATATAAATCCTGCATCCTAACAATGAAGCCGGGTTATAGGGCTTCTGATCACAATGGTAGGATGATGCCTCAATGTGAAGAAGGGTAGCACCAGTTCTTCACCTAACAGTATGGAATGCTTATCTAAAAAAATGAAAAAGGAACAGTACAGTATAGACAAAGGTCCCATAAACTCAACAAGAACAAACCATTAAGAACTTTAAGCATAAACATGTGAGACAACAAACCAAGTGGCTCAGAATACCACATCCGACCCAACCAGCAGTTTTGTTGAAGGTATTTTCCTCTGATCTTTCGTTAAGAGGGTACAACATCTCAAATACATTAGACTGGTGTGGGTCTCCAACCATTTAGGAACCCTCAAATCAATAGTACAGGGGTCTTGAATCAGCCACAAAATTGCTTCAGGAAGAATTGGGTGGAGCACTGGTTTCATATGTACCCTGCCGCTCATGTAAAGGTCTATGAAAATAACCAAACACAAGGCTGAGTACTCAGATCTTATAGGAACCTCCCCAATAGTGAATGGCCATCTGTACATTCATAGTTCCCCAGGTCTGTAGACAGATGCGGGTTTCACGTCCGGGACCTCTGCCTATCAGACATTTATAGAATATTTTATGGATAACACATAAATGTATGGGAAAACTCCTCTTGTAAATAGTGCGCCTCAAGTTTCTTCTGCTGTTTGCAGTGGAATGTAGTCATCATAGCTAATATGAGGGAAGGATTCCTGAGAGGGGGTATACATCTACTATATCCATATTCTGTGGATATCTACCCTAATAAAGCTTATGGATGGTGAGTGCAGTGATGAGACCGACCCTTTATCAACATGTTCTGTCCCACAAACTAATGTAGTACACTGCACTGACCGCCGATAGACTTTATTCTCCAAAGACAATTTAAGTTTGTTATATGTATTAAAATACTTTTTTTCCCAGAATTATCTAAGAATTATCGACAAGGAAAATGGACTCAAGATAAAGCTTAGAAACATATATTTCTTTACAGCTCCTGATATAGGTATTGCGGTCTTTAAAAACAGTAGTCCCCAACTTCTGCCTCCTCAGCAAGTTATCCCCTAGCCATTGGTAGATCATAACTTGCTGATTACGGGTGTTTCACTGCCAGGACCCCCACCAATCCTAAGAACAGGGTGTCTGGAACAAGCGGCTGTTAAGAATGCGCAACAACACTTCTTTCATTATGGGACAATGATGGGGCTGATATGCTGATGATGGACT
The DNA here is from genome assembly GCF_039654945.1 of Dendrobates tinctorius. NCBI lineage: Eukaryota > Metazoa > Chordata > Amphibia > Anura > Dendrobatidae > Dendrobates > Dendrobates tinctorius. Next base: position 509,295 of record NW_027361791.1, on the reverse strand, counting down.
ATGATGGGGCTGATGTGCTGATGATGGACTATGATGGGGCTGATGTGCTGATGATGGACTATGATGGGGTTGATGTGCTGATGATGGACTATGATGGGGCTGATGTGCTGATGATGAACTATGATTGGGATGATGAAGTCTGCAATAACAGAGCATAGCAGTACAACCCCTTAGCCTGGAGTGCCCTAACAAATAGCTGGGGAGGGTCCGAGCTCACAGTCAGACCTTAGAAGAAGAGTTAATAGTTTTGTTTCTTCTGTCTTAAAGGACAAAAAAGGCTTACAGTATATACTCGCGTATAAGTCGAGATTTTCAGCCCATTTTTTGGGGCTGAAAGTCCCCCTCTCGGCTTATACGCGAGTCATATACCGGGGGTCGGCCAGGGAGGGGGAGCGGGGGGGGGTGTCGGAGATCATACTCACCTCTCCTGGCATGTTTCTGCAGCCCCCCGTGCTTATTCCATCTTCTCGGCGCTGTTCTTCCTGCTTTCAGCGGTCACGTGGTACGCTCATTACCCTCATTAATATGCACATATGTAATGAGCGGCACCACGTGACCGCAGAAAGCAGGAAGAACAGCACTGAGAAGATGGAACAAGCACGGGGGGCTGCAGAGACATGCCAGGAGAGGTGAGTATAACGGGGGGGAGCCATATTCACCTGTGCCCCATTCCACCGCTGCGCATCGCTCTGCTGTCTTGCTTCCTCTGGCAGTGACGTTAAGGTCAGAGGGTGCCATGACGTAGTTAGCAGGCGCCCTCTGCCTGAACAGTCACTGCAGAGCCAGCAACGCTGAGGAGCAGCAGCTGCAGCAGTGACAAGGTGAGTATATAGTTTTTTTTTCATTTTTTTAATTGAGGCTGCGGCAGCAGCATTGTAAGGGGCCACTAATCACTGTGCAGCAATACAAGGGGCCACTCATCACTGTGCAGCATTATAAGGGGCCACTCATCACTGTGCAGCATTATAAGGGGCCACTCATCACTGTGCAGCATTATAAGGGGCCACTCATCACTGTGCAGCATTATAAGGGGCCACTCATCACCTTGCAGCATTATAAGGGGCCACTCATCACCGTGCAGCATAATAAGGGGCCACTAATCACCGTGCAGCATAATAAGGAGCCACTAATCACTGCAGCATTTCAAGGGGCCACTAATCACTGTGCAGCATTATAAGGGGCCACTCATCACTGTGCAGCATTACAAGGGGCCACTCATCACTGTGCAGCATTACAAGGGGCCACTAATAACTGTGCAGCATTACAAGGGGCCACTAATCACTGTGCAGCATTACAAGGGGCCACTAATCACTGTGCAGCATTACAAGGGGCCACTAATCACTGTGCAGCATTATATGGGGCCAGTAATCACTGTGCAGCATTATATAGGGCCAGTAATCACTGTGCAGCATTATATGGGGCCACTCATCACTGTGCTGCATTATAAGAGGCCACTCATCACTGTGCAGCATTATAAGGGGGCCTCTCATCACTGTGCAGCATTATACGGGGCCACTAATCACTGTGCAGCATTACAAAGGGCCACTAATCACCGTGCAGCATAAGGGGCCACTAATCACTGCATTTCAAGGGGCCACTAATCACTGTGCAGCATTATAAGTGGCCACTAATCACCGTGCAGCATTGTAAGGGGCCACTAATCAATGTGCAGCATTATAAGGGGCCACTAATCACTGTGCAGCATTATAAGGGGCCACTAATCACTGTGCAGCATTATAAGGGGCCACTAATCATTGTGCAGCATTATAAGGGTCCACTCTCCATGCAGCATTATAAGGGGCCACCAATCACTGTGCAGCATTATATGGGGCATATGTTATTATGGACCATGTTATAGGGCTACCATTATTCACTGTGCAGCATTATTAGGCATATTTTTGTATGGAGCATCTTATGGAACCCATCATGAACTTTATGGAGCATTATATGGGGCCATCATGAACTTTATGGAGCATCTTATGGGGCCCATTTTATTTTTGAAATTTACCAGTAGCTTCGGCATTTTCCACCCTAGGTTTATAGGCGAGTCAATAAGTTTTCCCAGTTTTTTGTGTCAAAATTAGGGTGGTCGGCTTATACATGGGTCGGCTTATACACGAGTATATACGGACTTCTAAAGAAAATTGCCCCCAAGTTATTTTGAGCGACCCCGCCTGCTGTACCATCCTTGTGATTTACGAGAACGTTTCTCACTTCCTGCTAGGACAGCGGAAACCCAAGGAGTAAAGAGAGAAGGTCCTTATGGCTGCATGGAGTAATGCTGGAAATCTCTAAGTCTGCGGGGACAACAGAGACTTTAGAAGAAGGCAAACCAAGGTTTAGTGCTAGCACTAGTGTGAGAGAAGGTTTATACTACAGGACAGAAGTGCTGTAACAGGAAAGAACCTAACAAATAAAAAAGATTGTAGACAAACCAGATTTTGCTATCTATTCATGTCATTGCCTTCCATATTACAGAGAAATTTCCCTAAATCCGGTATCTGATAATCCACAATGATGTATATTCAGGGTCGAACTGGGGTGTCTGGGGCCCACCAGGGGAATGGACTCTAGGGCCCCATCCTACAGCTATATGCTAATATCTGTCAGTCGTTATCCCCATTATAGTGGAGCATCGGCTGTAAAACACAGGCGGCTCCTGTACATCTACTGTGCATCCCCATAACTGGGATGTATAATTACGGTAGTTTACATTAATGTGGTTCTTTGGTTAAAACAATTTATCACCGATCCATGGGCTCTATAGGATAGCTGATCGCATACGTCCGACCATTAGAAACTGCACCGACCGGAAGAATGAGAAAGTTTTATCGTTGATAGGACACTTATCCCCATTTTAAAATGGAGCAGCAGGTTAGATATCTGACCGAAGCTTCATTCATTCTCTTTGGAGCTTCTATAAAAATACAAGTGCAGCCACTGAGGGAATGAATGGATCAGTGGTCAAGTCGGACATGCCACTCCAGTCTAATGGGGATAAAAAGTTCCACATTTTGCTGAATGGGTCCAAGTAGTTAGACCCCCCCAATCAATACGTTATCACTTGTCCTGTGAATAGGAGATTACGTTTTTCCACAGGAAACCCCTGTAAGTGCATCTCTGCCGCTGTTTACAAAGTATTTAATCTCTAATGGAAATAAAGAATATTCTCCTAATTAATATCAGAGAAGACTAATGACCGTCAAACACAACACAATCCACTGTACCAAGACCAATAATACCACATACAGGGGAGAAATACCACCACACCATGACCAGACCACATAGTACCCGCATCATATCACATAAAAGGCACAAATACAACCACACCATGACCAGACCACATATTACCACCACATAGTGACCGAATAATATGACATATTACCAGCATATAGGGACCAAATAATAATTCATACACGGAGAAATACTTCCACACTGTGAACAGTCCACAAATTACCACCACTTATTGATGGAATACTACAGTACTGATTATGAATACAAACCACAATAATAACAACACTGTTATTACCACCAGTGACATTATACACAGTACCTCTGTATATAGTGTCAGTGTACAGGTAATATAGTGATTACCAGTGACATTATACACAGGAGCTCAGTGATCACTGGCAACATTATTGTCAAGGTTTGCTCAGCTTGTGGGATTAGGTAGTTCAGAGGTTAATGTGGATGGCCTCACTCTGAGATTCTGGGAGGCTTTTTAAAGCCTCATTGTGGGCTCATTCCTCATCGTTTATACTCAGACCCTTGGCCGAGTGTGTGTGACCCTGGTGTGCTTTGTGACTGTAATACTTTATGCTTGTTTGGTTTTGATCTGGTTCTGTCCCTGTTACGAGTTCTGCCTGTCCCTCTTGTACTGCGTTGCTATCTCTGTGTATGACTCATTGCCTATGACCTGACTATTCTCTGATTGCCCCTCTTGTACTGTGCAGCTATCTCCATGTATGACTCATTGCTTACGTTCTGACTACTCTCTGCTCGCCCCTCTGGTATCGCGCCGCCCTCTCCATGTATGACCGCCCGTTTGTCTGACCTGAGTTCCCCTCGCCTCTACTCCAGGATTCCTGTAGTAGAGTCCTACAATCATCTTCAGAAGTGGGACACTAAGCCCCGCCCCCTGTGGTCACATGATCGTAGGTCCTTGTACTTCTTACTACCTTCAGCATCGCAGGTCCCGTCTGCCTCAACTTTCCCTGCAGTATCGGACCCCGGGCCCTCCCGCAGTAGGGGTGAGTCACGCTGCTCAGCCATGGCAGTTCGCCGACGCTGACAGGATCCTGATATTTATACACAGAAGATCTGCATACAGTGTCAGTGTAATACAGTGACCACCAGTGAAATTATACACAGGAGCTTTTGGAAGTGCATTGAGCAGCAGGGTGGTTTGCTGGTGAAGGGAAAAAAAATCTCTTTAAATCTTCTGCCTGAGCGAGTGTAAGCGAGCTGAGTGTGACCTGAGCGTCAGTGCGAACGGTGGTAAGTGTGTGACTTGTGATTCAGTGACTTTGGATTCAGGGAGTTTGCAAAGGAGGTATTACTGAATTGCTGTTATATTTTATTAATACTTTTTATTTATTTTTACTTAGCTTTTCTGTCTGGTGCAATCCCCATTAGGAATGTGCTCCACTATTGCCAATGCCATCCAGTGTACGTCTTGACGCATGTACGCAATCCTTGACCAGCCAGTCGAGGGTGCATACTGCTGTGCGAGATGTGAGCACATTGTGCATTTGGAAGCCCAGATACTGGATTTAAATGTGCAGCTGGCAACACTGAGATCAATAGACAATATGGAAAGGAGACTTCTACTCACTGAGCAGACGCTCAATGAGATAGATGAGGGGGGGATGCTAGGTTGGAGCTGCAGGACAGTGAAGCAGTAAGATGGGTGACAGTTAGAAGGTGGGGTAGACAGAAGAGTGCCAGGGAGGCTAGTCCTGATCTGGCACAACCCAATAAGTTTGCCAAGTTGGCAGATGAGGGGAGTGTCAGTGCAGGGGTAGCACTGCTGCAGCAAGGCATGTCCTCTGAAAGCCAGAGGAGTATATGCTCCAGTAAGGGGAGAAATAGGAGAGCAGGGCAGGCCAGACAGGTGCTGGTAGTGGGGGACTCAATTATTAGGGGAACAGATAGGGCAATCTGTCACAAAGAAAGGGATCGTCGAACGGTGTGCTGCCTATCTGGCGCGCAAGTCTGACACATCGCTGACCGGGTTGACAGATTACTGGGAGGGGCTGGTGAGGATCCAGCGGTCATGGTGCACATTGGTACAAATGACACAGAGGTAGGTGGAAGGTCCTTAAAGATGATTTCAGGGAATTAGGCTGCAATCTTAAGGCAAGGACTTCCAAGGTGGTATTTTTGGAAATATTTCCTGTACCACGTGCCACGCCAGAGAGGAGATTAGGGAAGTTAATAAGTGGTTCAAGAATTAGTGTAGGAAGGAGGGGTTTGGGATCCTGGAGAACTGGGCCGACTTCTCAGTTGGCTACAGGTTCTACGCTAGGGACGGGCTGCACCTCAATGGGGAGGGTGCAGCTGTGCTGGGGAAAAAAATGGCTAGAAGGGTGGAGGAGTGTTTAAACTTGGAACTAGGGGAGGGTATTCATTTTATAAGAGGGGAAGACTGTGTAGATAGAGACCTGGGCACAAATAATGAAATTGGAGGTGGTAGTGGCATGGGGGGTGAGGTTAGAACAGTTAATAATTTAAGAAATAGAGGTACAGACATACATAAAGTGCATGTATACAAATGCCAGAAGCCTCGCCAACAAAATGGAGGACTTAGAATTAATTTTGTTGGAAGATAAGGTATATTGCACCCCCTCATAGGGTATAATGCTTCTCCCCCCTCATAGGGTATAATGCACCCCCTCATAGGGTATAATGCTGCCCCCTCATAGGGTATAACACTAGATAGATAGATAGATATGTGATAATTAGATGTATAGATAGATAATAGATAGATAGATCTATGGATAGACAGATAGAAATAAAGATATAAAGATAATAGATAGTGAAAGATATAGGTAGCTATAGAGATAGATAGATAGACCTAGATAGATATAGATAGATAAATAGATAGATAGGGGATAAATAGATATATGGATAGATAGATAGATAGATATAAAGATAATAGATAGTGATAGCTATAGATAGGTATATAGATAGATAGATAGGGGATAAATAGATAGATCTATGGATACATGATATATAGATGGATAGATATAAAGATAATAGATAGAGATAGATATAGATAGGTATAGAGATAGATGGATATAGACTATTTATATCTATCTATATCTACCTCTATATCTATCTATCTATCTATATCTATCTCTATATCTAAGATAGAGACAGATAGATATAGAGATAGAGATATAGATATACAGATAGAAATAGATAGATATAGAGATATATAGATATAGAGACAGATAGATATAGAGATAGATATAGATAGATATAGAGATATATAAAAAACAAACCACAATACTCACCTCTCCTCCTGCTCCCACGCTGATGACGGCTTCAGTGTCAGCAGCTGACCCGTCTGCCAGACACACAGCGGGTGCGCGATGAAGTGACGTCATCGCGCATCGGCTGTGAGTCAGGAGCAGAGGGGACTGATGGGAGAGAGATGCTCTCTATTCCACTGAAATTGAGCGCAGCGCCGGCTGCCTAGGTTGGGGAGCGGGGCCCCGGGGTGAGTGGAGGCCGAGAGTGAATGAATATTCATTTCTCTTTAGTAGTGGGGACAGTGGCTCCTGCCTCCTGACACCCGCTGCTGCTCCGCTGGCAGGGCCCCCATAGCAGCTGTGTGGCACTGGCTGGGGGCCCCTGGAGCAGTGGGGGCCCTAGGCAACTGCTGTCCCTGTATACCAGTAGAGGTGCCAGGGCCCACCAGATGCCAGGGCCCACCGGAGAATCAGTCCGACGCTACCTGTCTGTATATATAATGTCAGTGTACAAGTAATAGAATGATCACTGGAGACATACACAGGAGTTCTGTATATAGTGTATAGTGTACAGGTAATACAGTGACTCACCAGTAACATTATACACAGGAGCTCTGCATATAGTCAGCGTACAGGTAATACAAGGATCACCAGTGACATTATACACAGGAGCTCTGTATATACTATATAATGTAAGTGTCCAGGTAAATCACTGACTTACCAGTGACCTCTGTATTTGTAGCGATTCATCTTCGCTTTTCTTCCTCTTCCAGCCAGGACACGTTTGCTGCAGAAAATAACACACTATACTTGATCACTTCTAGACCACATTCCCCACTTTCCCCCCCGACTTCTACACTTTATGTGTAAAGGTCAGCCAGGGCAGTAGTCGTGGCTGAGTATTTCGGGTTCGGGCATTGTATACCCTGACCTCCCTCTACAGGAAAACGGTACCTCTTCTCTTGCATGGTACGGTGAATACTCACCGTGCCGTCAGCGTCCCCTTTGCTACGCCGACTTGATGCTGATCCTTGATCCCAATGAATAGAGACACAGTCCAGGGCAACTCTTAACTGAGCAAATTTATTTTCTTCAGGACACAGCACATCCACATAGTTTCCAGCATTTTCATCACAGTAAAGACAGCACATTACTTCATCTTTCCCTTCACTGTTCCTTGCAGTGTTTCCGTTTGACGAAGCGTCTCAGATGGCTCCTCAGTGTCCTCCCTGTATAGCGTCACCACGGTGAAGCGCTCTCCAGCATGTTTCGCCCCGGACATCAGAGATTCAGCCCACGTAGCTTTCCACCACATTCTGGAGTGACCTGCCCGTACCCTTTTACGGTAACCTTCAATCTTCCTCTGTTTACTTACACTCTTTTCCACTTTATTGCTGATTCTGCAGTACCGTGTTCTTCTCTAGATGGCTGGGCATCAGCTTTAACATCACGGGGTAGTTAGGCAGCTCAGGCATATAGCCCACCCGAGCACAAAGGGGTCAGGCCTCTGACTGCCTGAAACTGGAAGACCATCCTGGCTTATTCTCCAGCTATCCCCTCCTACAGTTAACTCCTATATGTCCTACAGCTACATCTACTGTGCAATGAGCTCAGTGCCCCATCTAGTGACCATAGCCCAGACTGCACTGTCCCTACCAAGTACAAGGTGCAGAAACATAGCTTATGCTATATAAATAATACAGCAACATGAAATATACGATAATGCGCAACAATGGTATAACATATATATAAATATATATACAAGTACAACAGCAACATGGGGGTTTAAAGGGGTAAGACTCTCAACCCCTTACACATGTCTACATATTGATATTAGTCATGTATTATACTACAGCACAGGCACCATTTTGATGAATGCAAACCTTTTTTTTGTAACCCCACAAACACCCGGAGCACCAGAATCTCAATAACTGAAATTTACAAATACAGATTACACAACAACCACAAGATGCATTTCATCACCCAGGTCACCTCATTTTAATCAGTATAACAGCGTAGACCTGACACTGTCTGTACTTTACTGTTCACAATCCTGCTGACAGGATCCCTTTAAATCTAAATTTTAATAAGTTTGTTCTTTTCTGCGCTAAACGTCCCCCAAACCCTGAGGACGGCGAGTATACCTTGGTTGTGTTTTGCTGTATGTGTATACAAAAGTAAAAGAAGAGCACCTATCAGGGGCTCAGAAAAGCTGGGTGGCATGTGTGCTAGTGTGTGACCCAGCGCAGGTGTCTCACTGGCCTATCAAAACAGTGACCGATAGCAGCAAACAGTGTGATGTGGATGTGAGAACTGTCTGCGGGGTGCGCTTAGGTGAGTGGACAAAAGAATATGGGAGGTTCACCTTTATAGTAACATCCCAGGGCAGGTGTGTCGTGAGCAAGTGGTGTTCAAGAAATATTGGTGGCAGTGGTTGTGACTTATCCTGACACACAATGTACAGGGAAATGGGAAAATTGTGAAAAAAAACGCAATTCTGACCTTAATTATGTTTACGGCGTACATTATGTGGTAAAAATGACCATGTAATATGATTCTCCTCATCAGTATGATTACAGAGATACTAAACGTGCCCAGATTTTTAAATTATTTTAGTGGTAGAAAAAAAATCAAGACTTTGAAATAAAAAATATGTTGGAGTTTGTGTTGCCATTTTCCGAGACCCGTAGTTTTACTTTTTCGTTCAATAGAGCTATGAGAGGGATTATTTTTTCATAAGGCGAGACGTTATTATGGATATTACTTTGGGATAGATATGACATTTTAGTTGCTTGTTACGTATTTTAAGTGGTATTGCAGCGACCAAAAAATACCGCAATGTTGGCGTTTTTAAATTTTTTGTGTTTACCAATTGGGTTAATTATTTTTATATTTTGATAGCTCGGACTTTGCTGGATGTGGCGATATCACTTGACATTTTTTTTTATGTTCATTTTCAATGGAGGAAAATTGAACTTTTATGAGTTTTTTTTTCAGATTTGTTTAAATCTTTTTTTGTTGTTTTACTTTTCTTTTCACTTCATTTATCGCTCCCTAAGGCCCCTTTCACACTTCAGTTTTTTGCAATCAGTCACAATCCGTCAGGTTTTGACAAAAACGGATCCTCAGTTTTTTTTTGAGGATCCGTTTTTTCCCCATTGACTTGCATTAATGGCGGATTGTGACGGATGGCTGTCCGTTTCATCAGTTTTTTTTTTGAGGATCCGCCAAAAGTTGCTGTCCGTCACCATCCTCAAAGATTTCAAAACGGAGCTTGCAACAAAACTCTCTCTCTCTCTCTCTCCTTCCCGACCAGCGTTTCCTTTAAATTTCCTCATTTTCAGGATCCTGTGCCATCCGTTCACATCAGTTCAGAACGGATCCGCTTGTCTGTCTTTTTGGCGGATTTGAACTGATGCAAAAAACTGAAGTGTGAAAGAGGCCTAAGCTGTACTACATACAGGGGCTAATGGTGCAGCAGAAGTGTGAACTTTTTGATGCTTTTGTTTAATATTTTCCACTATAGTATATGGAGAGCATAAAAAACGCATGCAAAATTCCAATGAAGTCTCCAATTGTGGAACTGAAGCATTCCTCTACTAAAAAAAATGCATTCGAAAAAACTGCCACAAAAAAATACAATAAAAAGTATTGATTGCTTTAGTGCGAATACCTATGGAAACAATGCAGCACTTCTGCACGTGTGAACATGGCCCAGGAGAGACTCTGGACAATTTGTACGTTCTACACCAGGTTCACACTTGGGGTTATTTATTTTTTTATCACTACTTAGAATTACAGACAAATTAAAAAAAGTGATCTGAGCCAATTATATGGAAAAAATACAATATTATTTAACATTTATTCTGAAGCTATATGAAATAATTCCGACTACAGCAATGGTCTGTGCCCATCACGGGTGATCCGTGTTACCGGGAAGAGAGGAGGAGACATTCCTGGAAGAAGCTGACAATAGATACATCACATTATCTCACGTATGAGGATACAGAATTATACAGGTTTGAAAATATCAAATAGAAAGATTTGCCTGTAAACAGGTAAAAAAGCAAAAACAGTAAATAAAGCAATGACTTGGGCTCTTGTACCGGTAAGTTTTTATACATCTCATCCCAATCCAGCTAACCCCTATCCGTACAGTGGCAGCTGGTATTGGATGGTCTGCCATGGGTAACATAACTAGTTCTCCTATATTAGACCCATTGCCATGTTCGTCTTTATGACATCACAGAAGCGTTGTCCACGAGTCATGGAATGTTCCGCAAGAACGGTCAGTGCGAGGCAAGCAGAGATAGAGAGGAGAGCTGAACACTAACCCAGAGCGACTTGTAAATCACTTTTTACTTGTTTTGTTTATTTTTTTTACTTTTATTTCTTTTTTTTGGGAGTGTTTTCTACCATCCGCACACACTTTTGTGTGTGTGGAGGGGAAGGCAGCCTAATGGCTGCACCCGTAGCTGGAGGAAAGTTCCAACCACGGAGACGTCTCCCACATGCCAGGACATCCCTATACAGTCAGAGGCCTGAACACCACCAAAGGCCAACTGGCTTCACGGGGTATGTGATGGCAGTGCTTTATTATATCGTGTCAATTATTAAATGCCTGTTCAAAACACCAGAAAAGGCAAAGGACCGATATTCCAGACTGAAAAGTCCACCACCATATCCTACAATGCCCGAAATAGGCCGATTCGTACAACCTGCAGCAAACATCAGCGCAGAGCCAGAGGGTATGAAGGAACGCCTGATACTCACCAGAACAGTAGATGAGGAAGAGACAACAGCCACATTGCCCAGGAGCCCATCCCCATGCACCTGGATGGAGCTAACTCCCTCTCAAGCACGTATACTCCTCAGTATGCCTTACGACCATCAACCGCGTATTAAGGTGACTGCTAAACAAGGCTACAATCCTACACCACACCTGCCAGTCAGCTATACCACTGGAAAGATCATGCAAGTAATGCTGATGAGCCCACAGGATGTACAACGTGCCTACAAGAGAGATTTGGGTTTCCTTCCAAGTCTTAGGAAGATCATTCTCCCGAGAAGAGAATTCCGCGGCACTTTGATTTAGCCGGCGGAAAATGTAGTGGCGAGTTGCTTGCAGCAAGCACATACCATCTTCTGCACAGCTGCTTCTTAGACAGATTTTCCGGTTTTGACTATGGCTTGATCAATGGATCATGTTTCTATACTGCCGCCTGCCCTGACCTCTGCTTGTTTAAAGTTATGCATCTACACTGCCGCCTGCCCTGACCTTTGCTTGCTCAATGGATTATGTTTTTGAACTGCCGCCTGCCTGACCTCTGCTTGCTCAATGGATTGTTTCTGCACTGCCGCCTGCCTTGACCTCTGCTTGCTCAGTGGATTATGTTTTTGAACTGCCGCCTGCCCTGACCTCTGCTTGCTCAATGGATTATGTTTTTGAACTGACGCCTGCCCTGACCTCTGCTTGCTCAATGGATTATGTTTCTGCACTGCCGCCTGCCTGACCTCTGCTTGCTCAATGGATTATGTTTTTGAACTGCCGCCTGCCCTGACCTCAGCTTGCTCAATGGATTATGTTTCTGCACTGCCGCCTGCCCTGACCTCAGCTTGCTCAATGGATTATGCTTCTGCACTGCCGCCTGCCCTGACCTCTGCTTGTTTCCGGTTATTAATCTGTGATACTAATAAAAATGTATATTATTCTGCACTATATGGACTGTGGGTCGTTTTTTTTCTTTGGTTTTATGGTTGTTTCCGGTTATGTTTTTGCACTGCTGCCTGCCCTGACCTCTGCTTGTTTCCGGTTATGTTTCTGCACTGCTGCCTGCCCTGACCTTTGCTTGTTTCTGACTACTCATTTGCCTGCTGATTTTGTACTTCTTCCTCAATGCCTGCACTTTTAAGACCCCAGTAGAGCTAATTTATATAAATCCTGCATCCTAACAATGAAGCCGGGTTATAGGGCTTCTGATCACAATGGTAGGATGATGCCTCAATGTGAAGAAGGGTAGCACCAGTTCTTCACCTAACAGTATGGAATGCTTATCTAAAAAAATGAAAAAGGAACAGTACAGTATAGACAAAGGTCCCATAAACTCAACAAGAACAAACCATTAAGAACTTTAAGCATAAACATATGAGACAACAAACCAAGTGGCTCAGAATACCACATCCGACCCAACCAGCAGTTTTGTTGAAGGTATTTTCCTCTGATCTTTCGTTAAGAGGGTACAACATCTCAAATACATTAGACTGGTGTGGGTCTCCAACCATTTAGGAACCCTCAAATCAATAGTACAGGGGTCTTGAATCAGCCACAAAATTGCTTCAGGAAGAATTGGGTGGAGCACTGGTTTCATATGTACCCTGCCGCTCATGTCAAGGTCTATGAAAATAACCAAACACAAGGCTGAGTACTCAGATCTTATAGGAACCTCCCCAATAGTGAATGGCCATCTGTATATTCATAGTTCCCCAGGTCTGTAGACAGATGCGGGTTTCACGTCCGGGACCTCTGCCTATCAGACATTTATAGAATATTTTATGGATAACACATAAATGTATGGGAAAACTCCTCTTGTAAATAGTGCGCCTCAAGTTTCTTCTGCTGTTTGCAGTGGAATGTAGTCATCATAGCTAATATGAGGGAAGGATTCCTGAGAGGGGGTATACATCTACTATATCCATATTCTGTGGATATCTACCCTAATAAAGCTTATGGACGGTGAGTGCAGTGATGAGACCGACCCTTTATCAACATGTTCTGTCCCACAAACTAATGTAGTACACTGCACTGACCGCCGATAGACTTTATTCTCCAAAGACAATTTAAGTTTGTTATATGTATTAAAATACTTTTTTTCCCAGAATTATCTAAGAATTATCGACAAGGAAAATGGACTCAAGATAAAGCTTAGAAACATATATTTCTTTACAGCTCCTGATATAGGTATTGCGGTCTTTAAAAACAGTAGTCCCCAACTTCTGCCTCCTCAGCAAGTTATCCCCTAGCCATTGGTAGATCATAACTTGCTGATTACGGGTGTTTCACTGCCAGGACCCCCACCAATCCTAAGAACAGGGTGTCTGGAACAAGCGGCTGTTAAGAATGCGCAACAACACTTCTTTCATTATGGGACAATGATGGGGCTGATATGCTGATGATGGACTATGATGGGGCTGATGTGCTGATGATGGACTATGATGGGGCTGATGTGCTGATGATGGACTATGATGGGGTTGATGTGCTGATGATGGACTATGATGGGGCTGATGTGCTGATGATGAACTATGATTGGGATGATGAAGTCTGCAATAACAGAGCATAGCAGTACAACCCCTTAGCCTGGAGTGCCCTAACAAATAGCTGGGGAGGGTCCGAGCTCACAGTCAGACCTTAGAAGAAGAGTTAATAGTTTTGTTTCTTCTGTCTTAAAGGACAAAAAAGGCTTACAGTATATACTCGCGTATAAGTCGAGATTTTCAGCCCATTTTTTGGGGCTGAAAGTCCCCCTCTCGGCTTATACGCGAGTCATATACCGGGGGTCGGCCAGGGAGGGGGAGCGGGGGGTGTCGGAGATCATACTCACCTCTCCTGGCATGTTTCTGCAGCCCCCCGTGCTTATTCCATCTTCTCGGCGCTGTTCTTCCTGCTTTCAGCGGTCACGTGGTACGCTCATTACCCTCATTAATATGCACATATGTAATGAGCGGCACCACGTGACCGCAGAAAGCAGGAAGAACAGCACTGAGAAGATGGAACAAGCACGGGGGGCTGCAGAGACATGCCAGGAGAGGTGAGTATAACGGGGGGAGCCATATTCACCTGTGCCCCATTCCACCGCTGCGCATCGCTCTGCTGTCTTGCTTCCTCTGGCAGTGACGTTAAGGTCAGAGGGTGCCATGACGTAGTTAGCAGGCGCCCTCTGCCTGAACAGTCACTGCAGAGCCAGCAACGCTGAGGAGCAGCAGCTGCAGCAGTGACAAGGTGAGTATATAGTTTTTTTTTTCATTTTTTTAATTGAGGCTGCGGCAGCAGCATTGTAAGGGGCCACTAATCACTGTGCAGCAATACAAGGGGCCACTCATCACTGTGCAGCATTATAAGGGGCCACTCATCACTGTGCAGCATTATAAGGGGCCACTCATCACTGTGCAGCATTATAAGGGGCCACTCATCACTGTGCAGCATTATAAGGGGCCACTCATCACCTTGCAGCATTATAAGGGGCCACTCATCACCGTGCAGCATAATAAGGGGCCACTAATCACCGTGCAGCATAATAAGGAGCCACTAATCACTGCAGCATTTCAAGGGGCCACTAATCACTGTGCAGCATTATAAGGGGCCACTCATCACTGTGCAGCATTACAAGGGGCCACTCATCACTGTGCAGCATTACAAGGGGCCACTAATAACTGTGCAGCATTACAAGGGGCCACTAATCACTGTGCAGCATTACAAGGGGCCACTAATCACTGTGCAGCATTACAAGGGGCCACTAATCACTGTGCAGCATTATATGGGGCCAGTAATCACTGTGCAGCATTATATGGGGCCAGTAATCACTGTGCAGCATTATATGGGGCCACTCATCACTGTGCTGCATTATAAGAGGCCACTCATTACTGTGCAGCATTATAAGGGGGCCTCTCATTACTGTGCAGCATTATACGGGGCCACTAATCACTGTGCAGCATTACAAAGGGCCACTAATCACCGTGCAGCATAAGGGGCCACTAATCACTGCAGCATTTCAAGGGGCCACTAATCACTGTGCAGCATTATAAGTGGCCACTAATCACCGTGCAGCATTGTAAGGGGCCACTAATCAATGTGCAGCATTATAAGGGGCCACTAATCACTGTGCAGCATTATAAGGGGCCACTAATCACTGTGCAGCATTATAAGGGGCCACTAATCACTGTGCAGCATTATAAGGGGCCACTAATCATTGTGCAGCATTATAAGGGGCCACTCTCCATGCAGCATTATAAGGGGCCACCAATCACTGTGAAGCATTATATGGGGCATATGTTATTATGGACCATGTAATAGGGCTACCATTATTCACTGTGCAGCATTATTAGGCATATTTTTGTATGGAGCATCTTATGGAACCCATCATGAACTTTATGGAGCATTATATGGGGCCATCATGAACTTTATGGAGCATCTTATGGGGCCCATTTTATTTTTGAAATTTACCAGTAGCTTCGGCATTTTCCACCCTAGGTTTATAGGCGAGTCAATAAGTTTTCCCAGTTTTTTGTGACAAAATTAGGGTGGTCGGCTTATACATGGGTCGGCTTATACGCGAGTATATACGGACTTCTAAAGAAAATTGCCCCCAAGTTATTTTGAGCGACCCCGCCTGCTGTACCATCCTTGTGATTTACGAGAACGTTTCTCACTTCCTGCTAGGACAGCGGAAACCCAAGGAGTAAAGAGAGAAGGTCCTTATGGCTGCATGGAGTAATGCTGGAAATCTCTAAGTCTGCGGGGACAACAGAGACTTTAGAAGAAGGCAAACCAAGGTTTAGTGCTAGCACTAGTGTGAGAGAAGGTTTATACTACAGGAGAGAAGTGCTGTAACAGGAAAGAACCTAACAAATAAAAAAGATTGTAGACAAACCAGATTTTGCTATCTATTCATGTCATTGCCTTCCATATTACAGAGAAATTTCCCTAAATCCGGTATCTGATAATCCACAATGATGTATATTCAGGGTCGAACTGGGGTGTCTGGGGCCCACCAGGGGAATGGACTCTAGGGCCCCATCCTACAGCTATATGCTAATATCTGTCAGTCGTTATCCCCATTATAGTGGAGCATCGGCTGTAAAACACAGGCGGCTCCTGCACATCTACTGTGCACCCCCATAACTGGGATGTATAATTACGGTAGTTTACATTAATGTGGTTCTTTGGTTAAAACAATTTATCACCGATCCATGGGCTCTATAGGATAGCTGATCGCATACGTCCGACCATTAGAAACTGCACCGACCGGAAGAATGAGAAAGTTTTATCGTTGATAGGACACTTATCCCCATTTTAAAATGGAGCAGCAGGTTAGATATCTGACCGAAGCTTCATTCATTCTCTTTGGAGCTTCTATAAAAATACAAGTGCAGCCACTGAGGGAATGAATGGATCAGTTGTCAAGTCGGACATGCCACTCCAGTCTAATGGGGATAAAAAGTTCCACATTTTGCTGAATGGGTCCAAGTAGTTAGACCCCCCCAATCAATACGTTATCACTTGTCCTGTGAATAGGAGATTACGTTTTTCCACAGGAAACCCCTGTAAGTGCATCTCTGCCGCTGTTTACAAAGTATTTAATCTCTAATGGAAATAAAGAATATTCTCCTAATTAATATCAGAGAAGACTAATGACCGTCAAACACAACACAATCCACTGTACCAAGACCAATAATACCACATACAGGGTAGAAATACCACCACACCATGACCAGACCACATAGTACCCGCATCATATCACATAAAAGGCACAAATACAACCACACCATGACCAGACCACATATTACCACCACATAGTGACCGAATAATATGACATATTACCAGCATATAGGGACCAAATAATAATTCATACACGGAGAAATACTTCCACACTGTGAACAGTCCACAAATTACCACCACTTATTGATGGAATACTACAGTACTGATTATGAATACAAACCACAATAATAACAACACTGTTATTACCACCAGTGACATTATACACAGTACCTCTGTATATAGTGTCAGTGTACAGGTAATACAGTGATTACCAGTGACATTATACACAGGAGCTCAGTGATCACTGGCAACATTATTGTCAAGGTTTGCTCAGCTTGTGGGATTAGGTAGTTCAGAGGTTAATGTGGATGGCCTCACTCTGAGATTCTGGGAGGCTTTTTAAAGCCTCATTGTGGGCTCATTCCTCATCGTTTATACTCAGACCCTTGGCCGAGTGTGTGTGACCCTGGTGTGCTTTGTGACTGTAATACTTTATGCTTGTTTGGTTTTGATCTGGTTCTGTCCCTGTTACGAGTTCTGCCTGTCCCTCTTGTACTGCGTTGCTATCTCTGTGTATGACTCATTGCCTATGACCTGACTATTCTCTGATTGCCCCTCTTGTACTGTGCAGCTATCTCCATGTATGACTCATTGCTTACGTTCTGACTACTCTCTGCTCGCCCCTCTGGTATCGCGCCGCCCTCTCCATGTATGACCGCCCGTTTGTCTGACCTGAGTTCCCCTCGCCTCTACTCCAGGATTCCTGTAGTAGAGTCCTACAATCATCTTCAGAAGTGGGACACTAAGCCCCGCCCCCTGTGGTCACATGATCGTAGGTCCTTGTACTTCTTACTACCTTCAGCATCGCAGGTCCCGTCTGCCTCAACTTTCCCTGCAGTATCGGACCCCGGGCCCTCCCGCAGTAGGGGTGAGTCACGCTGCTCAGCCGTGGCAGTTCGCCGACGCTGACAGGATCCTGATATTTATACACAGAAGATCTGCATACAGTGTCAGTGTAATACAGTGACCACCAGTGAAATTATACACAGGAGCTTTTGGAAGTGCATTGAGCAGCAGGGTGGTTTGCTGGTGAAGGGAAAAAAAATCTCTTTAAATCTTCTGCCTGAGCGAGTGTAAACGAGCTGAGTGTGACCTGAGCGTAAGTGCGAACGGTGGTAAGTGTGTGACTTGTGATTCAGTGACTTTGGATTCAGGGAGTTTGCAAAGGAGGTATTACTGAATTGCTGTTATATTTTATTAATACTTTTTATTTATTTTTACTTATCTTTTCTGTCTGGTGCAATCCCCATTAGGAATGTGCTCCACTATTGCCAATGCCATCCAGTGTACGTCTTGCCGCATGTACGCAATCCTTGACCAGCCAGTCGAGGGTGCATACTGCTGTGCGAGATGTGAGCACATTGTGCATTTGGAAGCCCAGATACTGGATTTAAATGTGCAGCTGGCAACACTGAGATCAATAGACAATATGGAAAGGAGACTTCTACTCACTGAGCAGACGCTCAATGAGATAGATGAGGGGGGGATGCTAGGTTGGAGCTGCAGGACAGTGAAGCAGTAAGATGGGTGACAGTTAGAAGGTGGGGTAGACAGAAGAGTGCCAGGGAGGCTAGTCCTGATCTGGCACAACCCAATAAGTTTGCCAAGTTGGCAGATGAGGGGAGTGTCAGTGCAGGGGTAGCACTGCTGCAGCAAGGCATGTCCTCTGAAAGCCAGAGGAGTATATGCTCCAGTAAGGGGAGAAATAGGAGAGCAGGGCAGGCCAGACAGGTGCTGGTAGTGGGGGACTCAATTATTAGGGGAACAGATAGGGCAATCTGTCACAAAGAAAGGGATCGTCGAACGGTGTGCTGCCTATCTGGCGCGCAAGTCTGACACATCGCTGACCGGGTTGACAGATTACTGGGAGGGGCTGGTGAGGATCCAGCGGTCATGGTGCACATTGGTACAAATGACACAGAGGTAGGTGGAAGGTCCTTAAAGATGATTTCAGGGAATTAGGCTGCAATCTTAAGGCAAGGACCTCCAAGGTGGTATTTTTGGAAATATTTCCTGTACCACGTGCCACACCAGAGAGGAGATTAGGGAAGTTAATAAGTGGTTCAAGAATTAGTGTAGGAAGGAGGGGTTTGGGTTCCTGGAGAACTGGGCCGACTTCTCAGTTGGCTACAGGTTCTACGCTAGGGACGGGCTGCACCTCAATGGGGAGGGTGCAGCTGTGCTGGGGAAAAAAATGGCTAGAAGGGTGGAGGAGTGTTTAAATTTGGAACTAGGGGAGGGTATTCATTTTATAAGAGGGGAAGACTGTGTAGATAGAGACCTGGGCACAAATAATGAAATTGGGGGTGGTAGTGGCATGGGGGGTGAGGTTAGAACAGTTAATAATTTAAGAAATAGAGGTACAGACATACATAAAGTGCATGTATACAAATGCCAGAAGCCTCGCCAACAAAATGGAGGACTTAGAATTAATTTTGTTGGAAGATAAGGTATATTGCACCCCCTCATAGGGTATAAGGCTGCCCCCTCATAGGGTATAATGCTTCTCCCCCCTCATAGGGTATAATGCACCCCCTCATAGGGTATAATGCTGCCCCCTCATAGGGTATAACACTAGATAGATAGATAGATAGATAGATATGTGATAATTAGATGTATAGATAGATAATAGATAGATAGATCTATGGATAGACAGATAGATATAAAGATATAAAGATAATAGATAGTGAAAGATATAGGTAGCTATAGAGATAGATAGACCTAGATAGATATAGATAGATAAATAGATAGATAGGGGATAAATAGATATATGGATAGATAGATAGAAAGATAGATAGATAGATAGATAGATAGATATAAAGATAATAGATAGTGATAGCTATAGATAGGTATATAGATAGATAGATAGGGGATAAATAGATAGATCTATGGATAGATGATATATAGATGGATAGATATAAAGATAATAGATAGAGATAGATATAGATAGGTATAGAGATAGATGGATATAGACTATTTATATCTATCTATATCTACCTCTATATCTATCTATCTATCTATATCTATCTCTATATCTAAGATAGAGACAGATAGATATAGAGATAGAGATATAGATATACAGATAGAAATAGATAGATATAGAGACAGATAGATATAGAGACAGATAGATATAGAGATAGATATAGATAGATATAGAGATATATAAAAAACAAACCACAATACTCACCTCTCCTCCTGCTCCCACGCTGATGACGGCTTCAGTGTCAGCAGCTGACCCGTCTGCCAGACACACAGCGGGTGCGCGATGAAGTGACGTCATCGCGCATCGGCTGTGAGTCAGGAGCAGAGGGGACTGATGGGAGAGAGATGCTCTCTATTCCACTGCAATTGAGCGCAGCGCCGGCTGCCTAGGTTGGGGAGCGGGGCCCCGGGGTGAGTGAAGGCCGAGAGTGAATGAATATTCATTTCTCTTTAGTAGTGGGGACAGTGGCTCCTGCCTCCTGACACCCGCTGCTGCTCCGCTGGCAGGGCCCCCATAGCAGCTGTGTGGCACTGGCTGGGGGCCCCTGGAGCAGTGGGGGCCCTAGGCAACTGCTGTCCCTGTATACCAGTAGAGGTGCCAGGGCCCACCAGATGCCAGGGCCCACCGGAGAATCAGTCCGACGCTACCTGTCTGTATATATAATGTCAGTGTACAAGTAATAGAATGATCACTGGAGACATACACAGGAGTTCTGTATATAGTGTATAGTGTACAGGTAATACAGTGACTCACCAGTAACATTATACACAGGAGCTCTGCATATAGTCAGCGTACAGGTAATACAAGGATCACCAGTGACATTATACACAGGAGCTCTGTATATACTATATAATGTAAGTGTCCAGGTAAATCACTGACTTACCAGTGACCTCTGTATTTGTAGCGATTCATCTTCGCTTTTCTTCCTCTTCCAGCCAGGACACGTTTGCTGCAGAAAATAACACACTATACTTGATCACTTCTAGACCACATTCCCCACTTTCCCCCCCGACTTCTACACTTTATGTGTAAAGGTCAGCCAGGGCAGTAGTCGTGGCTGAGTATTTCGGGTTCGGGCATTGTATACCCTGACCTCCCTCTACAGGAAAACGGTACCTCTTCTCTTGCATGGTACGGTGAATACTCACCGTGCCGTCAGCGTCCCCTTTGCTACGCCGACTTGATGCTGATCCTTGATCCCAATGAATAGAGACACAGTCCAGGGCAACTCTTAACTGAGCAAATTTATTTTCTTCAGGACACAGCACATCCACATAGTTTCCAGCATTTTCATCACAGTAAAGACAGCACATTACTTCATCTTTCCCTTCACTGTTCCTTGCAGTGTTTCCGTTTGACGAAGCGTCTCAGATGGCTCCTCAGTGTCCTCCCTGTATAGCGTCACCACGGTGAAGCGCTCTCCAGCATGTTTCGCCCCGGACATCAGAGATTCAGCCCACGTAGCTTTCCACCACATTCTGGAGTGACCTGCCCGTACCCTTTTACGGTAACCTTCAATCTTCCTCTGTTTACTTACACTCTTTTCCACTTTATTGCTGATTCTGCAGTACCGTGTTCTTCTCTAGATGGCTGGGCATCAGCTTTAACATCACGGGGTAGTTAGGCAGCTCAGGCATATAGCCCACCCGAGCACAAAGGGGTCAGGCCTCTGACTGCCTGAAACTGGAAGACCATCCTGGCTTATTCTCCAGCTATCCCCTCCTACAGTTAACTCCTATATGTCCTACAGCTACATCTACTGTGCAATGAGCTCAGTGCCCCATCTAGTGACCATAGCCCAGACTGCACTGTCCCTACCAAGTACAAGGTGCAGAAACATAGCTTATGCTATATAAATAATACAGCAACATGAAATATACGATAATGCGCAACAATGGTATAACATATATATAAATATATATACAAGTACAACAGCAACATGGGGGTTTAAAGGGGTAAGACTCTCAACCCCTTACACATGTCTACATATTGATATTAGTCATGTATTATACTACAGCACAGGCACCATTTTGATGAATGCAAACCTTTTTTTTGTAACCCCACAAACACCCGGAGCACCAGAATCTCAATAACTGAAATTTACAAATACAGATTACACAACAACCACAAGATGCATTTCATCACCCAGGTCACCTCATTTTAATCAGTATAATAGCGTAGACCTGACACTGTCTGTACTTTACTGTTCACAATCCTGCTGACAGGATCCCTTTAAATCTAAATTTTAATAAGTTTGTTCTTTTCTGCGCTAAACGTCCCCCAAACCCTGAGGACGGCGAGTATACCTTGGTTGTGTTTTGCTGTATGTGTATACAAAAGTAAAAGAAGAGCACCTATCAGGGGCTCAGAAAAGCTGGGTGGCATGTGTGCTAGTGTGTGACCCAGCGCAGGTGTCTCACTGGCCTATCAAAACAGTGACCGATAGCAGCAAACAGTGTGATGTGGATGTGAGAACTGTCTGCGCGGTGCGCTTAGGTGAGTGGACAAAAGAATATGGGAGGTTCACCTTTATAGTAACATCCCAGGGCAGGTGTGTCGTGAGCAAGTGGTGTTCAAGAAATATTGGTGGCAGTGGTTGTGACTTATCCTGACACACAATGTACAGGGAAATGGGAAAATTGTGAAAAAAAACGCAATTCTGACCTTAATTATGTTTACGGCGTACATTATGTGGTAAAAATGACCATGTAATATGATTCTCCTCATCAGTATGATTACAGAGATACTAAACGTGCCCAGATTTTTAAATTATTTTAGTGGTAGAAAAAAAATCAAGACTTTGAAATAAAAAATATGTTGGAGTTTGTGTTGCCATTTTCCGAGACCCGTAGTTTTACTTTTTCGTTCAATAGAGCTATGAGAGGGATTATTTTTTCATAAGGCGAGACGTTATTATGGATATTACTTTGGGATACATATGACATTTTAGTTGCTTGTTACGTATTTTAAGTGGTATTGCAGCGACCAAAAAATACCGCAATGTTGGCGTTTTTAAATTTTTTGTGTTTACCAATTGGGTTAATTATTTTTATATTTTGATAGCTCGGACTTTGCTGGATGTGGCGATATCACTTGACATTTTTTTTTATGTTCATTTTCAATGGAGGAAAATTGAACTTTTATGAGTTTTTTTTCAGATTTGTTTAAATCTTTTTTTGTTGTTTTACTTTTCTTTTCACTTCATTTATCGCTCCCTAAGGCCCCTTTCACACTTCAGTTTTTTGCAATCAGTCACAATCCGTCAGGTTTTGACAAAAACGGATCCTCAATTTTTTTTGGAGGATCCGTTTTTTCCCCATTGACTTGCATTAATGGCGGATTGTGACGGATGGCTGTCCGTTTCATCCGTTTTTTTTTTGAGGATCCGCCAAAAGTTGCTGTCCGTCACCATCCTCAAAGATTTCAAAACGGAGCTTGCAACAAAACTCTCTCTCTCTCTCCTTCCCGACCAGCATTTCCTTTAAATTTCCTCATTTTCAGGATCCTGTGCCATCCGTTCACATCAGTTCAGAACGGATCCGCTTGTCTGCCTTTTTGGCGGATTTGAACTGATGCAAAAAACTGAAGTGTGAAAGAGGCCTAAGCTGTACTACATACAGGGGCTAATGGTGCAGCAGAAGTGTGAACTTTTTGATGCTTTTGTTTAATATTTTCCACTATATTATATGGAGAGCATAAAAAACGCATGCAAAATTCCAATGAAGTCTCCAATTGTGGAACTGAAGCATTCCTCTACTAAAAAAAATGCATTCGAAAAAACTGCCACAAAAAAATACAATAAAAAGTTTTGATTGCTTTAGTGCGAATACCTATGGAAACAATGCAGCACTTCTGCACGTGTGAACATGGCCCAGGAGAGACTCTGGACAATTTGTACGTTCTACACCAGGTTCACACTTGGGGTTATTTATTTTTTTATCACTACTTAGAATTACAGACAAATTAAAAAAAGTGATCTGAGCCAATTATATGGAAAAAATACAATATTATTTAACATTTATTCTGAAGCTATATGAAATAATTCCGACTACAGCAATGGTCTGTGCCCATCACGGGTGATCCGTGTTACCGGGAAGAGAGGAGGAGACATTCCTACAAGGAGCTGACAATAGATACATCACATTATCTCACATATGAGGATACAGAATTATACAGGTTTGAAAATATCAAATAGAAAGATTTGCCTGTAAACAGGTAAAAAAGCAAAAACAGTAAATAAAGCAATGACTTGCGCTATTGTACCGGTAAGTTTTTATACATCTCATCCCAATCCAGCTAACCCCTATCCGTACAGTGGCAGCTGGTATTGGATGGTCTGCCATGGGTAACATAACTAGTTCTCCTATATTAGACCCATTGCCATGTTCGTCTTTATGACATCACAGAAGCGTTGTCCACGAGTCATGGAATGTTCCTCAAGAACGGTCAGTGCGAGGCAAGCAGAGATAGAGAGGAGAGCTGAACACTAACCCAGAGCGACTTGTAAATCACTTTTTACTTGTTTTGTTTATTTTTTTTACTTTTATTTCTTTTTTTTGGGAGTGTTTTCTACCATCCGCACACACTTTTGTGTGTGTGGAGGGGAAGGCAGCCTAATGGCTGCACCCGTAGCTGGAGGAAAGTTCCAACCACGGAGACGTCTCCCACATGCCAGGACATCCCTATACAGTCAGAGGCCTGAACACCACCAAAGGCCAACTGGCTTCACGGGGTATGTGATGGCAGTGCTTTATTATATCGTGTCAATTATTAAATGCCTGTTCAAAACACCAGAAAAGGCAAAGGACCGATATTCCAGACTGAAAAGTCCACCACCATATCCTACAATGCCCGAAATAGGCCGATTCGTACAACCTGCAGCAAACATCAGCGCAGAGCCAGAGGGTATGAAGGAACGCCTGATACTCACCAGAACAGTAGATGAGGAAGAGACAACAGCCACATTGCCCAGGAGCCCATCCCCATGCACCTGGATGGAGCTAACTCCCTCTCAAGCACGTATACTCCTCAGTATGCCTTACGACCATCAACCGCGTATTAAGGTGACTGCTAAACAAGGCTACAATCCTACACCACACCTGCCAGTCAGCTATACCACTGGAAAGATCATGCAAGTAATGCTGATGAGCCCACAGGATGTACAACGTGCCTACAAGAGAGATTTGGGTTTCCTTCCAAGTCCTAGGAAGATCATTCTCCCGAGAAGAGAATTCCGCGGCACTTTGATTTAGCCGGCGGAAAATGTAGTGGCGAGTTGCTTGCAGCAAGCACATACCATCTTCTGCACAGCTGCTTCTTAGACAGATTTTCCGGTTTTGACTATGGCTTGATCAATGGATCATGTTTCTATACTGCCGCCTGCCCTGACCTCTGCTTGTTTAAAGTTATGCATCTACACTGCCGCCTGCCCTGACCTTTGCTTGCTCAATGGATTATGTTTTTGAACTGCCGCCTGCCTGACCTCTGCTTGCTCAATGGATTGTTTCTGCACTGCCGCCTGCCTTCACCTCTGCTTGCTCAATGGATTATGTTTTTGAACTGCCGCCTACCCTGACCTCTGCTTGCTCAATGGATTATGTTTCTGCACTGCCGCCTGCCTTGACCTCTGCTTGCTCAGTGGATTATGTTTTTGAACTGCCGCCTGCCCTGACCTCTGCTTGCTCAATGGATTATGTTTTTGAACTGACGCCTGCCCTGACCTCTGCTTGCTCAATGGATTATGTTTCTGCACTGCCGCCTGCCTGACCTCTGCTTGCTCAATGGATTATGTTTTTGAACTGCCGCCTGCCCTGACCTCAGCTTGCTCAATGGATTATGTTTCTGCACTGCCGCCTGCCCTGACCTCAGCTTGCTCAATGGATTATGCTTCTGCACTGCCGCCTGCCCTGACCTCTGCTTGTTTCCGGTTATTAATCTGTGATACTAATAAAAATGTATATTATTCTGCACTATATGGACTGTGGGTCGTTTTTTTTCTTTGGTTTTATGGTTGTTTCCGGTTATGTTTTTGCACTGCTGCCTGCCCTGACCTCTGCTTGTTTCCGGTTATGTTTCTGCACTGCTGCCTGCCCTGACCTTTGCTTGTTTCTGACTACTCATTTGCCTGCTGATTTTGTACTTCTTCCTCAATGCCTGCACTTTTAAGACCCCAGTAGAGCTAATTTATATAAATCCTGCATCCTAACAATGAAGCCGGGTTATAGGGCTTCTGATCACAATGGTAGGATGATGCCTCAATGTGAAGAAGGGTAGCACCAGTTCTTCACCTAACAGTATGGAATGCTTATCTAAAAAAATGAAAAAGGAACAGTACAGTATAGACAAAGGTCCCATAAACTCAACAAGAACAAACCATTAAGAACTTTAAGCATAAACATGTGAGACAACAAACCAAGTGGCTCAGAATACCACATCCGACCCAACCAGCAGTTTTGTTGAAGGTATTTTCCTCTGATCTTTCGTTAAGAGGGTACAACATCTCAAATACATTAGACTGGTGTGGGTCTCCAACCATTTAGGAACCCTCAAATCAATAGTACAGGGGTCTTGAATCAGCCACAAAATTGCTTCAGGAAGAATTGGGTGGAGCACTGGTTTCATATGTACCCTGCCGCTCATGTCAAGGTCTATGAAAATAACCAAACACAAGGCTGAGTACTCAGATCTTATAGGAACCTCCCCAATAGTGAATGGCCATCTGTACATTCATAGTTCCCCAGGTCTGTAGACAGATGCGGGTTTCACGTCCGGGACCTCTGCCTATCAGACATTTATAGAATATTTTATGGATAACACATAAATGTATGGGAAAACTCCTCTTGTAAATAGTGCGCCTCAAGTTTCTTCTGCTGTTTGCAGTGGAATGTAGTCATCATAGCTAATATGAGGGAAGGATTCCTGAGAGGGGGTATACATCTACTATATCCATATTCTGTGGATATCTACCCTAATAAAGCTTATGGACGGTGAGTGCAGTGATGAGACCGACCCTTTATCAACATGTTCTGTCCCACAAACTAATGTAGTACACTGCACTGACCGCCGATAGACTTTATTCTCCAAAGACAATTTAAGTTTGTTATATGTATTAAAATACTTTTTTTCCCAGAATTATCTAAGAATTATCGACAAGGAAAATGGACTCAAGATAAAGCTTAGAAACATATATTTCTTTACAGCTCCTGATATAGGTATTGCGGTCTTTAAAAACAGTAGTCCCCAACTTCTGCCTCCTCAGCAAGTTATCCCCTAGCCATTGGTAGATCATAACTTGCTGATTACGGGTGTTTCACTGCCAGGACCCCCACCAATCCTAAGAACAGGGTGTCTGGAACAAGCGGCTGTTAAGAATGCGCAACAACACTTCTTTCATTATGGGACAATGATGGGGCTGATATGCTGATGATGGACTATGATGGGGCTGATGTGCTGATGATGGACTATGATGGGGCTGATGTGCTGATGATGGACTATGATGGGGTTGATGTGCTGATGATGGACTATGATGGGGCTGATGTGCTGATGATGAACTATGATTGGGATGATGAAGTCTGCAATAACAGAGCATAGCAGTACAACCCCTTAGCCTGGAGTGCCCTAACAAATAGCTGGGGAGGGTCCGAGCTCACAGTCAGACCTTAGAAGAAGAGTTAATAGTTTTGTTTCTTCTGTCTTAAAGGACAAAAAAGGCTTACAGTATATACTCGCGTATAAGTCGAGATTTTCAGCCCATTTTTTGGGGCTGAAAGTCCCCCTCTCGGCTTATACGCGAGTCATATACCGGGGGTCGGCCAGGGAGGGGGAGCGGGGGGGGTGTCGGAGATCATACTCACCTCTCCTGGCATGTTTCTGCAGCCCCCCGTGCTTATTCCATCTTCTCGGCGCTGTTCTTCCTGCTTTCAGCGGTCACGTGGTACGCTCATTACCCTCATTAATATGCACATATGTAATGAGCGGCACCATGTGACCGCAGAAAGCAGGAAGAACAGCACTGAGAAGATGGAACAAGCACGGGGGGCTGCAGAGACATGCCAGGAGAGGTGAGTATAACGGGGGGAGCCATATTCACCTGTGCCCCATTCCACCGCTGCGCATCGCTCTGCTGTCTTGCTTCCTCTGGCAGTGACGTTAAGGTCAGAGGGTGCCATGACGTAGTTAGCAGGCGCCCTCTGCCTGAACAGTCACTGCAGAGCCAGCAACGCTGAGGAGCAGCAGCTGCAGCAGTGACAAGGTGAGTATATAGTTTTTTTTTTCATTTTTTTAATTGAGGCTGCGGCAGCAGCATTGTAAGGGGCCACTAATCACTGTGCAGCAATACAAGGGGCCACTCATCACTGTGCAGCATTATAAGGGGCCACTCATCACTGTGCAGCATTATAAGGGGCCACTCATCACTGTGCAGCATTATAAGGGGCCACTCATCACTGTGCAGCATTATAAGGGGCCACTCATCACCTTGCAGCATTATAAGGGGCCACTCATCACCGTGCAGCATAATAAGGGGCCACTAATCACCGTGCAGCATAATAAGGAGCCACTAATCACTGCAGCATTTCAAGGGGCCACTAATCACTGTGCAGCATTATAAGGGGCCACTCATCACTGTGCAGCATTACAAGGGGCCACTCATCACTGTGCAGCATTACAAGGGGCCACTAATAACTGTGCAGCATTACAAGGGGCCACTAATCACTGTGCAGCATTACAAGGGGCCACTAATCACTGTGCAGCATTATATGGGGCCAGTAATCACTGTGCAGCATTATATAGGGCCAGTAATCACTGTGCAGCATTATATGGGGCCACTCATCACTGTGCTGCATTATAAGAGGCCACTCATCACTGTGCAGCATTATAAGGGGGCCTCTCATCACTGTGCAGCATTATACGGGGCCACTAATCACTGTGCAGCATTACAAAGGGCCACTAATCACCGTGCAGCATAAGGGGCCACTAATCACTGCATTTCAAGGGGCCACTAATCACTGTGCAGCATTATAAGTGGCCACTAATCACCGTGCAGCATTGTAAGGGGCCACTAATCAATGTGCAGCATTATAAGGGGCCACTAATCACTGTGCAGCATTATAAGGGGCCACTAATCACTGTGCAGCATTATAAGGGGCCACTAATCATTGTGCAGCATTATAAGGGTCCACTCTCCATGCAGCATTATAAGGGGCCACCAATCACTGTGCAGCATTATATGGGGCATATGTTATTATGGACCATGTTATAGGGCTACCATTATTCACTGTGCAGCATTATTAGGCATATTTTTGTATGGAGCATCTTATGGAACCCATCATGAACTTTATGGAGCATTATATGGGGCCATCATGAACTTTATGGAGCATCTTATGGGGCCCATTTTATTTTTGAAATTTACCAGTAGCTTCGGCATTTTCCACCCTAGGTTTATAGGCGAGTCAATAAGTTTTCCCAGTTTTTTGTGACAAAATTAGGGTGGTCGGCTTATACATGGGTCGGCTTATACACGAGTATATACGGACTTCTAAAGAAAATTGCCCCCAAGTTATTTTGAGCGACCCCGCCTGCTGTACCATCCTTGTGATTTACGAGAACGTTTCTCACTTCCTGCTAGGACAGCGGAAACCCAAGGAGTAAAGAGAGAAGGTCCTTATGGCTGCATGGAGTAATGCTGGAAATCTCTAAGTCTGCGGGGACAACAGAGACTTTAGAAGAAGGCAAACCAAGGTTTAGTGCTAGCACTAGTGTGAGAGAAGGTTTATACTACAGGACAGAAGTGCTGTAACAGGAAAGAACCTAACAAATAAAAAAGATTGTAGACAAACCAGATTTTGCTATCTATTCATGTCATTGCCTTCCATATTACAGAGAAATTTCCCTAAATCCGGTATCTGATAATCCACAATGATGTATATTCAGGGTCGAACTGGGGTGTCTGGGGCCCACCAGGGGAATGGACTCTAGGGCCCCATCCTACAGCTATATGCTAATATCTGTCAGTCGTTATCCCCATTATAGTGGAGCATCGGCTGTAAAACACAGGCGGCTCCTGTACATCTACTGTGCATCCCCATAACTGGGATGTATAATTACGGTAGTTTACATTAATGTGGTTCTTTGGTTAAAACAATTTATCACCGATCCATGGGCTCTATAGGATAGCTGATCGCATACGTCCGACCATTAGAAACTGCACCGACCGGAAGAATGAGAAAGTTTTATCGTTGATAGGACACTTATCCCCATTTTAAAATGGAGCAGCAGGTTAGATATCTGACCGAAGCTTCATTCATTCTCTTTGGAGCTTCTATAAAAATACAAGTGCAGCCACTGAGGGAATGAATGGATCAGTGGTCAAGTCGGACATGCCACTCCAGTCTAATGGGGATAAAAAGTTCCACATTTTGCTGAATGGGTCCAAGTAGTTAGACCCCCCCAATCAATACGTTATCACTTGTCCTGTGAATAGGAGATTACGTTTTTCCACAGGAAACCCCTGTAAGTGCATCTCTGCCGCTGTTTACAAAGTATTTAATCTCTAATGGAAATAAAGAATATTCTCCTAATTAATATCAGAGAAGACTAATGACCGTCAAACACAACACAATCCACTGTACCAAGACCAATAATACCACATACAGGGGAGAAATACCACCACACCATGACCAGACCACATAGTACCCGCATCATATCACATAAAAGGCACAAATACAACCACACCATGACCAGACCACATATTACCACCACATAGTGACCGAATAATATGACATATTACCAGCATATAGGGACCAAATAATAATTCATACACGGAGAAATACTTCCACACTGTGAACAGTCCACAAATTACCACCACTTATT
Source organism: Dendrobates tinctorius (assembly GCF_039654945.1). NCBI lineage: Eukaryota > Metazoa > Chordata > Amphibia > Anura > Dendrobatidae > Dendrobates > Dendrobates tinctorius. Next base: position 478,376 of record NW_027361791.1, on the reverse strand, counting down.
GATGGAATACTACAGTACTGATTATGAATACAAACCACAATAATAACAACACTGTTATTACCACCAGTGACATTATACACAGTACCTCTGTATATAGTGTCAGTGTACAGGTAATATAGTGATTACCAGTGACATTATACACAGGAGCTCAGTGATCACTGGCAACATTATTGTCAAGGTTTGCTCAGCTTGTGGGATTAGGTAGTTCAGAGGTTAATGTGGATGGCCTCACTCTGAGATTCTGGGAGGCTTTTTAAAGCCTCATTGTGGGCTCATTCCTCATCGTTTATACTCAGACCCTTGGCCGAGTGTGTGTGACCCTGGTGTGCTTTGTGACTGTAATACTTTATGCTTGTTTGGTTTTGATCTGGTTCTGTCCCTGTTACGAGTTCTGCCTGTCCCTCTTGTACTGCGTTGCTATCTCTGTGTATGACTCATTGCCTATGACCTGACTATTCTCTGATTGCCCCTCTTGTACTGTGCAGCTATCTCCATGTATGACTCATTGCTTACGTTCTGACTACTCTCTGCTCGCCCCTCTGGTATCGCGCCGCCCTCTCCATGTATGACCGCCCGTTTGTCTGACCTGAGTTCCCCTCGCCTCTACTCCAGGATTCCTGTAGTAGAGTCCTACAATCATCTTCAGAAGTGGGACACTAAGCCCCGCCCCCTGTGGTCACATGATCGTAGGTCCTTGTACTTCTTACTACCTTCAGCATCGCAGGTCCCGTCTGCCTCAACTTTCCCTGCAGTATCGGACCCCGGGCCCTCCCGCAGTAGGGGTGAGTCACGCTGCTCAGCCATGGCAGTTCGCCGACGCTGACAGGATCCTGATATTTATACACAGAAGATCTGCATACAGTGTCAGTGTAATACAGTGACCACCAGTGAAATTATACACAGGAGCTTTTGGAAGTGCATTGAGCAGCAGGGTGGTTTGCTGGTGAAGGGAAAAAAAATCTCTTTAAATCTTCTGCCTGAGCGAGTGTAAGCGAGCTGAGTGTGACCTGAGCGTCAGTGCGAACGGTGGTAAGTGTGTGACTTGTGATTCAGTGACTTTGGATTCAGGGAGTTTGCAAAGGAGGTATTACTGAATTGCTGTTATATTTTATTAATACTTTTTATTTATTTTTACTTAGCTTTTCTGTCTGGTGCAATCCCCATTAGGAATGTGCTCCACTATTGCCAATGCCATCCAGTGTACGTCTTGACGCATGTACGCAATCCTTGACCAGCCAGTCGAGGGTGCATACTGCTGTGCGAGATGTGAGCACATTGTGCATTTGGAAGCCCAGATACTGGATTTAAATGTGCAGCTGGCAACACTGAGATCAATAGACAATATGGAAAGGAGACTTCTACTCACTGAGCAGACGCTCAATGAGATAGATGAGGGGGGGATGCTAGGTTGGAGCTGCAGGACAGTGAAGCAGTAAGATGGGTGACAGTTAGAAGGTGGGGTAGACAGAAGAGTGCCAGGGAGGCTAGTCCTGATCTGGCACAACCCAATAAGTTTGCCAAGTTGGCAGATGAGGGGAGTGTCAGTGCAGGGGTAGCACTGCTGCAGCAAGGCATGTCCTCTGAAAGCCAGAGGAGTATATGCTCCAGTAAGGGGAGAAATAGGAGAGCAGGGCAGGCCAGACAGGTGCTGGTAGTGGGGGACTCAATTATTAGGGGAACAGATAGGGCAATCTGTCACAAAGAAAGGGATCGTCGAACGGTGTGCTGCCTATCTGGCGCGCAAGTCTGACACATCGCTGACCGGGTTGACAGATTACTGGGAGGGGCTGGTGAGGATCCAGCGGTCATGGTGCACATTGGTACAAATGACACAGAGGTAGGTGGAAGGTCCTTAAAGATGATTTCAGGGAATTAGGCTGCAATCTTAAGGCAAGGACTTCCAAGGTGGTATTTTTGGAAATATTTCCTGTACCACGTGCCACGCCAGAGAGGAGATTAGGGAAGTTAATAAGTGGTTCAAGAATTAGTGTAGGAAGGAGGGGTTTGGGTTCCTGGAGAACTGGGCCGACTTCTCAGTTGGCTACAGGTTCTACGCTAGGGACGGGCTGCACCTCAATGGGGAGGGTGCAGCTGTGCTGGGGAAAAAAATGGCTAGAAGGGTGGAGGAGTGTTTAAACTTGGAACTAGGGGAGGATATTCATTTTATAAGAGGGGAAGACTGTGTAGATAGAGACCTGGGCACAAATAATGAAATTGGAGGTGGTAGTGGCATGGGGGGTGAGGTTAGAACAGTTAATAATTTAAGAAATAGAGGTACAGACATACATAAAGTGCATGTATACAAATGCCAGAAGCCTCGCCAACAAAATGGAGGACTTAGAATTAATTTTGTTGGAAGATAAGGTATATTGCACCCCCTCATAGGGTATAAGGCTGCCCCCTCATAGGGTATAATGCTTCTCCCCCCTCATAGGGTATAATGCACCCCCTCATAGGGTATAATGCTGCCCCCTCATAGGGTATAACACTAGATAGATAGATAGATATGTGATAATTAGATGTATAGATAGATAATAGATAGATAGATCTATGGATAGACAGATAGAAATAAAGATATAAAGATAATAGATAATGAAAGATATAGGTAGCTATAGAGATAGATAGATAGACCTAGATAGATATAGATAGATAAATAGATAGATAGGGGATAAATAGATATATGGATAGATAGATAGATAGATATAAAGATAATAGATAGTGATAGCTATAGATAGGTATATAGATAGATAGATAGGGGATAAATAGATAGATCTATGGATACATGATATATAGATGGATAGATATAAAGATAATAGATAGAGATAGATATAGATAGGTATAGAGATAGATGGATATAGACTATTTATATCTATCTATATCTACCTCTATATCTATCTATCTATCTATCTATCTATATCTATCTCTATATCTAAGATAGAGACAGATAGATATAGAGATAGAGATATAGATATACAGATAGAAATAGATAGATATAGAGATATATAGATATAGAGACAGATAGATATAGAGATAGATATAGATAGATATAGAGATATATAAAAAACAAACCACAATACTCACCTCTCCTCCTGCTCCCACGCTGATGACGGCTTCAGTGTCAGCAGCTGACCCGTCTGCCAGACACACAGCGGGTGCGCGATGAAGTGACGTCATCGCGCATCGGCTGTGAGTCAGGAGCAGAGGGGACTGATGGGAGAGAGATGCTCTCTATTCCACTGAAATTGAGCGCAGCGCCGGCTGCCTAGGTTGGGGAGCGGGGCCCCGGGGTGAGTGGAGGCCGAGAGTGAATGAATATTCATTTCTCTTTAGTAGTGGGGACAGTGGCTCCTGCCTCCTGACACCCGCTGCTGCTCCGCTGGCAGGGCCCCCATAGCAGCTGTGTGGCACTGGCTGGGGGCCCCTGGAGCAGTGGGGGCCCTAGGCAACTGCTGTCCCTGTATACCAGTAGAGGTGCCAGGGCCCACCAGATGCCAGGGCCCACCGGAGAATCAGTCCGACGCTACCTGTCTGTATATATAATGTCAGTGTACAAGTAATAGAATGATCACTGGAGACATACACAGGAGTTCTGTATATAGTGTATAGTGTACAGGTAATACAGTGACTCACCAGTAACATTATACACAGGAGCTCTGCATATAGTCAGCGTACAGGTAATACAAGGATCACCAGTGACATTATACACAGGAGCTCTGTATATACTATATAATGTAAGTGTCCAGGTAAATCACTGACTTACCAGTGACCTCTGTATTTGTAGCGATTCATCTTCGCTTTTCTTCCTCTTCCAGCCAGGACACGTTTGCTGCAGAAAATAACACACTATACTTGATCACTTCTAGACCACATTCCCCACTTTCCCCCCCGACTTCTACACTTTATGTGTAAAGGTCAGCCAGGGCAGTAGTCGTGGCTGAGTATTTCGGGTTCGGGCATTGTATACCCTGACCTCCCTCTACAGGAAAACGGTACCTCTTCTCTTGCATGGTACGGTGAATACTCACCGTGCCGTCAGCGTCCCCTTTGCTACGCCGACTTGATGCTGATCCTTGATCCCAATGAATAGAGACACAGTCCAGGGCAACTCTTAACTGAGCAAATTTATTTTCTTCAGGACACAGCACATCCACATAGTTTCCAGCATTTTCATCACAGTAAAGACAGCACATTACTTCATCTTTCCCTTCACTGTTCCTTGCAGTGTTTCCGTTTGACGAAGCGTCTCAGATGGCTCCTCAGTGTCCTCCCTGTATAGCGTCACCACGGTGAAGCGCTCTCCAGCATGTTTCGCCCCGGACATCAGAGATTCAGCCCACGTAGCTTTCCACCACATTCTGGAGTGACCTGCCCGTACCCTTTTACGGTAACCTTCAATCTTCCTCTGTTTACTTACACTCTTTTCCACTTTATTGCTGATTCTGCAGTACCGTGTTCTTCTCTAGATGGCTGGGCATCAGCTTTAACATCACGGGGTAGTTAGGCAGCTCAGGCATATAGCCCACCCGAGCACAAAGGGGTCAGGCCTCTGACTGCCTGAAACTGGAAGACCATCCTGGCTTATTCTCCAGCTATCCCCTCCTACAGTTAACTCCTATATGTCCTACAGCTACATCTACTGTGCAATGAGCTCAGTGCCCCATCTAGTGACCATAGCCCAGACTGCACTGTCCCTACCAAGTACAAGGTGCAGAAACATAGCTTATGCTATATAAATAATACAGCAACATGAAATATACGATAATGCGCAACAATGGTATAACATATATATAAATATATATACAAGTACAACAGCAACATGGGGGTTTAAAGGGGTAAGACTCTCAACCCCTTACACATGTCTACATATTGATATTAGTCATGTATTATACTACAGCACAGGCACCATTTTGATGAATGCAAACCTTTTTTTTGTAACCCCACAAACACCCGGAGCACCAGAATCTCAATAACTGAAATTTACAAATACAGATTACACAACAACCACAAGATGCATTTCATCACCCAGGTCACCTCATTTTAATCAGTATAACAGCGTAGACCTGACACTGTCTGTACTTTACTGTTCACAATCCTGCTGACAGGATCCCTTTAAATCTAAATTTTAATAAGTTTGTTCTTTTCTGCGCTAAACGTCCCCCAAACCCTGAGGACGGCGAGTATACCTTGGTTGTGTTTTGCTGTATGTGTATACAAAAGTAAAAGAAGAACACCTATCAGGGGCTCAGAAAAGCTGGGTGGCATGTGTGCTAGTGTGTGACCCAGCGCAGGTGTCTCACTGGCCTATCAAAACAGTGACCGATAGCAGCAAACAGTGTGATGTGGATGTGAGAACTGTCTGCGGGGTGCGCTTAGGTGAGTGGACAAAAGAATATGGGAGGTTCACCTTTATAGTAACATCCCAGGGCAGGTGTGTCGTGAGCAAGTGGTGTTCAAGAAATATTGGTGGCAGTGGTTGTGACTTATCCTGACACACAATGTACAGGGAAATGGGAAAATTGTGAAAAAAAACGCAATTCTGACCTTAATTATGTTTACGGCGTACATTATGTGGTAAAAATGACCATGTAATATGATTCTCCTCATCAGTATGATTACAGAGATACTAAACGTGCCCAGATTTTTAAATTATTTTAGTGGTAGAAAAAAAATCAAGACTTTGAAATAAAAAATATGTTGGAGTTTGTGTTGCCATTTTCCGAGACCCGTAGTTTTACTTTTTCGTTCAATAGAGCTATGAGAGGGATTATTTTTTCATAAGGCGAGACGTTATTATGGATATTACTTTGGGATACATATGACATTTTAGTTGCTTGTTACGTATTTTAAGTGGTATTGCAGCGACCAAAAAATACCGCAATGTTGGCGTTTTTAAATTTTTTGTGTTTACCAATTGGGTTAATTATTTTTATATTTTGATAGCTCGGACTTTGCTGGATGTGGCGATATCACTTGACATTTTTTTTTATGTTCATTTTCAATGGAGGAAAATTGAACTTTTATGAGTTTTTTTTTCAGATTTGTTTAAATCTTTTTTTGTTGTTTTACTTTTCTTTTCACTTCATTTATCGCTCCCTAAGGCCCCTTTCACACTTCAGTTTTTTGCAATCAGTCACAATCCGTCAGGTTTTGACAAAAACGGATCCTCAATTTTTTTTTGAGGATCCGTTTTTTCCCCATTGACTTGCATTAATGGCGGATTGTGACGGATGGCTGTCCGTTTCATCAGTTTTTTTTTTGAGGATCCGCCAAAAGTTGCTGTCCGTCACCATCCTCAAAGATTTCAAAACGGAGCTTGCAACAAAACTCTCTCTCTCTCTCTCTCCTTCCCGACCAGCGTTTCCTTTAAATTTCCTCATTTTCAGGATCCTGTGCCATCCGTTCACATCAGTTCAGAACGGATCCGCTTGTCTGCCTTTTTGGCGGATTTGAACTGATGCAAAAAACTGAAGTGTGAAAGAGGCCTAAGCTGTACTACATACAGGGGCTAATGGTGCAGCAGAAGTGTGAACTTTTTGATGCTTTTGTTTAATATTTTCCACTATAGTATATGGAGAGCATAAAAAACGCATGCAAAATTCCAATGAAGTCTCCAATTGTGGAACTGAAGCATTCCTCTACTAAAAAAAATGCATTCGAAAAAACTGCCACAAAAAAATACAATAAAAAGTTTTGATTGCTTTAGTGCGAATACCTATGGAAACAATGCAGCACTTCTGCACGTGTGAACATGGCCCAGGAGAGACTCTGGACAATTTGTACGTTCTACACCAGGTTCACACTTGGGGTTATTTATTTTTTTATCACTACTTAGAATTACAGACAAATTAAAAAAAGTGATCTGAGCCAATTATATGGAAAAAATACAATATTATTTAACATTTATTCTGAAGCTATATGAAATAATTCTGACTACAGCAATGGTCTGTGCCCATCACGGGTGATCCGTGTTACCGGGAAGAGAGGAGGAGACATTCCTGGAAGAAGCTGACAATAGATACATCACATTATCTCACGTATGAGGATACAGAATTATACAGGTTTGAAAATATCAAATAGAAAGATTTGCCTGTAAACAGGTAAAAAAGCAAAAACAGTAAATAAAGCAATGACTTGCGCTATTGTACCGGTAAGTTTTTATACATCTCATCCCAATCCAGCTAACCCCTATCCGTACAGTGGCAGCTGGTATTGGATGGTCTGCCATGGGTAACATAACTAGTTCTCCTATATTAGACCCATTGCCATGTTCGTCTTTATGACATCACAGAAGCGTTGTCCACGAGTCATGGAATGTTCCGCAAGAACGGTCAGTGCGAGGCAAGCAGAGATAGAGAGGAGAGCTGAACACTAACCCAGAGCGACTTGTAAATCACTTTTTACTTGTTTTGTTTATTTTTTTTACTTTTATTTCTTTTTTTTGGGAGTGTTTTCTACCATCCGCACACACTTTTGTGTGTGTGGAGGGGAAGGCAGCCTAATGGCTGCACCCGTAGCTGGAGGAAAGTTCCAACCACGGAGACGTCTCCCACATGCCAGGACATCCCTATACAGTCAGAGGCCTGAACACCACCAAAGGCCAACTGGCTTCACGGGGTATGTGATGGCAGTGCTTTATTATATCGTGTCAATTATTAAATGCCTGTTCAAAACACCAGAAAAGGCAAAGGACCGATATTCCAGACTGAAAAGTCCACCACCATATCCTACAATGCCCGAAATAGGCCGATTCGTACAACCTGCAGCAAACATCAGCGCAGAGCCAGAGGGTATGAAGGAACGCCTGATACTCACCAGAACAGTAGATGAGGAAGAGACAACAGCCACATTGCCCAGGAGCCCATCCCCATGCACCTGGATGGAGCTAACTCCCTCTCAAGCACGTATACTCCTCAGTATGCCTTACGACCATCAACCGCGTATTAAGGTGACTGCTAAACAAGGCTACAATCCTACACCACACCTGCCAGTCAGCTATACCACTGGAAAGATCATGCAAGTAATGCTGATGAGCCCACAGGATGTACAACGTGCCTACAAGAGAGATTTGGGTTTCCTTCCAAGTCCTAGGAAGATCATTCTCCCGAGAAGAGAATTCCGCGGCACTTTGATTTAGCCGGCGGAAAATGTAGTGGCGAGTTGCTTGCAGCAAGCACATACCATCTTCTGCACAGCTGCTTCTTAGACAGATTTTCCGGTTTTGACTATGGCTTGATCAATGGATCATGTTTCTATACTGCCGCCTGCCCTGACCTCTGCTTGTTTAAAGTTATGCATCTACACTGCCGCCTGCCCTGACCTTTGCTTGCTCAATGGATTATGTTTTTGAACTGCCGCCTGCCTGACCTCTGCTTGCTCAATGGATTGTTTCTGCACTGCCGCCTGCCTTGACCTCTGCTTGCTCAGTGGATTATGTTTTTGAACTGCCGCCTGCCCTGACCTCTGCTTGCTCAATGGATTATGTTTCTGCACTGCCGCCTGCCTTGACCTCTGCTTGCTCAGTGGATTATGTTTTTGAACTGCCGCCTACCCTGACCTCTGCTTGCTCAATGGATTATGTTTTTGAACTGACGCCTGCCCTGACCTCTGCTTGCTCAATGGATTATGTTTCTGCACTGCCGCCTGCCTGACCTCTGCTTGCTCAATGGATTATGTTTTTGAACTGCCGCCTGCCCTGACCTCAGCTTGCTCAATGGATTATGTTTCTGCACTGCCGCCTGCCCTGACCTCAGCTTGCTCAATGGATTATGCTTCTGCACTGCCGCCTGCCCTGACCTCTGCTTGTTTCCGGTTATTAATCTGTGATACTAATAAAAATGTATATTATTCTGCACTATATGGACTGTGGGTCGTTTTTTTTCTTTGGTTTTATGGTTGTTTCCGGTTATGTTTTTGCACTGCTGCCTGCCCTGACCTCTGCTTGTTTCCGGTTATGTTTCTGCACTGCTGCCTGCCCTGACCTTTGCTTGTTTCTGACTACTCATTTGCCTGCTGATTTTGTACTTCTTCCTCAATGCCTGCACTTTTAAGACCCCAGTAGAGCTAATTTATATAAATCCTGCATCCTAACAATGAAGCCGGGTTATAGGGCTTCTGATCACAATGGTAGGATGATGCCTCAATGTGAAGAAGGGTAGCACCAGTTCTTCACCTAACAGTATGGAATGCTTATCTAAAAAAATGAAAAAGGAACAGTACAGTATAGACAAAGGTCCCATAAACTCAACAAGAACAAACCATTAAGAACTTTAAGCATAAACATATGAGACAACAAACCAAGTGGCTCAGAATACCACATCCGACCCAACCAGCAGTTTTGTTGAAGGTATTTTCCTCTGATCTTTCGTTAAGAGGGTACAACATCTCAAATACATTAGACTGGTGTGGGTCTCCAACCATTTAGGAACCCTCAAATCAATAGTACAGGGGTCTTGAATCAGCCACAAAATTGCTTCAGGAAGAATTGGGTGGAGCACTGGTTTCATATGTACCCTGCCGCTCATGTCAAGGTCTATGAAAATAACCAAACACAAGGCTGAGTACTCAGATCTTATAGGAACCTCCCCAATAGTGAATGGCCATCTGTATATTCATAGTTCCCCAGGTCTGTAGACAGATGCGGGTTTCACGTCCGGGACCTCTGCCTATCAGACATTTATAGAATATTTTATGGATAACACATAAATGTATGGGAAAACTCCTCTTGTAAATAGTGCGCCTCAAGTTTCTTCTGCTGTTTGCAGTGGAATGTAGTCATCATAGCTAATATGAGGGAAGGATTCCTGAGAGGGGGTATACATCTACTATATCCATATTCTGTGGATATCTACCCTAATAAAGCTTATGGACGGTGAGTGCAGTGATGAGACCGACCCTTTATCAACATGTTCTGTCCCACAAACTAATGTAGTACACTGCACTGACCGCCGATAGACTTTATTCTCCAAAGACAATTTAAGTTTGTTATATGTATTAAAATACTTTTTTTCCCAGAATTATCTAAGAATTATCGACAAGGAAAATGGACTCAAGATAAAGCTTAGAAACATATATTTCTTTACAGCTCCTGATATAGGTATTGCGGTCTTTAAAAACAGTAGTCCCCAACTTCTGCCTCCTCAGCAAGTTATCCCCTAGCCATTGGTAGATCATAACTTGCTGATTACGGGTGTTTCACTGCCAGGACCCCCACCAATCCTAAGAACAGGGTGTCTGGAACAAGCGGCTGTTAAGAATGCGCAACAACACTTCTTTCATTATGGGACAATGATGGGGCTGATATGCTGATGATGGACTATGATGGGGCTGATGTGCTGATGATGGACTATGATGGGGCTGATGTGCTGATGATGGACTATGATGGGGTTGATGTGCTGATGATGGACTATGATGGGGCTGATGTGCTGATGATGAACTATGATTGGGATGATGAAGTCTGCAATAACAGAGCATAGCAGTACAACCCCTTAGCCTGGAGTGCCCTAACAAATAGCTGGGGAGGGTCCGAGCTCACAGTCAGACCTTAGAAGAAGAGTTAATAGTTTTGTTTCTTCTGTCTTAAAGGACAAAAAAGGCTTACAGTATATACTCGCGTATAAGTCGAGATTTTCAGCCCATTTTTTGGGGCTGAAAGTCCCCCTCTCGGCTTATACGCGAGTCATATACCGGGGGTCGGCCAGGGAGGGGGAGCGGGGGGTGTCGGAGATCATACTCACCTCTCCTGGCATGTTTCTGCAGCCCCCCGTGCTTATTCCATCTTCTCGGCGCTGTTCTTCCTGCTTTCAGCGGTCACGTGGTACGCTCATTACCCTCATTAATATGCACATATGTAATGAGCGGCACCACGTGACCGCAGAAAGCAGGAAGAACAGCACTGAGAAGATGGAACAAGCACGGGGGGCTGCAGAGACATGCCAGGAGAGGTGAGTATAACGGGGGGAGCCATATTCACCTGTGCCCCATTCCACCGCTGCGCATCGCTCTGCTGTCTTGCTTCCTCTGGCAGTGACGTTAAGGTCAGAGGGTGCCATGACGTAGTTAGCAGGCGCCCTCTGCCTGAACAGTCACTGCAGAGCCAGCAACGCTGAGGAGCAGCAGCTGCAGCAGTGACAAGGTGAGTATATAGTTTTTTTTTTCATTTTTTTAATTGAGGCTGCGGCAGCAGCATTGTAAGGGGCCACTAATCACTGTGCAGCAATACAAGGGGCCACTCATCACTGTGCAGCATTATAAGGGGCCACTCATCACTGTGCAGCATTATAAGGGGCCACTCATCACTGTGCAGCATTATAAGGGGCCACTCATCACCTTGCAGCATTATAAGGGGCCACTCATCACTGTGCAGCATTATAAGGGGCCACTCATCACTGTGCAGCATTACAAGGGGCCACTCATCACTGTGCAGCATTACAAGGGGCCACTAATAACTGTGCAGCATTACAAGGGGCCACTAATCACTGTGCAGCATTACAAGGGGCCACTAATCACTGTGCAGCATTACAAGGGGCCACTAATCACTGTGCAGCATTATATGGGGCCAGTAATCACTGTGCAGCATTATATGGGGCCAGTAATCACTGTGCAGCATTATATGGGGCCACTCATCACTGTGCTGCATTATAAGAGGCCACTCATTACTGTGCAGCATTATAAGGGGGCCTCTCATTACTGTGCAGCATTATACGGGGCCACTAATCACTGTGCAGCATTACAAAGGGCCACTAATCACCGTGCAGCATAAGGGGCCACTAATCACTGCAGCATTTCAAGGGGCCACTAATCACTGTGCAGCATTATAAGTGGCCACTAATCACCGTGCAGCATTGTAAGGGGCCACTAATCAATGTGCAGCATTATAAGGGGCCACTAATCACTGTGCAGCATTATAAGGGGCCACTAATCACTGTGCAGCATTATAAGGGGCCACTAATCACTGTGCAGCATTATAAGGGGCCACTAATCATTGTGCAGCATTATAAGGGGCCACTCTCCATGCAGCATTATAAGGGGCCACCAATCACTGTGAAGCATTATATGGGGCATATGTTATTATGGACCATGTAATAGGGCTACCATTATTCACTGTGCAGCATTATTAGGCATATTTTTGTATGGAGCATCTTATGGAACCCATCATGAACTTTATGGAGCATTATATGGGGCCATCATGAACTTTATGGAGCATCTTATGGGGCCCATTTTATTTTTGAAATTTACCAGTAGCTTCGGCATTTTCCACCCTAGGTTTATAGGCGAGTCAATAAGTTTTCCCAGTTTTTTGTGACAAAATTAGGGTGGTCGGCTTATACATGGGTCGGCTTATACGCGAGTATATACGGACTTCTAAAGAAAATTGCCCCGAAGTTATTTTGAGCGACCCCGCCTGCTGTACCATCCTTGTGATTTACGAGAACGTTTCTCACTTCCTGCTAGGACAGCGGAAACCCAAGGAGTAAAGAGAGAAGGTCCTTATGGCTGCATGGAGTAATGCTGGAAATCTCTAAGTCTGCGGGGACAACAGAGACTTTAGAAGAAGGCAAACCAAGGTTTAGTGCTAGCACTAGTGTGAGAGAAGGTTTATACTACAGGAGAGAAGTGCTGTAACAGGAAAGAACCTAACAAATAAAAAAGATTGTAGACAAACCAGATTTTGCTATCTATTCATGTCATTGCCTTCCATATTACAGAGAAATTTCCCTAAATCCGGTATCTGATAATCAACAATGATGTATATTCAGGGTCGAACTGGGGTGTCTGGGGCCCACCAGGGGAATGGACTCTAGGGCCCCATCCTACAGCTATATGCTAATATCTGTCAGTCGTTATCCCCATTATAGTGGAGCATCGGCTGTAAAACACAGGCGGCTCCTGCACATCTACTGTGCACCCCCATAACTGGGATGTATAATTACGGTAGTTTACATTAATGTGGTTCTTTGGTTAAAACAATTTATCACCGATCCATGGGCTCTATAGGATAGCTGATCGCATACGTCCGACCATTAGAAACTGCACCGACCGGAAGAATGAGAAAGTTTTATCGTTGATAGGACACTTATCCCCATTTTAAAATGGAGCAGCAGGTTAGATATCTGACCGAAGCTTCATTCATTCTCTTTGGAGCTTCTATAAAAATACAAGTGCAGCCACTGAGGGAATGAATGGATCAGTTGTCAAGTCGGACATGCCACTCCAGTCTAATGGGGATAAAAAGTTCCACATTTTGCTGAATGGGTCCAAGTAGTTAGACCCCCCCAATCAATACGTTATCACTTGTCCTGTGAATAGGAGATTACGTTTTTCCACAGGAAACCCCTGTAAGTGCATCTCTGCCGCTGTTTACAAAGTATTTAATCTCTAATGGAAATAAAGAATATTCTCCTAATTAATATCAGAGAAGACTAATGACCGTCAAACACAACACAATCCACTGTACCAAGACCAATAATACCACATACAGGGGAGAAATACCACCACACCATGACCAGACCACATAGTACCCGCATCATATCACATAAAAGGCACAAATACAACCACACCATGACCAGACCACATATTACCACCACATAGTGACCGAATAATATGACATATTACCAGCATATAGGGACCAAATAATAATTCATACACGGAGAAATACTTCCACACTGTGAACAGTCCACAAATTACCACCACTTATTGATGGAATACTACAGTACTGATTATGAATACAAACCACAATAATAACAACACTGTTATTACCACCAGTGACATTATACACAGTACCTCTGTATATAGTGTCAGTGTACAGGTAATACAGTGATTACCAGTGACATTATACACAGGAGCTCAGTGATCACTGGCAACATTATTGTCAAGGTTTGCTCAGCTTGTGGGATTAGGTAGTTCAGAGGTTAATGTGGATGGCCTCACTCTGAGATTCTGGGAGGCTTTTTAAAGCCTCATTGTGGGCTCATTCCTCATCGTTTATACTCAGACCCTTGGCCGAGTGTGTGTGACCCTGGTGTGCTTTGTGACTGTAATACTTTATGCTTGTTTGGTTTTGATCTGGTTCTGTCCCTGTTACGAGTTCTGCCTGTCCCTCTTGTACTGCGTTGCTATCTCTGTGTATGACTCATTGCCTATGACCTGACTATTCTCTGATTGCCCCTCTTGTACTGTGCAGCTATCTCCATGTATGACTCATTGCTTACGTTCTGACTACTCTCTGCTCGCCCCTCTGGTATCGCGCCGCCCTCTCCATGTATGACCGCCCGTTTGTCTGACCTGAGTTCCCCTCGCCTCTACTCCAGGATTCCTGTAGTAGAGTCCTACAATCATCTTCAGAAGTGGGACACTAAGCCCCGCCCCCTGTGGTCACATGATCGTAGGTCCTTGTACTTCTTACTACCTTCAGCATCGCAGGTCCCGTCTGCCTCAACTTTCCCTGCAGTATCGGACCCCGGGCCCTCCCGCAGTAGGGGTGAGTCACGCTGCTCAGCCGTGGCAGTTCGCCGACGCTGACAGGATCCTGATATTTATACACAGAAGATCTGCATACAGTGTCAGTGTAATACAGTGACCACCAGTGAAATTATACACAGGAGCTTTTGGAAGTGCATTGAGCAGCAGGGTGGTTTGCTGGTGAAGGGAAAAAAAATCTCTTTAAATCTTCTGCCTGAGCGAGTGTAAACGAGCTGAGTGTGACCTGAGCGTAAGTGCGAACGGTGGTAAGTGTGTGACTTGTGATTCAGTGACTTTGGATTCAGGGAGTTTGCAAAGGAGGTATTACTGAATTGCTGTTATATTTTATTAATACTTTTTATTTATTTTTACTTATCTTTTCTGTCTGGTGCAATCCCCATTAGGAATGTGCTCCACTATTGCCAATGCCATCCAGTGTACGTCTTGCCGCATGTACGCAATCCTTGACCAGCCAGTCGAGGGTGCATACTGCTGTGCGAGATGTGAGCACATTGTGCATTTGGAAGCCCAGATACTGGATTTAAATGTGCAGCTGGCAACACTGAGATCAATAGACAATATGGAAAGGAGACTTCTACTCACTGAGCAGACGCTCAATGAGATAGATGAGGGGGGGATGCTAGGTTGGAGCTGCAGGACAGTGAAGCAGTAAGATGGGTGACAGTTAGAAGGTGGGGTAGACAGAAGAGTGCCAGGGAGGCTAGTCCTGATCTGGCACAACCCAATAAGTTTGCCAAGTTGGCAGATGAGGGGAGTGTCAGTGCAGGGGTAGCACTGCTGCAGCAAGGCATGTCCTCTGAAAGCCAGAGGAGTATATGCTCCAGTAAGGGGAGAAATAGGAGAGCAGGGCAGGCCAGACAGGTGCTGGTAGTGGGGGACTCAATTATTAGGGGAACAGATAGGGCAATCTGTCACAAAGAAAGGGATCGTCGAACGGTGTGCTGCCTATCTGGCGCGCAAGTCTGACACATCGCTGACCGGGTTGACAGATTACTGGGAGGGGCTGGTGAGGATCCAGCGGTCATGGTGCACATTGGTACAAATGACACAGAGGTAGGTGGAAGGTCCTTAAAGATGATTTCAGGGAATTAGGCTGCAATCTTAAGGCAAGGACCTCCAAGGTGGTATTTTTGGAAATATTTCCTGTACCACGTGCCACGCCAGAGAGGAGATTAGGGAAGTTAATAAGTGGTTCAAGAATTAGTGTAGGAAGGAGGGGTTTGGGTTCCTGGAGAACTGGGCCGACTTCTCAGTTGGCTACAGGTTCTACGCTAGGGACGGGCTGCACCTCAATGGGGAGGGTGCAGCTGTGCTGGGGAAAAAAATGGCTAGAAGGGTGGAGGAGTGTTTAAATTTGGAACTAGGGGAGGGTATTCATTTTATAAGAGGGGAAGACTGTGTAGATAGAGACCTGGGCACAAATAATGAAATTGGGGGTGGTAGTGGCATGGGGGGTGAGGTTAGAACAGTTAATAATTTAAGAAATAGAGGTACAGACATACATAAAGTGCATGTATACAAATGCCAGAAGCCTCGCCAACAAAATGGAGGACTTAGAATTAATTTTGTTGGAAGATAAGGTATATTGCACCCCCTCATAGGGTATAAGGCTGCCCCCTCATAGGGTATAATGCTTCTCCCCCCTCATAGGGTATAATGCACCCCCTCATAGGGTATAATGCTGCCCCCTCATAGGGTATAACACTAGATAGATAGATAGATAGATATGTGATAATTAGATGTATAGATAGATAATAGATAGATAGATCTATGGATAGACAGATAGATATAAAGATATAAAGATAATAGATAGTGAAAGATATAGGTAGCTATAGAGATAGATAGACCTAGATAGATATAGATAGATAAATAGATAGATAGGGGATAAATAGATATATGGATAGATAGATAGAAAGATAGATAGATAGATAGATATAAAGATAATAGATAGTGATAGCTATAGATAGGTATATAGATAGATAGATAGGGGATAAATAGATAGATCTATGGATAGATGATATATAGATGGATAGATATAAAGATAATAGATAGAGATAGATATAGATAGGTATAGAGATAGATGGATATAGACTATTTATATCTATCTATATCTACCTCTATATCTATCTATCTATCTATATCTATCTCTATATCTAAGATAGAGACAGATAGATATAGAGATAGAGATATAGATATACAGATAGAAATAGATATAGAGATATATAGATATAGAGACAGATAGATATAGAGATAGATATAGATAGATATAGAGATATATAAAAAACAAACCACAATACTCACCTCTCCTCCTGCTCCCACGCTGATGACGGCTTCAGTGTCAGCAGCTGACCCGTCTGCCAGACACACAGCGGGTGCGCGATGAAGTGACGTCATCGCGCATCGGCTGTGAGTCAGGAGCAGAGGGGACTGATGGGAGAGAGATGCTCTCTCTTCCACTGCAATTGAGCGCGGCGCCGGCTGCCTAGGTTGGGGAGCGGGGCCCCGGGGTGAGTGAAGGCCGAGAGTGAATGAATATTCATTTCTCTTTAGTAGTGGGGACAGTGGCTCCTGCCTCCTGACACCCGCTGCTGCTCCGCTGGCAGGGCCCCCATAGCAGCTGTGTGGCACTGGCTGGGGGCCCCTGGAGCAGTGGGGGCCCTAGGCAACTGCTGTCCCTGTATACCAGTAGAGGTGCCAGGGCCCACCAGATGCCAGGGCCCACCGGAGAATCAGTCCGACGCTACCTGTCTGTATATATAATGTCAGTGTACAAGTAATAGAATGATCACTGGAGACATACACAGGAGTTCTGTATATAGTGTATAGTGTACAGGTAATACAGTGACTCACCAGTAACATTATACACAGGAGCTCTGCATATAGTCAGCGTACAGGTAATACAAGGATCACCAGTGACATTATACACAGGAGCTCTGTATATACTATATAATGTAAGTGTCCAGGTAAATCACTGACTTACCAGTGACCTCTGTATTTGTAGCGATTCATCTTCGCTTTTCTTCCTCTTCCAGCCAGGACACGTTTGCTGCAGAAAATAACACACTATACTTGATCACTTCTAGACCACATTCCCCACTTTCCCCCCCGACTTCTACACTTTATGTGTAAAGGTCAGCCAGGGCAGTAGTCGTGGCTGAGTATTTCGGGTTCGGGCATTGTATACCCTGACCTCCCTCTACAGGAAAACGGTACCTCTTCTCTTGCATGGTACGGTGAATACTCACCGTGCCGTCAGCGTCCCCTTTGCTACGCCGACTTGATGCTGATCCTTGATCCCAATGAATAGAGACACAGTCCAGGGCAACTCTTAACTGAGCAAATTTATTTTCTTCAGGACACAGCACATCCACATAGTTTCCAGCATTTTCATCACAGTAAAGACAGCACATTACTTCATCTTTCCCTTCACTGTTCCTTGCAGTGTTTCCGTTTGACGAAGCGTCTCAGATGGCTCCTCAGTGTCCTCCCTGTATAGCGTCACCACGGTGAAGCGCTCTCCAGCATGTTTCGCCCCGGACATCAGAGATTCAGCCCACGTAGCTTTCCACCACATTCTGGAGTGACCTGCCCGTACCCTTTTACGGTAACCTTCAATCTTCCTCTGTTTACTTACACTCTTTTCCACTTTATTGCTGATTCTGCAGTACCGTGTTCTTCTCTAGATGGCTGGGCATCAGCTTTAACATCACGGGGTAGTTAGGCAGCTCAGGCATATAGCCCACCCGAGCACAAAGGGGTCAGGCCTCTGACTGCCTGAAACTGGAAGACCATCCTGGCTTATTCTCCAGCTATCCCCTCCTACAGTTAACTCCTATATGTCCTACAGCTACATCTACTGTGCAATGAGCTCAGTGCCCCATCTAGTGACCATAGCCCAGACTGCACTGTCCCTACCAAGTACAAGGTGCAGAAACATAGCTTATGCTATATAAATAATACAGCAACATGAAATATACGATAATGCGCAACAATGGTATAACATATATATAAATATATATACAAGTACAACAGCAACATGGGGGTTTAAAGGGGTAAGACTCTCAACCCCTTACACATGTCTACATATTGATATTAGTCATGTATTATACTACAGCACAGGCACCATTTTGATGAATGCAAACCTTTTTTTTGTAACCCCACAAACACCCGGAGCACCAGAATCTCAATAACTGAAATTTACAAATACAGATTACACAACAACCACAAGATGCATTTCATCACCCAGGTCACCTCATTTTAATCAGTATAACAGCGTAGACCTGACACTGTCTGTACTTTACTGTTCACAATCCTGCTGACAGGATCCCTTTAAATCTAAATTTTAATAAGTTTGTTCTTTTCTGCGCTAAACGTCCCCCAAACCCTGAGGACGGCGAGTATACCTTGGTTGTGTTTTGCTGTATGTGTATACAAAAGTAAAAGAAGAGCACCTATCAGGGGCTCAGAAAAGCTGGGTGGCATGTGTGCTAGTGTGTGACCCAGCGCAGGTGTCTCACTGGCCTATCAAAACAGTGACCGATAGCAGCAAACAGTGTGATGTGGATGTGAGAACTGTCTGCGGGGTGCGCTTAGGTGAGTGGACAAAAGAATATGGGAGGTTCACCTTTATAGTAACATCCCAGGGCAGGTGTGTCGTGAGCAAGTGGTGTTCAAGAAATATTGGTGGCAGTGGTTGTGACTTATCCTGACACACAATGTACAGGGAAATGGGAAAATTGTGAAAAAAAACGCAATTCTGACCTTAATTATGTTTACGGCGTACATTATGTGGTAAAAATGACCATGTAATATGATTCTCCTCATCAGTATGATTACAGAGATACTAAACGTGCCCAGATTTTTAAATTATTTTAGTGGTAGAAAAAAAATCAAGACTTTGAAATAAAAAATATGTTGGAGTTTGTGTTGCCATTTTCCGAGACCCGTAGTTTTACTTTTTCGTTCAATAGAGCTATGAGAGGGATTATTTTTTCATAAGGCGAGACGTTATTATGGATATTACTTTGGGATACATATGACATTTTAGTTGCTTGTTACGTATTTTAAGTGGTATTGCAGCGACCAAAAAATACCGCAATGTTGGCGTTTTTAAATTTTTTGTGTTTACCAATTGGGTTAATTATTTTTATATTTTGATAGCTCGGACTTTGCTGGATGTGGCGATATCACTTGACATTTTTTTTTATGTTCATTTTCAATGGAGGAAAATTGAACTTTTATGAGTTTTTTTTCAGATTTGCTTAAATCTTTTTTTGTTGTTTTACTTTTCTTTTCACTTCATTTATCGCTCCCTAAGGCCCCTTTCACACTTCAGTTTTTTGCAATCAGTCACAATCCGTCAGGTTTTGACAAAAACGGATCCTCAATTTTTTTTGGAGGATCCGTTTTTTCCCCATTGACTTGCATTAATGGCGGATTGTGACGGATGGCTGTCCGTTTCATCCGTTTTTTTTTTGAGGATCCGCCAAAAGTTGCTGTCCGTCACCATCCTCAAAGATTTCAAAACGGAGCTTGCAACAAAACTCTCTCTCTCCTTCCCGACCAGCATTTCCTTTAAATTTCCTCATTTTCAGGATCCTGTGCCATCCGTTCACATCAGTTCAGAACGGATCCGCTTGTCTGCCTTTTTGGCGGATTTGAACTGATGCAAAAAACTGAAGTGTGAAAGAGGCCTAAGCTGTACTACATACAGGGGCTAATGGTGCAGCAGAAGTGTGAACTTTTTGATGCTTTTGTTTAATATTTTCCACTATATTATATGGAGAGCATAAAAAACGCATGCAAAATTCCAATGAAGTCTCCAATTGTGGAACTGAAGCATTCCTCTACTAAAAAAAATGCATTCGAAAAAACTGCCACAAAAAAATACAATAAAAAGTTTTGATTGCTTTAGTGCGAATACCTATGGAAACAATGCAGCACTTCTGCACGTGTGAACATGGCCCAGGAGAGACTCTGGACAATTTGTATGTTCTACACCAGGTTCACACTTGGGGTTATTTATTTTTTTATCACTACTTAGAATTACAGACAAATTAAAAAAAGTGATCTGAGCCAATTATATGGAAAAAATACAATATTATTTAACATTTATTCTGAAGCTATATGAAATAATTCCGACTACAGCAATGGTCTGTGCCCATCACGGGTGATCCGTGTTACCGGGAAGAGAGGAGGAGACATTCCTACAAGGAGCTGACAATAGATACATCACATTATCTCACATATGAGGATACAGAATTATACAGGTTTGAAAATATCAAATAGAAAGATTTGCCTGTAAACAGGTAAAAAAGCAAAAACAGTAAATAAAGCAATGACTTGCGCTATTGTACCGGTAAGTTTTTATACATCTCATCCCAATCCAGCTAACCCCTATCCGTACAGTGGCAGCTGGTATTGGATGGTCTGCCATGGGTAACATAACTAGTTCTCCTATATTAGACCCATTGCCATGTTCGTCTTTATGACATCACAGAAGCGTTGTCCACGAGTCATGGAATGTTCCGCAAGAACGGTCAGTGCGAGGCAAGCAGAGATAGAGAGGAGAGCTGAACACTAACCCAGAGCGACTTGTAAATCACTTTTTACTTGTTTTGTTTATTTTTTTTACTTTTATTTCTTTTTTTTGGGAGTGTTTTCTACCATCCGCACACACTTTTGTGTGTGTGGAGGGGAAGGCAGCCTAATGGCTGCACCCGTAGCTGGAGGAAAGTTCCAACCACGGAGACGTCTCCCACATGCCAGGACATCCCTATACAGTCAGAGGCCTGAACACCACCAAAGGCCAACTGGCTTCACGGGGTATGTGATGGCAGTGCTTTATTATATCGTGTCAATTATTAAATGCCTGTTCAAAACACCAGAAAAGGCAAAGGACCGATATTCCAGACTGAAAAGTCCACCACCATATCCTACAATGCCCGAAATAGGCCGATTCGTACAACCTGCAGCAAACATCAGCGCAGAGCCAGAGGGTATGAAGGAACGCCTGATACTCACCAGAACAGTAGATGAGGAAGAGACAACAGCCACATTGCCCAGGAGCCCATCCCCATGCACCTGGATGGAGCTAACTCCCTCTCAAGCACGTATACTCCTCAGTATGCCTTACGACCATCAACCGCGTATTAAGGTGACTCCTAAACAAGGCTACAATCCTACACCACACCTGCCAGTCAGCTATACCACTGGAAAGATCATGCAAGTAATGCTGATGAGCCCACAGGATGTACAACGTGCCTACAAGAGAGATTTGGGTTTCCTTCCAAGTCCTAGGAAGATCATTCTCCCGAGAAGAGAATTCCGCGGCACTTTGATTTAGCCGGCGGAAAATGTAGTGGCGAGTTGCTTGCAGCAAGCACATACCATCTTCTGCACAGCTGCTTCTTAGACAGATTTTCCGGTTTTGACTATGGCTTGATCAATGGATCATGTTTCTATACTGCCGCCTGCCCTGACCTCTGCTTGTTTAAAGTTATGCATCTACACTGCCGCCTGCCCTGACCTTTGCTTGCTCAATGGATTATGTTTTTGAACTGCCGCCTGCCTGACCTCTGCTTGCTCAATGGATTGTTTCTGCACTGCCGCCTGCCTTGACCTCTGCTTGCTCAATGGATTATGTTTTTGAACTGCCGCCTACCCTGACCTCTGCTTGCTCAATGGATTATGTTTCTGCACTGCCGCCTGCCTTGACCTCTGCTTGCTCAGTGGATTATGTTTTTGAACTGCCGCCTGCCCTGACCTCTGCTTGCTCAATGGATTATGTTTTTGAACTGCCGCCTGCCCTGACCTCAGCTTGCTCAATGGATTATGTTTCTGCACTGCCGCCTGCCCTGACCTCAGCTTGCTCAATGGATTATGCTTCTGCACTGCCGCCTGCCCTGACCTCTGCTTGTTTCCGGTTATTAATCTGTGATACTAATAAAAATGTATATTATTCTGCACTATATGGACTGTGGGTCGTTTTTTTTCTTTGGTTTTATGGTTGTTTCCGGTTATGTTTTTGCACTGCTGCCTGCCCTGACCTCTGCTTGTTTCCGGTTATGTTTCTGCACTGCTGCCTGCCCTGACCTTTGCTTGTTTCTGACTACTCATTTGCCTGCTGATTTTGTACTTCTTCCTCAATGCCTGCACTTTTAAGACCCCAGTAGAGCTAATTTATATAAATCCTGCATCCTAACAATGAAGCCGGGTTATAGGGCTTCTGATCACAATGGTAGGATGATGCCTCAATGTGAAGAAGGGTAGCACCAGTTCTTCACCTAACAGTATGGAATGCTTATCTAAAAAAATGAAAAAGGAACAGTACAGTATAGACAAAGGTCCCATAAACTCAACAAGAACAAACCATTAAGAACTTTAAGCATAAACATGTGAGACAACAAACCAAGTGGCTCAGAATACCACATCCGACCCAACCAGCAGTTTTGTTGAAGGTATTTTCCTCTGATCTTTCGTTAAGAGGGTACAACATCTCAAATACATTAGACTGGTGTGGGTCTCCAACCATTTAGGAACCCTCAAATCAATAGTACAGGGGTCTTGAATCAGCCACAAAATTGCTTCAGGAAGAATTGGGTGGAGCACTGGTTTCATATGTACCCTGCCGCTCATGTCAAGGTCTATGAAAATAACCAAACACAAGGCTGAGTACTCAGATCTTATAGGAACCTCCCCAATAGTGAATGGCCATCTGTACATTCATAGTTCCCCAGGTCTGTAGACAGATGCGGGTTTCACGTCCGGGACCTCTGCCTATCAGACATTTATAGAATATTTTATGGATAACACATAAATGTATGGGAAAACTCCTCTTGTAAATAGTGCGCCTCAAGTTTCTTCTGCTGTTTGCAGTGGAATGTAGTCATCATAGCTAATATGAGGGAAGGATTCCTGAGAGGGGGTATACATCTACTATATCCATATTCTGTGGATATCTACCCTAATAAAGCTTATGGACGGTGAGTGCAGTGATGAGACCGACCCTTTATCAACATGTTCTGTCCCACAAACTAATGTAGTACACTGCACTGACCGCCGATAGACTTTATTCTCCAAAGACAATTTAAGTTTGTTATATGTATTAAAATACTTTTTTTCCCAGAATTATCTAAGAATTATCGACAAGGAAAATGGACTCAAGATAAAGCTTAGAAACATATATTTCTTTACAGCTCCTGATATAGGTATTGCGGTCTTTAAAAACAGTAGTCCCCAACTTCTGCCTCCTCAGCAAGTTATCCCCTAGCCATTGGTAGATCATAACTTGCTGATTACGGGTGTTTCACTGCCAGGACCCCCACCAATCCTAAGAACAGGGTGTCTGGAACAAGCGGCTGTTAAGAATGCGCAACAACACTTCTTTCATTATGGGACAATGATGGGGCTGATATGCTGATGATGGACTATGATGGGGCTGATGTGCTGATGATGGACTATGATGGGGCTGATGTGCTGATGATGGACTATGATGGGGTTGATGTGCTGATGATGGACTATGATGGGGCTGATGTGCTGATGATGAACTATGATTGGGATGATGAAGTCTGCAATAACAGAGCATAGCAGTACAACCCCTTAGCCTGGAGTGCCCTAACAAATAGCTGGGGAGGGTCCGAGCTCACAGTCAGACCTTAGAAGAAGAGTTAATAGTTTTGTTTCTTCTGTCTTAAAGGACAAAAAAGGCTTACAGTATATACTCGCGTATAAGTCGAGATTTTCAGCCCATTTTTTGGGGCTGAAAGTCCCCCTCTCGGCTTATACGCGAGTCATATACCGGGGGTCGGCCAGGGAGGGGGAGCGGGGGGGGTGTCGGAGATCATACTCACCTCTCCTGGCATGTTTCTGCAGCCCCCCGTGCTTATTCCATCTTCTCGGCGCTGTTCTTCCTGCTTTCAGCGGTCACGTGGTACGCTCATTACCCTCATTAATATGCACATATGTAATGAGCGGCACCACGTGACCGCAGAAAGCAGGAAGAACAGCACTGAGAAGATGGAACAAGCACGGGGGGCTGCAGAGACATGCCAGGAGAGGTGAGTATAACGGGGGGAGCCATATTCACCTGTGCCCCATTCCACCGCTGCGCATCGCTCTGCTGTCTTGCTTCCTCTGGCAGTGACGTTAAGGTCAGAGGGTGCCATGACGTAGTTAGCAGGCGCCCTCTGCCTGAACAGTCACTGCAGAGCCAGCAACGCTGAGGAGCAGCAGCTGCAGCAGTGACAAGGTGAGTATATAGTTTTTTTTTTCATTTTTTTAATTGAGGCTGCGGCAGCAGCATTGTAAGGGGCCACTAATCACTGTGCAGCAATACAAGGGGCCACTCATCACTGTGCAGCATTATAAGGGGCCACTCATCACTGTGCAGCATTATAAGGGGCCACTCATCACTGTGCAGCATTATAAGGGGCCACTCATCACTGTGCAGCATTATAAGGGGCCACTCATCACCTTGCAGCATTATAAGGGGCCACTCATCACCGTGCAGCATAATAAGGGGCCACTAATCACCGTGCAGCATAATAAGGAGCCACTAATCACTGCAGCATTTCAAGGGGCCACTAATCACTGTGCAGCATTATAAGGGGCCACTCATCACTGTGCAGCATTACAAGGGGCCACTCATCACTGTGCAGCATTACAAGGGGCCACTAATAACTGTGCAGCATTACAAGGGGCCACTAATCACTGTGCAGCATTACAAGGGGCCACTAATCACTGTGCAGCATTACAAGGGGCCACTAATCACTGTGCAGCATTATATGGGGCCAGTAATCACTGTGCAGCATTATATAGGGCCAGTAATCACTGTGCAGCATTATATGGGGCCACTCATCACTGTGCTGCATTATAAGAGGCCACTCATCACTGTGCAGCATTATAAGGGGGCCTCTCATCACTGTGCAGCATTATACGGGGCCACTAATCACTGTGCAGCATTACAAAGGGCCACTAATCACCGTGCAGCATAAGGGGCCACTAATCACTGCATTTCAAGGGGCCACTAATCACTGTGCAGCATTATAAGTGGCCACTAATCACCGTGCAGCATTGTAAGGGGCCACTAATCAATGTGCAGCATTATAAGGGGCCACTAATCACTGTGCAGCATTATAAGGGGCCACTAATCACTGTGCAGCATTATAAGGGGCCACTAATCATTGTGCAGCATTATAAGGGTCCACTCTCCATGCAGCATTATAAGGGGCCACCAATCACTGTGCAGCATTATATGGGGCATATGTTATTATGGACCATGTTATAGGGCTACCATTATTCACTGTGCAGCATTATTAGGCATATTTTTGTATGGAGCATCTTATGGAACCCATCATGAACTTTATGGAGCATTATATGGGGCCATCATGAACTTTATGGAGCATCTTATGGGGCCCATTTTATTTTTGAAATTTACCAGTAGCTTCGGCATTTTCCACCCTAGGTTTATAGGCGAGTCAATAAGTTTTCCCAGTTTTTTGTGACAAAATTAGGGTGGTCGGCTTATACATGGGTCGGCTTATACACGAGTATATACGGACTTCTAAAGAAAATTGCCCCCAAGTTATTTTGAGCGACCCCGCCTGCTGTACCATCCTTGTGATTTACGAGAACGTTTCTCACTTCCTGCTAGGACAGCGGAAACCCAAGGAGTAAAGAGAGAAGGTCCTTATGGCTGCATGGAGTAATGCTGGAAATCTCTAAGTCTGCGGGGACAACAGAGACTTTAGAAGAAGGCAAACCAAGGTTTAGTGCTAGCACTAGTGTGAGAGAAGGTTTATACTACAGGACAGAAGTGCTGTAACAGGAAAGAACCTAACAAATAAAAAAGATTGTAGACAAACCAGATTTTGCTATCTATTCATGTCATTGCCTTCCATATTACAGAGAAATTTCCCTAAATCCGGTATCTGATAATCCACAATGATGTATATTCAGGGTCGAACTGGGGTGTCTGGGGCCCACCAGGGGAATGGACTCTAGGGCCCCATCCTACAGCTATATGCCAATATCTGTCAGTCGTTATCCCCATTATAGTGGAGCATCGGCTGTAAAACACAGGCGGCTCCTGTACATCTACTGTGCATCCCCATAACTGGGATGTATAATTACGGTAGTTTACATTAATGTGGTTCTTTGGTTAAAACAATTTATCACCGATCCATGGGCTCTATAGGATAGCTGATCGCATACGTCCGACCATTAGAAACTGCACCGACCGGAAGAATGAGAAAGTTTTATCGTTGATAGGACACTTATCCCCATTTTAAAATGGAGCAGCAGGTTAGATATCTGACCGAAGCTTCATTCATTCTCTTTGGAGCTTCTATAAAAATACAAGTGCAGCCACTGAGGGAATGAATGGATCAGTGGTCAAGTCGGACATGCCACTCCAGTCTAATGGGGATAAAAAGTTCCACATTTTGCTGAATGGGTCCAAGTAGTTAGACCCCCCCAATCAATACGTTATCACTTGTCCTGTGAATAGGAGATTACGTTTTTCCACAGGAAACCCCTGTAAGTGCATCTCTGCCGCTGTTTACAAAGTATTTAATCTCTAATGGAAATAAAGAATATTCTCCTAATTAATATCAGAGAAGACTAATGACCGTCAAACACAACACAATCCACTGTACCAAGACCAATAATACCACATACAGGGGAGAAATACCACCACACCATGACCAGACCACATAGTACCCGCATCATATCACATAAAAGGCACAAATACAACCACACCATGACCAGACCACATATTACCACCACATAGTGACCGAATAATATGACATATTACCAGCATATAGGGACCAAATAATAATTCATACACGGAGAAATACTTCCACACTGTGAACAGTCCACAAATTACCACCACTTATTGAT
Organism: Dendrobates tinctorius; assembly: GCF_039654945.1. Classification (NCBI taxonomy): domain Eukaryota; kingdom Metazoa; phylum Chordata; class Amphibia; order Anura; family Dendrobatidae; genus Dendrobates; species Dendrobates tinctorius. Next base: position 450,998 of record NW_027361791.1, on the reverse strand, counting down.
GGAATACTACAGTACTGATTATGAATACAAACCACAATAATAACAACACTGTTATTACCACCAGTGACATTATACACAGTACCTCTGTATATAGTGTCAGTGTACAGGTAATATAGTGATTACCAGTGACATTATACACAGGAGCTCAGTGATCACTGGCAACATTATTGTCAAGGTTTGCTCAGCTTGTGGGATTAGGTAGTTCAGAGGTTAATGTGGATGGCCTCACTCTGAGATTCTGGGAGGCTTTTTAAAGCCTCATTGTGGGCTCATTCCTCATCGTTTATACTCAGACCCTTGGCCGAGTGTGTGTGACCCTGGTGTGCTTTGTGACTGTAATACTTTATGCTTGTTTGGTTTTGATCTGGTTCTGTCCCTGTTACGAGTTCTGCCTGTCCCTCTTGTACTGCGTTGCTATCTCTGTGTATGACTCATTGCCTATGACCTGACTATTCTCTGATTGCCCCTCTTGTACTGTGCAGCTATCTCCATGTATGACTCATTGCTTACGTTCTGACTACTCTCTGCTCGCCCCTCTGGTATCGCGCCGCCCTCTCCATGTATGACCGCCCGTTTGTCTGACCTGAGTTCCCCTCGCCTCTACTCCAGGATTCCTGTAGTAGAGTCCTACAATCATCTTCAGAAGTGGGACACTAAGCCCCGCCCCCTGTGGTCACATGATCGTAGGTCCTTGTACTTCTTACTACCTTCAGCATCGCAGGTCCCGTCTGCCTCAACTTTCCCTGCAGTATCGGACCCCGGGCCCTCCCGCAGTAGGGGTGAGTCACGCTGCTCAGCCGTGGCAGTTCGCCGACGCTGACAGGATCCTGATATTTATACACAGAAGATCTGCATACAGTGTCAGTGTAATACAGTGACCACCAGTGAAATTATACACAGGAGCTTTTGGAAGTGCATTGAGCAGCAGGGTGGTTTGCTGGTGAAGGGAAAAAAAATCTCTTTAAATCTTCTGCCTGAGCGAGTGTAAGCGAGCTGAGTGTGACCTGAGCGTCAGTGCGAACGGTGGTAAGTGTGTGACTTGTGATTCAGTGACTTTGGATTCAGGGAGTTTGCAAAGGAGGTATTACTGAATTGCTGTTATATTTTATTAATACTTTTTATTTATTTTTACTTAGCTTTTCTGTCTGGTGCAATCCCCATTAGGAATGTGCTCCACTATTGCCAATGCCATCCAGTGTACGTCTTGACGCATGTACGCAATCCTTGACCAGCCAGTCGAGGGTGCATACTGCTGTGCGAGATGTGAGCACATTGTGCATTTGGAAGCCCAGATACTGGATTTAAATGTGCAGCTGGCAACACTGAGATCAATAGACAATATGGAAAGGAGACTTCTACTCACTGAGCAGACGCTCAATGAGATAGATGAGGGGGGGATGCTAGGTTGGAGCTGCAGGACAGTGAAGCAGTAAGATGGGTGACAGTTAGAAGGTGGGGTAGACAGAAGAGTGCCAGGGAGGCTAGTCCTGATCTGGCACAACCCAATAAGTTTGCCAAGTTGGCAGATGAGGGGAGTGTCAGTGCAGGGGTAGCACTGCTGCAGCAAGGCATGTCCTCTGAAAGCCAGAGGAGTATATGCTCCAGTAAGGGGAGAAATAGGAGAGCAGGGCAGGCCAGACAGGTGCTGGTAGTGGGGGACTCAATTATTAGGGGAACAGATAGGGCAATCTGTCACAAAGAAAGGGATCGTCGAACGGTGTGCTGCCTATCTGGCGCGCAAGTCTGACACATCGCTGACCGGGTTGACAGATTACTGGGAGGGGCTGGTGAGGATCCAGCGGTCATGGTGCACATTGGTACAAATGACACAGAGGTAGGTGGAAGGGCCTTAAAGATGATTTCAGGGAATTAGGCTGCAATCTTAAGGCAAGGACTTCCAAGGTGGTATTTTTGGAAATATTTCCTGTACCACGTGCCACGCCAGAGAGGAGATTAGGGAAGTTAATAAGTGGTTCAAGAATTAGTGTAGGAAGGAGGGGTTTGGGTTCCTGGAGAACTGGGCTGACTTCTCAGTTGGCTACAGGTTCTACGCTAGGGACGGGCTGCACCTCAATGGGGAGGGTGCAGCTGTGCTGGGGAAAAAAATGGCTAGAAGGGTGGAGGAGTGTTTAAACTTGGAACTAGGGGAGGGTATTCATTTTATAAGAGGGGAAGACTGTGTAGATAGAGACCTGGGCACAAATAATGAAATTGGGGGTGGTAGTGGCATGGGGGGTGAGGTTAGAACAGTTAATAATTTAAGAAATAGAGGTACAGACATACATAAAGTGCATGTATACAAATGCCAGAAGCCTCGCCAACAAAATGGAGGACTTAGAATTAATTTTGTTGGAAGATAAGGTATATTGCACCCCCTCATAGGGTATAAGGCTGCCCCCTCATAGGGTATAATGCTTCTCCCCCCTCATAGGGTATAATGCACCCCCTCATAGGGTATAATGCTGCCCCCTCATAGGGTATAACACTAGATAGATAGATAGATATGTGATAATTAGATGTATAGATAGATAATAGATAGATAGATCTATGGATAGACAGATAGAAATAAAGATATAAAGATAATAGATAGTGAAAGATATAGGTAGCTATAGAGATAGATAGATAGACCTAGATAGATATAGATAGATAAATAGATAGATAGGGGATAAATAGATATATGGATAGATAGATAGATAGATATAAAGATAATAGATAGTGATAGCTATAGATAGGTATATAGATAGATAGATAGGGGATAAATAGATAGATCTATGGATACATGATATATAGATGGATAGATATAAAGATAATAGATAGAGATAGATATAGATAGGTATAGAGATAGATGGATATAGACTATTTATATCTATCTATATCTACCTCTATATCTATCTATCTATCTATCTATCTATATCTATCTCTATATCTAAGATAGAGACAGATAGATATAGAGATAGAGATATAGATATACAGATAGAAATAGATAGATATAGAGATATATAGATATAGAGACAGATAGATATAGAGATAGATATAGATAGATATAGAGATATATAAAAAACAAACCACAATACTCACCTCTCCTCCTGCTCCCACGCTGATGACGGCTTCAGTGTCAGCAGCTGACCCGTCTGCCAGACACACAGCGGGTGCGCGATGAAGTGACGTCATCGCGCATCGGCTGTGAGTCAGGAGCAGAGGGGACTGATGGGAGAGAGATGCTCTCTATTCCACTGAAATTGAGCGCAGCGCCGGCTGCCTAGGTTGGGGAGCGGGGCCCCGGGGTGAGTGGAGGCCGAGAGTGAATGAATATTCATTTCTCTTTAGTAGTGGGGACAGTGGCTCCTGCCTCCTGACACCCGCTGCTGCTCCGCTGGCAGGGCCCCCATAGCAGCTGTGTGGCACTGGCTGGGGGCCCCTGGAGCAGTGGGGGCCCTAGGCAACTGCTGTCCCTGTATACCAGTAGAGGTGCCAGGGCCCACCAGATGCCAGGGCCCACCGGAGAATCAGTCCGACGCTACCTGTCTGTATATATAATGTCAGTGTACAAGTAATAGAATGATCACTGGAGACATACACAGGAGTTCTGTATATAGTGTATAGTGTACAGGTAATACAGTGACTCACCAGTAACATTATACACAGGAGCTCTGCATATAGTCAGCGTACAGGTAATACAAGGATCACCAGTGACATTATACACAGGAGCTCTGTATATACTATATAATGTAAGTGTCCAGGTAAATCACTGACTTACCAGTGACCTCTGTATTTGTAGCGATTCATCTTCGCTTTTCTTCCTCTTCCAGCCAGGACACGTTTGCTGCAGAAAATAACACACTATACTTGATCACTTCTAGACCACATTCCCCACTTTCCCCCCCGACTTCTACACTTTATGTGTAAAGGTCAGCCAGGGCAGTAGTCGTGGCTGAGTATTTCGGGTTCGGGCATTGTATACCCTGACCTCCCTCTACAGGAAAACGGTACCTCTTCTCTTGCATGGTACGGTGAATACTCACCGTGCCGTCAGCGTCCCCTTTGCTACGCCGACTTGATGCTGATCCTTGATCCCAATGAATAGAGACACAGTCCAGGGCAACTCTTAACTGAGCAAATTTATTTTCTTCAGGACACAGCACATCCACATAGTTTCCAGCATTTTCATCACAGTAAAGACAGCACATTACTTCATCTTTCCCTTCACTGTTCCTTGCAGTGTTTCCGTTTGACGAAGCGTCTCAGATGGCTCCTCAGTGTCCTCCCTGTATAGCGTCACCATGGTGAAGCGCTCTCCAGCATGTTTCGCCCCGGACATCAGAGATTCAGCCCACGTAGCTTTCCACCACATTCTGGAGTGACCTGCCCGTACCCTTTTACGGTAACCTTCAATCTTCCTCTGTTTACTTACACTCTTTTCCACTTTATTGCTGATTCTGCAGTACCGTGTTCTTCTCTAGATGGCTGGGCATCAGCTTTAACATCACGGGGTAGTTAGGCAGCTCAGGCATATAGCCCACCCGAGCACAAAGGGGTCAGGCCTCTGACTGCCTGAAACTGGAAGACCATCCTGGCTTATTCTCCAGCTATCCCCTCCTACAGTTAACTCCTATATGTCCTACAGCTACATCTACTGTGCAATGAGCTCAGTGCCCCATCTAGTGACCATAGCCCAGACTGCACTGTCCCTACCAAGTACAAGGTGCAGAAACATAGCTTATGCTATATAAATAATACAGCAACATGAAATATACGATAATGCGCAACAATGGTATAACATATATATAAATATATATACAAGTACAACAGCAACATGGGGGTTTAAAGGGGTAAGACTCTCAACCCCTTACACATGTCTACATATTGATATTAGTCATGTATTATACTACAGCACAGGCACCATTTTGATGAATGCAAACCTTTTTTTTGTAACCCCACAAACACCCGGAGCACCAGAATCTCAATAACTGAAATTTACAAATACAGATTACACAACAACCACAAGATGCATTTCATCACCCAGGTCACCTCATTTTAATCAGTATAACAGCGTAGACCTGACACTGTCTGTACTTTACTGTTCACAATCCTGCTGACAGGATCCCTTTAAATCTAAATTTTAATAAGTTTGTTCTTTTCTGCGCTAAACGTCCCCCAAACCCTGAGGACGGCGAGTATACCTTGGTTGTGTTTTGCTGTATGTGTATACAAAAGTAAAAGAAGAGCACCTATCAGGGGCTCAGAAAAGCTGGGTGGCATGTGTGCTAGTGTGTGACCCAGCGCAGGTGTCTCACTGGCCTATCAAAACAGTGACCGATAGCAGCAAACAGTGTGATGTGGATGTGAGAACTGTCTGCGGGGTGCGCTTAGGTGAGTGGACAAAAGAATATGGGAGGTTCACCTTTATAGTAACATCCCAGGGCAGGTGTGTCGTGAGCAAGTGGTGTTCAAGAAATATTGGTGGCAGTGGTTGTGACTTATCCTGACACACAATGTACAGGGAAATGGGAAAATTGTGAAAAAAAACGCAATTCTGACCTTAATTATGTTTACGGCGTACATTATGTGGTAAAAATGACCATGTAATATGATTCTCCTCATCAGTATGATTACAGAGATACTAAACGTGCCCAGATTTTTAAATTATTTTAGTGGTAGAAAAAAAATCAAGACTTTGAAATAAAAAATATGTTGGAGTTTGTGTTGCCATTTTCCGAGACCCGTAGTTTTACTTTTTCGTTCAATAGAGCTATGAGAGGGATTATTTTTTTATAAGGCGAGACGTTATTATGGATATTACTTTGGGATAGATATGACATTTTAGTTGCTTGTTACGTATTTTAAGTGGTATTGCAGCGACCAAAAAATACCGCAATGTTGGCGTTTTTAAATTTTTTGTGTTTACCAATTGGGTTAATTATTTTTATATTTTGATAGCTCGGACTTTGCTGGATGTGGCGATATCACTTGACATTTTTTTTTATGTTCATTTTCAATGGAGGAAAATTGAACTTTTATGAGTTTTTTTTTCAGATTTGTTTAAATCTTTTTTTGTTGTTTTACTTTTCTTTTCACTTCATTTATCGCTCCCTAAGGCCCCTTTCACACTTCAGTTTTTTGCAATCAGTCACAATCCGTCAGGTTTTGACAAAAACGGATCCTCAGTTTTTTTTTGAGGATCCGTTTTTTCCCCATTGACTTGCATTAATGGCGGATTGTGACGGATGGCTGTCCGTTTCATCAGTTTTTTTTTTGAGGATCCGCCAAAAGTTGCTGTCCGTCACCATCCTCAAAGATTTCAAAACGGAGCTTGCAACAAAACTCTCTCTCTCTCCTTCCCGACCAGCGTTTCCTTTAAATTTCCTCATTTTCAGGATCCTGTGCCATCCGTTCACATCAGTTCAGAACGGATCCGCTTGTCTGCCTTTTTGGCGGATTTGAACTGATGCAAAAAACTGAAGTGTGAAAGAGGCCTAAGCTGTACTACATACAGGGGCTAATGGTGCAGCAGAAGTGTGAACTTTTTGATGCTTTTGTTTAATATTTTCCACTATAGTATATGGAGAGCATAAAAAACGCATGCAAAATTCCAATGAAGTCTCCAATTGTGGAACTGAAGCATTCCTCTACTAAAAAAAATGCATTCGAAAAAACTGCCACAAAAAAATACAATAAAAAGTTTTGATTGCTTTAGTGCGAATACCTATGGAAACAATGCAGCACTTCTGCACGTGTGAACATGGCCCAGGAGAGACTCTGGACAATTTGTACGTTCTACACCAGGTTCACACTTGGGGTTATTTATTTTTTTATCACTACTTAGAATTACAGACAAATTAAAAAAAGTGATCTGAGCCAATTATATGGAAAAAATACAATATTATTTAACATTTATTCTGAAGCTATATGAAATAATTCTGACTACAGCAATGGTCTGTGCCCATCACGGGTGATCCGTGTTACCGGGAAGAGAGGAGGAGACATTCCTGGAAGAAGCTGACAATAGATACATCACATTATCTCACATATGAGGATACAGAATTATACAGGTTTGAAAATATCAAATAGAAAGATTTGCCTGTAAACAGGTAAAAAAGCAAAAACAGTAAATAAAGCAATGACTTGCGCTATTGTACCGGTAAGTTTTTATACATCTCATCCCAATCCAGCTAACCCCTATCCGTACAGTGGCAGCTGGTATTGGATGGTCTGCCATGGGTAACATAACTAGTTCTATATTAGACCCATTGCCATGTTCGTCTTTATGACATCACAGAAGCGTTGTCCACGAGTCATGGAATGTTCCGCAAGAACGGTCAGTGCGAGGCAAGCAGAGATAGAGAGGAGAGCTGAACACTAACCCAGAGCGACTTGTAAATCACTTTTTACTTGTTTTGTTTATTTTTTTTACTTTTATTTCTTTTTTTTGGGAGTGTTTTCTACCATCCGCACACACTTTTGTGTGTGTGGAGGGGAAGGCAGCCTAATGGCTGCACCCGTAGCTGGAGGAAAGTTCCAACCACGGAGACGTCTCCCACATGCCAGGACATCCCTATACAGTCAGAGGCCTGAACACCACCAAAGGCCAACTGGCTTCACGGGGTATGTGATGGCAGTGCTTTATTATATCGTGTCAATTATTAAATGCCTGTTCAAAACACCAGAAAAGGCAAAGGACCGATATTCCAGACTGAAAAGTCCACCACCATATCCTACAATGCCCGAAATAGGCCGATTCGTACAACCTGCAGCAAACATCAGCGCAGAGCCAGAGGGTATGAAGGAACGCCTGATACTCACCAGAACAGTAGATGAGGAAGAGACAACAGCCACATTGCCCAGGAGCCCATCCCCATGCACCTGGATGGAGCTAACTCCCTCTCAAGCACGTATACTCCTCAGTATGCCTTACGACCATCAACCGCGTATTAAGGTGACTGCTAAACAAGGCTACAATCCTACACCACACCTGCCAGTCAGCTATACCACTGGAAAGATCATGCAAGTAATGCTGATGAGCCCACAGGATGTACAACGTGCCTACAAGAGAGATTTGGGTTTCCTTCCAAGTCCTAGGAAGATCATTCTCCCGAGAAGAGAATTCCGCGGCACTTTGATTTAGCCGGCGGAAAATGTAGTGGCGAGTTGCTTGCAGCAAGCACATACCATCTTCTGCACAGCTGCTTCTTAGACAGATTTTCCGGTTTTGACTATGGCTTGATCAATGGATCATGTTTCTATACTGCCGCCTGCCCTGACCTCTGCTTGCTTAAAGTTATGCATCTACACTGCCGCCTGCCCTGACCTTTGCTTGCTCAATGGATTATGTTTTTGAACTGCCGCCTGCCTGACCTCTGCTTGCTCAATGGATTGTTTCTGCACTGCCGCCTGCCTTGACCTCTGCTTGCTCAATGGATTATGTTTTTGAACTGCCGCCTACCCTGACCTCTGCTTGCTCAATGGATTATGTTTCTGCACTGCCGCCTGCCTTGACCTCTGCTTGCTCAGTGGATTATGTTTTTGAACTGCCGCCTGCCCTGACCTCTGCTTGCTCAATGGATTATGTTTTTGAACTGACGCCTGCCCTGACCTCTGCTTGCTCAATGGATTATGTTTCTGCACTGCCGCCTGCCTGACCTCTGCTTGCTCAATGGATTATGTTTTTGAACTGCCGCCTGCCCTGACCTCAGCTTGCTCAATGGATTATGTTTCTGCACTGCCGCCTGCCCTGACCTCAGCTTGCTCAATGGATTATGCTTCTGCACTGCCGCCTGCCCTGACCTCTGCTTGTTTCCGGTTATTAATCTGTGATACTAATAAAAATGTATATTATTCTGCACTATATGGACTGTGGGTCGTTTTTTTTCTTTGGTTTTATGGTTGTTTCCGGTTATGTTTTTGCACTGCTGCCTGCCCTGACCTCTGCTTGTTTCCGGTTATGTTTCTGCACTGCTGCCTGCCCTGACCTTTGCTTGTTTCTGACTACTCATTTGCCTGCTGATTTTGTACTTCTTCCTCAATGCCTGCACTTTTAAGACCCCAGTAGAGCTAATTTATATAAATCCTGCATCCTAACAATGAAGCCGGGTTATAGGGCTTCTGATCACAATGGTAGGATGATGCCTCAATGTGAAGAAGGGTAGCACCAGTTCTTCACCTAACAGTATGGAATGCTTATCTAAAAAAATGAAAAAGGAACAGTACAGTATAGACAAAGGTCCCATAAACTCAACAAGAACAAACCATTAAGAACTTTAAGCATAAACATATGAGACAACAAACCAAGTGGCTCAGAATACCACATCCGACCCAACCAGCAGTTTTGTTGAAGGTATTTTCCTCTGATCTTTCGTTAAGAGGGTACAACATCTCAAATACATTAGACTGGTGTGGGTCTCCAACCATTTAGGAACCCTCAAATCAATAGTACAGGGGTCTTGAATCAGCCACAAAATTGCTTCAGGAAGAATTGGGTGGAGCACTGGTTTCATATGTACCCTGCCGCTCATGTCAAGGTCTATGAAAATAACCAAACACAAGGCTGAGTACTCAGATCTTATAGGAACCTCCCCAATAGTGAATGGCCATCTGTATATTCATAGTTCCCCAGGTCTGTAGACAGATGCGGGTTTCACGTCCGGGACCTCTGCCTATCAGACATTTATAGAATATTTTATGGATAACACATAAATGTATGGGAAAACTCCTCTTGTAAATAGTGCGCCTCAAGTTTCTTCTGCTGTTTGCAGTGGAATGTAGTCATCATAGCTAATATGAGGGAAGGATTCCTGAGAGGGGGTATACATCTACTATATCCATATTCTGTGGATATCTACCCTAATAAAGCTTATGGACGGTGAGTGCAGTGATGAGACCGACCCTTTATCAACATGTTCTGTCCCACAAACTAATGTAGTACACTGCACTGACCGCCGATAGACTTTATTCTCCAAAGACAATTTAAGTTTGTTATATGTATTAAAATACTTTTTTTCCCAGAATTATCTAAGAATTATCGACAAGGAAAATGGACTCAAGATAAAGCTTAGAAACATATATTTCTTTACAGCTCCTGATATAGGTATTGCGGTCTTTAAAAACAGTAGTCCCCAACTTCTGCCTCCTCAGCAAGTTATCCCCTAGCCATTGGTAGATCATAACTTGCTGATTACGGGTGTTTCACTGCCAGGACCCCTACCAATCCTAAGAACAGGGTGTCTGGAACAAGCGGCTGTTAAGAATGCGCAACAACACTTCTTTCATTATGGGACAATGATGGGGCTGATATGCTGATGATGGACTATGATGGGGCTGATGTGCTGATGATGGACTATGATGGGGCTGATGTGCTGATGATGGACTATGATGGGGTTGATGTGCTGATGATGGACTATGATGGGGCTGATGTGCTGATGATGAACTATGATTGGGATGATGAAGTCTGCAATAACAGAGCATAGCAGTACAACCCCTTAGCCTGGAGTGCCCTAACAAATAGCTGGGGAGGGTCCGAGCTCACAGTCAGACCTTAGAAGAAGAGTTAATAGTTTTGTTTCTTCTGTCTTAAAGGACAAAAAAGGCTTACAGTATATACTCGCGTATAAGTCGAGATTTTCAGCCCATTTTTTGGGGCTGAAAGTCCCCCTCTCGGCTTATACGCGAGTCATATACCGGGGGTCGGCCAGGGAGGGGGAGCGGGGGGTGTCGGAGATCATACTCACCTCTCCTGGCATGTTTCTGCAGCCCCCCGTGCTTATTCCATCTTCTCGGCGCTGTTCTTCCTGCTTTCAGCGGTCACGTGGTACGCTCATTACCCTCATTAATATGCACATATGTAATGAGCGGCACCACGTGACCGCAGAAAGCAGGAAGAACAGCACTGAGAAGATGGAACAAGCACGGGGGGCTGCAGAGACATGCCAGGAGAGGTGAGTATAACGGGGGGAGCCATATTCACCTGTGCCCCATTCCACCGCTGCGCATCGCTCTGCTGTCTTGCTTCCTCTGACAGTGACGTTAAGGTCAGAGGGTGCCATGACGTAGTTAGCAGGCGCCCTCTGCCTGAACAGTCACTGCAGAGCCAGCAACGCTGAGGAGCAGCAGCTGCAGCAGTGACAAGGTGAGTATATAGTTTTTTTTTTCATTTTTTTAATTGAGGCTGCGGCAGCAGCATTGTAAGGGGCCACTAATCACTGTGCAGCAATACAAGGGGCCACTCATCACTGTGCAGCATTATAAGGGGCCACTCATCACTGTGCAGCATTATAAGGGGCCACTCATCACTGTGCAGCATTATAAGGGGCCACTCATCACTGTGCAGCATTATAAGGGGCCACTCATCACCTTGCAGCATTATAAGGGGCCACTCATCACCGTGCAGCATAATAAGGGGCCACTAATCACCGTGCAGCATAATAAGGAGCCACTAATCACTGCAGCATTTCAAGGGGCCACTAATCACTGTGCAGCATTATAAGGGGCCACTCATCACTGTGCAGCATTACAAGGGGCCACTCATCACTGTGCAGCATTACAAGGGGCCACTAATAACTGTGCAGCATTACAAGGGGCCACTAATCACTGTGCAGCATTACAAGGGGCCACTAATCACTGTGCAGCATTACAAGGGGCCACTAATCACTGTGCAGCATTATATGGGGCCAGTAATCACTGTGCAGCATTATATGGGGCCAGTAATCACTGTGCAGCATTATATGGGGCCACTCATCACTGTGCTGCATTATAAGAGGCCACTCATTACTGTGCAGCATTATAAGGGGGCCTCTCATTACTGTGCAGCATTATACGGGGCCACTAATCACTGTGCAGCATTACAAAGGGCCACTAATCACCGTGCAGCATAAGGGGCCACTAATCACTGCAGCATTTCAAGGGGCCACTAATCACTGTGCAGCATTATAAGTGGCCACTAATCACCGTGCAGCATTGTAAGGGGCCACTAATCAATGTGCAGCATTATAAGGGGCCACTAATCACTGTGCAGCATTATAAGGGGCCACTAATCACTGTGCAGCATTATAAGGGGCCACTAATCATTGTGCAGCATTATAAGGGGCCACTCTCCATGCAGCATTATAAGGGGCCACCAATCACTGTGAAGCATTATATGGGGCATATGTTATTATGGACCATGTAATAGGGCTACCATTATTCACTGTGCAGCATTATTAGGCATATTTTTGTATGGAGCATCTTATGGAACCCATCATGAACTTTATGGAGCATTATATGGGGCCATCATGAACTTTATGGAGCATCTTATGGGGCCCATTTTATTTTTGAAATTTACCAGTAGCTTCGGCATTTTCCACCCTAGGTTTATAGGCGAGTCAATAAGTTTTCCCAGTTTTTTGTGACAAAATTAGGGTGGTCGGCTTATACATGGGTCGGCTTATACGCGAGTATATACGGACTTCTAAAGAAAATTGCCCCCAAGTTATTTTGAGCGACCCCGCCTGCTGTACCATCCTTGTGATTTACGAGAACGTTTCTCACTTCCTGCTAGGACAGCGGAAACCCAAGGAGTAAAGAGAGAAGGTCCTTATGGCTGCATGGAGTAATGCTGGAAATCTCTAAGTCTGCTGGGACAACAGAGACTTTAGAAGAAGGCAAACCAAGGTTTAGTGCTAGCACTAGTGTGAGAGAAGGTTTATACTACAGGAGAGAAGTGCTGTAACAGGAAAGAACCTAACAAATAAAAAAGATTGTAGACAAACCAGATTTTGCTATCTATTCATGTCATTGCCTTCCATATTACAGAGAAATTTCCCTAAATCCGGTATCTGATAATCCACAATGATGTATATTCAGGGTCGAACTGGGGTGTCTGGGGCCCACCAGGGGAATGGACTCTAGGGCCCCATCCTACAGCTATATGCTAATATCTGTCAGTCGTTATCCCCATTATAGTGGAGCATCGGCTGTAAAACACAGGCGGCTCCTGCACATCTACTGTGCACCCCCATAACTGGGATGTATAATTACGGTAGTTTACATTAATGTGGTTCTTTGGTTAAAACAATTTATCACCGATCCATGGGCTCTATAGGATAGCTGATCGCATACGTCCGACCATTAGAAACTGCACCGACCGGAAGAATGAGAAAGTTTTATCGTTGATAGGACACTTATCCCCATTTTAAAATGGAGCAGCAGGTTAGATATCTGACCGAAGCTTCATTCATTCTCTTTGGAGCTTCTATAAAAATACAAGTGCAGCCACTGAGGGAATGAATGGATCAGTTGTCAAGTCGGACATGCCACTCCAGTCTAATGGGGATAAAAAGTTCCACATTTTGCTGAATGGGTCCAAGTAGTTAGACCCCCCCAATCAATACGTTATCACTTGTCCTGTGAATAGGAGATTACGTTTTTCCACAGGAAACCCCTGTAAGTGCATCTCTGCCGCTGTTTACAAAGTATTTAATCTCTAATGGAAATAAAGAATATTCTCCTAATTAATATCAGAGAAGACTAATGACCGTCAAACACAACACAATCCACTGTACCAAGACCAATAATACCACATACAGGGGAGAAATACCACCACACCATGACCAGACCACATAGTACCCGCATCATATCACATAAAAGGCACAAATACAACCACACCATGACCAGACCACATATTACCACCACATAGTGACCGAATAATATGACATATTACCAGCATATAGGGACCAAATAATAATTCATACACGGAGAAATACTTCCACACTGTGAACAGTCCACAAATTACCACCACTTATTGATGGAATACTACAGTACTGATTATGAATACAAACCACAATAATAACAACACTGTTATTACCACCAGTGACATTATACACAGTACCTCTGTATATAGTGTCAGTGTACAGGTAATACAGTGATTACCAGTGACATTATACACAGGAGCTCAGTGATCACTGGCAACATTATTGTCAAGGTTTGCTCAGCTTGTGGGATTAGGTAGTTCAGAGGTTAATGTGGATGGCCTCACTCTGAGATTCTGGGAGGCTTTTTAAAGCCTCATTGTGGGCTCATTCCTCATCGTTTATACTCAGACCCTTGGCCGAGTGTGTGTGACCCTGGTGTGCTTTGTGACTGTAATACTTTATGCTTGTTTGGTTTTGATCTGGTTCTGTCCCTGTTACGAGTTCTGCCTGTCCCTCTTGTACTGCGTTGCTATCTCTGTGTATGACTCATTGCCTATGACCTGACTATTCTCTGATTGCCCCTCTTGTACTGTGCAGCTATCTCCATGTATGACTCATTGCTTACGTTCTGACTACTCTCTGCTCGCCCCTCTGGTATCGCGCCGCCCTCTCCATGTATGACCGCCCGTTTGTCTGACCTGAGTTCCCCTCGCCTCTACTCCAGGATTCCTGTAGTAGAGTCCTACAATCATCTTCAGAAGTGGGACACTAAGCCCCGCCCCCTGTGGTCACATGATCGTAGGTCCTTGTACTTCTTACTACCTTCAGCATCGCAGGTCCCGTCTGCCTCAACTTTCCCTGCAGTATCGGACCCCGGGCCCTCCCGCAGTAGGGGTGAGTCACGCTGCTCAGCCGTGGCAGTTCGCCGACGCTGACAGGATCCTGATATTTATACACAGAAGATCTGCATACAGTGTCAGTGTAATACAGTGACCACCAGTGAAATTATACACAGGAGCTTTTGGAAGTGCATTGAGCAGCAGGGTGGTTTGCTGGTGAAGGGAAAAAAAATCTCTTTAAATCTTCTGCCTGAGCGAGTGTAAACGAGCTGAGTGTGACCTGAGCGTAAGTGCGAACGGTGGTAAGTGTGTGACTTGTGATTCAGTGACTTTGGATTCAGGGAGTTTGCAAAGGAGGTATTACTGAATTGCTGTTATATTTTATTAATACTTTTTATTTATTTTTACTTATCTTTTCTGTCTGGTGCAATCCCCATTAGGAATGTGCTCCACTATTGCCAATGCCATCCAGTGTACGTCTTGCCGCATGTACGCAATCCTTGACCAGCCAGTCGAGGGTGCATACTGCTGTGCGAGATGTGAGCACATTGTGCATTTGGAAGCCCAGATACTGGATTTAAATGTGCAGCTGGCAACACTGAGATCAATAGACAATATGGAAAGGAGACTTCTACTCACTGAGCAGACGCTCAATGAGATAGATGAGGGGGGGATGCTAGGTTGGAGCTGCAGGACAGTGAAGCAGTAAGATGGGTGACAGTTAGAAGGTGGGGTAGACAGAAGAGTGCCAGGGAGGCTAGTCCTGATCTGGCACAACCCAATAAGTTTGCCAAGTTGGCAGATGAGGGGAGTGTCAGTGCAGGGGTAGCACTGCTGCAGCAAGGCATGTCCTCTGAAAGCCAGAGGAGTATATGCTCCAGTAAGGGGAGAAATAGGAGAGCAGGGCAGGCCAGACAGGTGCTGGTAATGGGGGACTCAATTATTAGGGGAACAGATAGGGCAATCTGTCACAAAGAAAGGGATCGTCGAACGGTGTGCTGCCTATCTGGCGCGCAAGTCTGACACATCGCTGACCGGGTTGACAGATTACTGGGAGGGGCTGGTGAGGATCCAGCGGTCATGGTGCACATTGGTACAAATGACACAGAGGTAGGTGGAAGGTCCTTAAAGATGATTTCAGGGAATTAGGCTGCAATCTTAAGGCAAGGACCTCCAAGGTGGTATTTTTGGAAATATTTCCTGTACCACGTGCCACGCCAGAGAGGAGATTAGGGAAGTTAATAAGTGGTTCAAGAATTAGTGTAGGAAGGAGGGGTTTGGGTTCCTGGAGAACTGGGCCGACTTCTCAGTTGGCTACAGGTTCTACGCTAGGGACGGGCTGCACCTCAATGGGGAGGGTGCAGCTGTGCTGGGGAAAAAAATGGCTAGAAGGGTGGAGGAGTGTTTAAATTTGGAACTAGGGGAGGGTATTCATTTTATAAGAGGGGAAGACTGTGTAGATAGAGACCTGGGCACAAATAATGAAATTGGGGGTGGTAGTGGCATGGGGGGTGAGGTTAGAACAGTTAATAATTTAAGAAATAGAGGTACAGACATACATAAAGTGCATGTATACAAATGCCAGAAGCCTCGCCAACAAAATGGAGGACTTAGAATTAATTTTGTTGGAAGATAAGGTATATTGCACCCCCTCATAGGGTATAAGGCTGCCCCCTCATAGGGTATAATGCTTCTCCCCCCTCATAGGGTATAATGCACCCCCTCATAGGGTATAATGCTGCCCCCTCATAGGGTATAACACTAGATAGATAGATAGATAGATAGATAGATAGATATGTGATAATTAGATGTATAGATAGATAATAGATAGATAGATCTATGGATAGACAGATAGATATAAAGATATAAAGATAATAGATAGTGAAAGATATAGGTAGCTATAGAGATAGATAGACCTAGATAGATATAGATAGATAAATAGATAGATAGGGGATAAATAGATATATGGATAGATAGATAGAAAGATAGATAGATAGATAGATAGATATAAAGATAATAGATAGTGATAGCTATAGATAGGTATATAGATAGATAGATAGGGGATAAATAGATAGATCTATGGATAGATGATATATAGATGGATAGATATAAAGATAATAGATAGAGATAGATATAGATAGGTATAGAGATAGATGGATATAGACTATTTATATCTATCTATATCTACCTCTATATCTATCTATCTATCTATCTATCTATATCTATCTCTATATCTAAGATAGAGACAGATAGATATAGAGATAGAGATATAGATATACAGATAGAAATAGATAGATATAGAGATATATAGATATAGAGACAGATAGATATAGAGATAGATATAGATAGATATAGAGATATATAAAAAACAAACCACAATACTCACCTCTCCTCCTGCTCCCACGCTGATGACGGCTTCAGTGTCAGCAGCTGACCCGTCTGCCAGACACACAGCGGGTGCGCGATGAAGTGACGTCATCGCGCATCGGCTGTGAGTCAGGAGCAGAGGGGACTGATGGGAGAGAGATGCTCTCTCTTCCACTGCAATTGAGCGCGGCGCCGGCTGCCTAGGTTGGGGAGCGGGGCCCCGGGGTGAGTGAAGGCCGAGAGTGAATGAATATTCATTTCTCTTTAGTAGTGGGGACAGTGGCTCCTGCCTCCTGACACCCGCTGCTGCTCCGCTGGCAGGGCCCCCATAGCAGCTGTGTGGCACTGGCTGGGGGCCCCTGGAGCAGTGGGGGCCCTAGGCAACTGCTGTCCCTGTATACCAGTAGAGGTGCCAGGGCCCACCAGATGCCAGGGCCCACCGGAGAATCAGTCCGACGCTACCTGTCTGTATATATAATGTCAGTGTACAAGTAATAGAATGATCACTGGAGACATACACAGGAGTTCTGTATATAGTGTATAGTGTACAGGTAATACAGTGACTCACCAGTAACATTATACACAGGAGCTCTGCATATAGTCAGCGTACAGGTAATACAAGGATCACCAGTGACATTATACACAGGAGCTCTGTATATACTATATAATGTAAGTATCCAGGTAAATCACTGACTTACCAGTGACCTCTGTATTTGTAGCGATTCATCTTCGCTTTTCTTCCTCTTCCAGCCAGGACACGTTTGCTGCAGAAAATAACACACTATACTTGATCACTTCTAGACCACATTCCCCACTTTCCCCCCCGACTTCTACACTTTATGTGTAAAGGTCAGCCAGGGCAGTAGTCGTGGCTGAGTATTTCGGGTTCGGGCATTGTATACCCTGACCTCCCTCTACAGGAAAACGGTACCTCTTCTCTTGCATGGTACGGTGAATACTCACCGTGCCGTCAGCGTCCCCTTTGCTACGCCGACTTGATGCTGATCCTTGATCCCAATGAATAGAGACACAGTCCAGGGCAACTCTTAACTGAGCAAATTTATTTTCTTCAGGACACAGCACATCCACATAGTTTCCAGCATTTTCATCACAGTAAAGACAGCACATTACTTCATCTTTCCCTTCACTGTTCCTTGCAGT
This sequence comes from Dendrobates tinctorius, assembly GCF_039654945.1. Classification (NCBI taxonomy): domain Eukaryota; kingdom Metazoa; phylum Chordata; class Amphibia; order Anura; family Dendrobatidae; genus Dendrobates; species Dendrobates tinctorius. Next base: position 432,973 of record NW_027361791.1, on the reverse strand, counting down.
GTTTCCGTTTGACGAAGCGTCTCAGATGGCTCCTCAGTGTCCTCCCTGTATAGCGTCACCACGGTGAAGCGCTCTCCAGCATGTTTCGCCCCGGACATCAGAGATTCAGCCCACGTAGCTTTCCACCACATTCTGGAGTGACCTGCCCGTACCCTTTTACGGTAACCTTCAATCTTCCTCTGTTTACTTACACTCTTTTCCACTTTATTGCTGATTCTGCAGTACCGTGTTCTTCTCTAGATGGCTGGGCATCAGCTTTAACATCACGGGGTAGTTAGGCAGCTCAGGCATATAGCCCACCCGAGCACAAAGGGGTCAGGCCTCTGACTGCCTGAAACTGGAAGACCATCCTGGCTTATTCTCCAGCTATCCCCTCCTACAGTTAACTCCTATATGTCCTACAGCTACATCTACTGTGCAATGAGCTCAGTGCCCCATCTAGTGACCATAGCCCAGACTGCACTGTCCCTACCAAGTACAAGGTGCAGAAACATAGCTTATGCTATATAAATAATACAGCAACATGAAATATACGATAATGCGCAACAATGGTATAACATATATATAAATATATATACAAGTACAACAGCAACATGGGGGTTTAAAGGGGTAAGACTCTCAACCCCTTACACATGTCTACATATTGATATTAGTCATGTATTATACTACAGCACAGGCACCATTTTGATGAATGCAAACCTTTTTTTTGTAACCCCACAAACACCCGGAGCACCAGAATCTCAATAACTGAAATTTACAAATACAGATTACACAACAACCACAAGATGCATTTCATCACCCAGGTCACCTCATTTTAATCAGTATAACAGCGTAGACCTGACACTGTCTGTACTTTACTGTTCACAATCCTGCTGACAGGATCCCTTTAAATCTAAATTTTAATAAGTTTGTTCTTTTCTGCGCTAAACGTCCCCCAAACCCTGAGGACGGCGAGTATACCTTGGTTGTGTTTTGCTGTATGTGTATACAAAAGTAAAAGAAGAGCACCTATCAGGGGCTCAGAAAAGCTGGGTGGCATGTGTGCTAGTGTGTGACCCAGCGCAGGTGTCTCACTGGCCTATCAAAACAGTGACCGATAGCAGCAAACAGTGTGATGTGGATGTGAGAACTGTCTGCGGGGTGCGCTTAGGTGAGTGGACAAAAGAATATGGGAGGTTCACCTTTATAGTAACATCCCAGGGCAGGTGTGTCGTGAGCAAGTGGTGTTCAAGAAATATTGGTGGCAGTGGTTGTGACTTATCCTGACACACAATGTACAGGGAAATGGGAAAATTGTGAAAAAAAACGCAATTCTGACCTTAATTATGTTTACGGCGTACATTATGTGGTAAAAATGACCATGTAATATGATTCTCCTCATCAGTATGATTACAGAGATACTAAACGTGCCCAGATTTTTAAATTATTTTAGTGGTAGAAAAAAAATCAAGACTTTGAAATAAAAAATATGTTGGAGTTTGTGTTGCCATTTTCCGAGACCCGTAGTTTTACTTTTTCGTTCAATAGAGCTATGAGAGGGATTATTTTTTCATAAGGCGAGACGTTATTATGGATATTACTTTGGGATACATATGACATTTTAGTTGCTTGTTACGTATTTTAAGTGGTATTGCAGCGACCAAAAAATACCGCAATGTTGGCGTTTTTAAATTTTTTGTGTTTACCAATTGGGTTAATTATTTTTATATTTTGATAGCTCGGACTTTGCTGGATGTGGCGATATCACTTGACATTTTTTTTTATGTTCATTTTCAATGGAGGAAAATTGAACTTTTATGAGTTTTTTTTCAGATTTGTTTAAATCTTTTTTTGTTGTTTTACTTTTCTTTTCACTTCATTTATCGCTCCCTAAGGCCCCTTTCACACTTCAGTTTTTTGCAATCAGTCACAATCCGTCAGGTTTTGACAAAAACGGATCCTCAATTTTTTTTGGAGGATCCGTTTTTTCCCCATTGACTTGCATTAATGGCGGATTGTGACGGATGGCTGTCCGTTTCATCCGGTTTTTTTTTGAGGATCCGCCAAAAGTTGCTGTCCGTCACCATCCTCAAAGATTTCAAAACGGAGCTTGCAACAAAACTCTCTCTCTCTCTCCTTCCCGACCAGCATTTCCTTTAAATTTCCTCATTTTCAGGATCCTGTGCCATCCGTTCACATCAGTTCAGAACGGATCCGCTTGTCTGCCTTTTTGGCGGATTTGAACTGATGCAAAAAACTGAAGTGTGAAAGAGGCCTAAGCTGTACTACATACAGGGGCTAATGGTGCAGCAGAAGTGTGAACTTTTTGATGCTTTTGTTTAATATTTTCCACTATATTATATGGAGAGCATAAAAAACGCATGCAAAATTCCAATGAAGTCTCCAATTGTGGAACTGAAGCATTCCTCTACTAAAAAAAATGCATTCGAAAAAACTGCCACAAAAAAATACAATAAAAAGTTTTGATTGCTTTAGTGCGAATACCTATGGAAACAATGCAGCACTTCTGCACGTGTGAACATGGCCCAGGAGAGACTCTGGACAATTTGTACGTTCTACACCAGGTTCACACTTGGGGTTATTTATTTTTTTATCACTACTTAGAATTACAGACAAATTAAAAAAAGTGATCTGAGCCAATTATATGGAAAAAATACAATATTATTTAACATTTATTCTGAAGCTATATGAAATAATTCCGACTACAGCAATGGTCTGTGCCCATCACGGGTGATCCGTGTTACCGGGAAGAGAGGAGGAGACATTCCTACAAGGAGCTGACAATAGATACATCACATTATCTCACATATGAGGATACAGAATTATACAGGTTTGAAAATATCAAATAGAAAGATTTGCCTGTAAACAGGTAAAAAAGCAAAAACAGTAAATAAAGCAATGACTTGCGCTATTGTACCGGTAAGTTTTTATACATCTCATCCCAATCCAGCTAACCCCTATCCGTACAGTGGCAGCTGGTATTGGATGGTCTGCCATGGGTAACATAACTAGTTCTCCTATATTAGACCCATTGCCATGTTCGTCTTTATGACATCACAGAAGCGTTGTCCACGAGTCATGGAATGTTCCGCAAGAACGGTCAGTGCGAGGCAAGCAGAGATAGAGAGGAGAGCTGAACACTAACCCAGAGCGACTTGTAAATCACTTTTTACTTGTTTTGTTTATTTTTTTTACTTTTATTTCTTTTTTTTGGGAGTGTTTTCTACCATCCGCACACACTTTTGTGTGTGTGGAGGGGAAGGCAGCCTAATGGCTGCACCCGTAGCTGGAGGAAAGTTCCAACCACGGAGACGTCTCCCACATGCCAGGACATCCCTATACAGTCAGAGGCCTGAACACCACCAAAGGCCAACTGGCTTCACGGGGTATGTGATGGCAGTGCTTTATTATATTGTGTCAATTATTAAATGCCTGTTCAAAACACCAGAAAAGGCAAAGGACCGATATTCCAGACTGAAAAGTCCACCACCATATCCTACAATGCCCGAAATAGGCCGATTCGTACAACCTGCAGCAAACATCAGCGCAGAGCCAGAGGGTATGAAGGAACGCCTGATACTCACCAGAACAGTAGATGAGGAAGAGACAACAGCCACATTGCCCAGGAGCCCATCCCCATGCACCTGGATGGAGCTAACTCCCTCTCAAGCACGTATACTCCTCAGTATGCCTTACGACCATCAACCGCGTATTAAGGTGACTGCTAAACAAGGCTACAATCCTACACCACACCTGCCAGTCAGCTATACCACTGGAAAGATCATGCAAGTAATGCTGATGAGCCCACAGGATGTACAACGTGCCTACAAGAGAGATTTGGGTTTCCTTCCAAGTCCTAGGAAGATCATTCTCCCGAGAAGAGAATTCCGCGGCACTTTGATTTAGCCGGCGGAAAATGTAGTGGCGAGTTGCTTGCAGCAAGCACATACCATCTTCTGCACAGCTGCTTCGTAGACAGATTTTCCGGTTTTGACTATGGCTTGATCAATGGATCATGTTTCTATACTGCCGCCTGCCCTGACCTCTGCTTGTTTAAAGTTATGCATCTACACTGCCGCCTGCCCTGACCTTTGCTTGCTCAATGGATTATGTTTTTGAACTGCCGCCTGCCTGACCTCTGCTTGCTCAATGGATTGTTTCTGCACTGCCGCCTGCCTTGACCTCTGCTTGCTCAATGGATTATGTTTTTGAACTGCCGCCTACCCTGACCTCTGCTTGCTCAATGGATTATGTTTCTGCACTGCCGCCTGCCTTGACCTCTGCTTGCTCAGTGGATTATGTTTTTGAACTGCCGCCTGCCCTGACCTCTGCTTGCTCAATGGATTATGTTTTTGAACTGACGCCTGCCCTGACCTCTGCTTGCTCAATGGATTATGTTTCTGCACTGCCGCCTGCCTGACCTCTGCTTGCTCAATGGATTATGTTTTTGAACTGCCGCCTGCCCTGACCTCAGCTTGCTCAATGGATTATGTTTCTGCACTGCCGCCTGCCCTGACCTCAGCTTGCTCAATGGATTATGCTTCTGCACTGCCGCCTGCCCTGACCTCTGCTTGTTTCCGGTTATTAATCTGTGATACTAATAAAAATGTATATTATTCTGCACTATATGGACTGTGGGTCGTTTTTTTTCTTTGGTTTTATGGTTGTTTCCGGTTATGTTTTTGCACTGCTGCCTGCCCTGACCTCTGCTTGTTTCCGGTTATGTTTCTGCACTGCTGCCTGCCCTGACCTTTGCTTGTTTCTGACTACTCATTTGCCTGCTGATTTTGTACTTCTTCCTCAATGCCTGCACTTTTAAGACCCCAGTAGAGCTAATTTATATAAATCCTGCATCCTAACAATGAAGCCGGGTTATAGGGCTTCTGATCACAATGGTAGGATGATGCCTCAATGTGAAGAAGGGTAGCACCAGTTCTTCACCTAACAGTATGGAATGCTTATCTAAAAAAATGAAAAAGGAACAGTACAGTATAGACAAAGGTCCCATAAACTCAACAAGAACAAACCATTAAGAACTTTAAGCATAAACATGTGAGACAACAAACCAAGTGGCTCAGAATACCACATCCGACCCAACCAGCAGTTTTGTTGAAGGTATTTTCCTCTGATCTTTCGTTAAGAGGGTACAACATCTCAAATACATTAGACTGGTGTGGGTCTCCAACCATTTAGGAACCCTCAAATCAATAGTACAGGGGTCTTGAATCAGCCACAAAATTGCTTCAGGAAGAATTGGGTGGAGCACTGGTTTCATATGTACCCTGCCGCTCATGTCAAGGTCTATGAAAATAACCAAACACAAGGCTGAGTACTCAGATCTTATAGGAACCTCCCCAATAGTGAATGGCCATCTGTACATTCATAGTTCCCCAGGTCTGTAGACAGATGCGGGTTTCACGTCCGGGACCTCTGCCTATCAGACATTTATAGAATATTTTATGGATAACACATAAATGTATGGGAAAACTCCTCTTGTAAATAGTGCGCCTCAAGTTTCTTCTGCTGTTTGCAGTGGAATGTAGTCATCATAGCTAATATGAGGGAAGGATTCCTGAGAGGGGGTATACATCTACTATATCCATATTCTGTGGATATCTACCCTAATAAAGCTTATGGACGGTGAGTGCAGTGATGAGACCGACCCTTTATCAACATGTTCTGTCCCACAAACTAATGTAGTACACTGCACTGACCGCCGATAGACTTTATTCTCCAAAGACAATTTAAGTTTGTTATATGTATTAAAATACTTTTTTTCCCAGAATTATCTAAGAATTATCGACAAGGAAAATGGACTCAAGATAAAGCTTAGAAACATATATTTCTTTACAGCTCCTGATATAGGTATTGCGGTCTTTAAAAACAGTAGTCCCCAACTTCTGCCTCCTCAGCAAGTTATCCCCTAGCCATTGGTAGATCATAACTTGCTGATTACGGGTGTTTCACTGCCAGGACCCCCACCAATCCTAAGAACAGGGTGTCTGGAACAAGCGGCTGTTAAGAATGCGCAACAACACTTCTTTCATTATGGGACAATGATGGGGCTGATATGCTGATGATGGACTATGATGGGGCTGATGTGCTGATGATGGACTATGATGGGGCTGATGTGCTGATGATGGACTATGATGGGGTTGATGTGCTGATGATGGACTATGATGGGGCTGATGTGCTGATGATGAACTATGATTGGGATGATGAAGTCTGCAATAACAGAGCATAGCAGTACAACCCCTTAGCCTGGAGTGCCCTAACAAATAGCTGGGGAGGGTCCGAGCTCACAGTCAGACCTTAGAAGAAGAGTTAATAGTTTTGTTTCTTCTGTCTTAAAGGACAAAAAAGGCTTACAGTATATACTCGCGTATAAGTCGAGATTTTCAGCCCATTTTTTGGGGCTGAAAGTCCCCCTCTCGGCTTATACGCGAGTCATATACCGGGGGTCGGCCAGGGAGGGGGAGCGGGGGGGGGTGTCGGAGATCATACTCACCTCTCCTGGCATGTTTCTGCAGCCCCCCGTGCTTATTCCATCTTCTCGGCGCTGTTCTTCCTGCTTTCAGCGGTCACGTGGTACGCTCATTACCCTCATTAATATGCACATATGTAATGAGCGGCACCACGTGACCGCAGAAAGCAGGAAGAACAGCACTGAGAAGATGGAACAAGCACGGGGGGCTGCAGAGACATGCCAGGAGAGGTGAGTATAACGGGGGGAGCCATATTCACCTGTGCCCCATTCCACCGCTGCGCATCGCTCTGCTGTCTTGCTTCCTCTGGCAGTGACGTTAAGGTCAGAGGGTGCCATGACGTAGTTAGCAGGCGCCCTCTGCCTGAACAGTCACTGCAGAGCCAGCAACGCTGAGGAGCAGCAGCTGCAGCAGTGACAAGGTGAGTATATAGTTTTTTTTTTCATTTTTTTAATTGAGGCTGCGGCAGCAGCATTGTAAGGGGCCACTAATCACTGTGCAGCAATACAAGGGGCCACTCATCACTGTGCAGCATTATAAGGGGCCACTCATCACTGTGCAGCATTATAAGGGGCCACTCATCACTGTGCAGCATTATAAGGGGCCACTCATCACTGTGCAGCATTATAAGGGGCCACTCATCACCTTGCAGCATTATAAGGGGCCACTCATCACCGTGCAGCATAATAAGGGGCCACTAATCACCGTGCAGCATAATAAGGAGCCACTAATCACTGCAGCATTTCAAGGGGCCACTAATCACTGTGCAGCATTATAAGGGGCCACTCATCACTGTGCAGCATTACAAGGGGCCACTCATCACTGTGCAGCATTACAAGGGGCCACTAATAACTGTGCAGCATTACAAGGGGCCACTAATCACTGTGCAGCATTACAAGGGGCCACTAATCACTGTGCAGCATTACAAGGGGCCACTAATCACTGTGCAGCATTATATGGGGCCAGTAATCACTGTGCAGCATTACATAGGGCCAGTAATCACTGTGCAGCATTATATGGGGCCACTCATCACTGTGCTGCATTATAAGAGGCCACTCATCACTGTGCAGCATTATAAGGGGGCCTCTCATCACTGTGCAGCATTATACGGGGCCACTAATCACTGTGCAGCATTACAAAGGGCCACTAATCACCGTGCAGCATAAGGGGCCACTAATCACTGCATTTCAAGGGGCCACTAATCACTGTGCAGCATTATAAGTGGCCACTAATCACCGTGCAGCATTGTAAGGGGCCACTAATCAATGTGCAGCATTATAAGGGGCCACTAATCACTGTGCAGCATTATAAGGGGCCACTAATCACTGTGCAGCATTATAAGGGGCCACTAATCATTGTGCAGCATTATAAGGGTCCACTCTCCATGCAGCATTATAAGGGGCCACCAATCACTGTGCAGCATTATATGGGGCATATGTTATTATGGACCATGTTATAGGGCTACCATTATTCACTGTGCAGCATTATTAGGCATATTTTTGTATGGAGCATCTTATGGAACCCATCATGAACTTTATGGAGCATTATATGGGGCCATCATGAACTTTATGGAGCATCTTATGGGGCCCATTTTATTTTTGAAATTTACCAGTAGCTTCGGCATTTTCCACCCTAGGTTTATAGGCGAGTCAATAAGTTTTCCCAGTTTTTTGTGACAAAATTAGGGTGGTCGGCTTATACATGGGTCGGCTTATACACGAGTATATACGGACTTCTAAAGAAAATTGCCCCCAAGTTATTTTGAGCGACCCCGCCTGCTGTACCATCCTTGTGATTTACGAGAACGTTTCTCACTTCCTGCTAGGACAGCGGAAACCCAAGGAGTAAAGAGAGAAGGTCCTTATGGCTGCATGGAGTAATGCTGGAAATCTCTAAGTCTGCGGGGACAACAGAGACTTTAGAAGAAGGCAAACCAAGGTTTAGTGCTAGCACTAGTGTGAGAGAAGGTTTATACTACAGGACAGAAGTGCTGTAACAGGAAAGAACCTAACAAATAAAAAAGATTGTAGACAAACCAGATTTTGCTATCTATTCATGTCATTGCCTTCCATATTACAGAGAAATTTCCCTAAATCCGGTATCTGATAATCCACAATGATGTATATTCAGGGTCGAACTGGGGTGTCTGGGGCCCACCAGGGGAATGGACTCTAGGGCCCCATCCTACAGCTATATGCTAATATCTGTCAGTCGTTATCCCCATTATAGTGGAGCATCGGCTGTAAAACACAGGCGGCTCCTGTACATCTACTGTGCATCCCCATAACTGGGATGTATAATTACGGTAGTTTACATTAATGTGGTTCTTTGGTTAAAACAATTTATCACCGATCCATGGGCTCTATAGGATAGCTGATCGCATACGTCCGACCATTAGAAACTGCACCGACCGGAAGAATGAGAAAGTTTTATCGTTGATAGGACACTTATCCCCATTTTAAAATGGAGCAGCAGGTTAGATATCTGACCGAAGCTTCATTCATTCTCTTTGGAGCTTCTATAAAAATACAAGTGCAGCCACTGAGGGAATGAATGGATCAGTGGTCAAGTCGGACATGCCACTCCAGTCTAATGGGGATAAAAAGTTCCACATTTTGCTGAATGGGTCCAAGTAGTTAGACCCCCCCAATCAATACGTTATCACTTGTCCTGTGAATAGGAGATTACGTTTTTCCACAGGAAACCCCTGTAAGTGCATCTCTGCCGCTGTTTACAAAGTATTTAATCTCTAATGGAAATAAAGAATATTCTCCTAATTAATATCAGAGAAGACTAATGACCGTCAAACACAACACAATCCACTGTACCAAGACCAATAATACCACATACAGGGGAGAAATACCACCACACCATGACCAGACCACATAGTACCCGCATCATATCACATAAAAGGCACAAATACAACCACACCATGACCAGACCACATATTACCACCACATAGTGACCGAATAATATGACATATTACCAGCATATAGGGACCAAATAATAATTCATACACGGAGAAATACTTCCACACTGTGAACAGTCCACAAATTACCACCACTTATTGATGGAATACTACAGTACTGATTATGAATACAAACCACAATAATAACAACACTGTTATTACCACCAGTGACATTATACACAGTACCTCTGTATATAGTGTCAGTGTACAGGTAATATAGTGATTACCAGTGACATTATACACAGGAGCTCAGTGATCACTGGCAACATTATTGTCAAGGTTTGCTCAGCTTGTGGGATTAGGTAGTTCAGAGGTTAATGTGGATGGCCTCACTCTGAGATTCTGGGAGGCTTTTTAAAGCCTCATTGTGGGCTCATTCCTCATCGTTTATACTCAGACCCTTGGCCGAGTGTGTGTGACCCTGGTGTGCTTTGTGACTGTAATACTTTATGCTTGTTTGGTTTTGATCTGGTTCTGTCCCTGTTACGAGTTCTGCCTGTCCCTCTTGTACTGCGTTGCTATCTCTGTGTATGACTCATTGCCTATGACCTGACTATTCTCTGATTGCCCCTCTTGTACTGTGCAGCTATCTCCATGTATGACTCATTGCTTACGTTCTGACTACTCTCTGCTCGCCCCTCTGGTATCGCGCCGCCCTCTCCATGTATGACCGCCCGTTTGTCTGACCTGAGTTCCCCTCGCCTCTACTCCAGGATTCCTGTAGTAGAGTCCTACAATCATCTTCAGAAGTGGGACACTAAGCCCCGCCCCCTGTGGTCACATGATCGTAGGTCCTTGTACTTCTTACTACCTTCAGCATCGCAGGTCCCGTCTGCCTCAACTTTCCCTGCAGTATCGGACCCCGGGCCCTCCCGCAGTAGGGGTGAGTCACGCTGCTCAGCCATGGCAGTTCGCCGACGCTGACAGGATCCTGATATTTATACACAGAAGATCTGCATACAGTGTCAGTGTAATACAGTGACCACCAGTGAAATTATACACAGGAGCTTTTGGAAGTGCATTGAGCAGCAGGGTGGTTTGCTGGTGAAGGGAAAAAAAATCTCTTTAAATCTTCTGCCTGAGCGAGTGTAAGCGAGCTGAGTGTGACCTGAGCGTCAGTGCGAACGGTGGTAAGTGTGTGACTTGTGATTCAGTGACTTTGGATTCAGGGAGTTTGCAAAGGAGGTATTACTGAATTGCTGTTATATTTTATTAATACTTTTTATTTATTTTTACTTATCTTTTCTGTCTGGTGCAATCCCCATTAGGAATGTGCTCCACTATTGCCAATGCCATCCAGTGTACGTCTTGACGCATGTACGCAATCCTTGACCAGCCAGTCGAGGGTGCATACTGCTGTGCGAGATGTGAGCACATTGTGCATTTGGAAGCCCAGATACTGGATTTAAATGTGCAGCTGGCAACACTGAGATCAATAGACAATATGGAAAGGAGACTTCTACTCACTGAGCAGACGCTCAATGAGATAGATGAGGGGGGGATGCTAGGTTGGAGCTGCAGGACAGTGAAGCAGTAAGATGGGTGACAGTTAGAAGGTGGGGTAGACAGAAGAGTGCCAGGGAGGCTAGTCCTGATCTGGCACAACCCAATAAGTTTGCCAAGTTGGCAGATGAGGGGAGTGTCAGTGCAGGGGTAGCACTGCTGCAGCAAGGCATGTCCTCTGAAAGCCAGAGGAGTATATGCTCCAGTAAGGGGAGAAATAGGAGAGCAGGGCAGGCCAGACAGGTGCTGGTAGTGGGGGACTCAATTATTAGGGGAACAGATAGGGCAATCTGTCACAAAGAAAGGGATCGTCGAACGGTGTGCTGCCTATCTGGCGCGCAAGTCTGACACATCGCTGACCGGGTTGACAGATTACTGGGAGGGGCTGGTGAGGATCCAGCGGTCATGGTGCACATTGGTACAAATGACACAGAGGTAGGTGGAAGGTCCTTAAAGATGATTTCAGGGAATTAGGCTGCAATCTTAAGGCAAGGACTTCCAAGGTGGTATTTTTGGAAATATTTCCTGTACCACGTGCCACGCCAGAGAGGAGATTAGGGAAGTTAATAAGTGGTTCAAGAATTAGTGTAGGAAGGAGGGGTTTGGGTTCCTGGAGAACTGGGCCGACTTCTCAGTTGGCTACAGGTTCTACGCTAGGGACGGGCTGCACCTCAATGGGGAGGGTGCAGCTGTGCTGGGGAAAAAAATGGCTAGAAGGGTGGAGGAGTGTTTAAACTTGGAACTAGGGGAGGGTATTCATTTTATAAGAGGGGAAGACTGTGTAGATAGAGACCTGGGCACAAATAATTAAATTGGAGGTGGTAGTGGCATGGGGGGTGAGGTTAGAACAGTTAATAATTTAAGAAATAGAGGTACAGACATACATAAAGTGCATGTATACAAATGCCAGAAGCCTCGCCAACAAAATGGAGGACTTAGAATTAATTTTGTTGGAAGATAAGGTATATTGCACCCCCTCATAGGGTATAAGGCTGCCCCCTCATAGGGTATAATGCTTCTCCCCCCTCATAGGGTATAATGCACCCCCTCATAGGGTATAATGCTGCCCCCTCATAGGGTATAACACTAGATAGATAGATAGATATGTGATAATTAGATGTATAGATAGATAATAGATAGATAGATCTATGGATAGACAGATAGAAATAAAGATATAAAGATAATAGATAGTGAAAGATATAGGTAGCTATAGAGATAGATAGATAGACCTAGATAGATATAGATAGATAAATAGATAGATAGGGGATAAATAGATATATGGATAGATAGATAGATAGATATAAAGATAATAGATAGTGATAGCTATAGATAGGTATATAGATAGATAGATAGGGGATAAATAGATAGATCTATGGATACATGATATATAGATGGATAGATATAAAGATAATAGATAGAGATAGATATAGATAGGTATAGAGATAGATGGATATAGACTATTTATATCTATCTATATCTACCTCTATATCTATCTATCTATCTATCTATATCTATCTCTATATCTAAGATAGAGACAGATAGATATAGAGATAGAGATATAGATATACAGATAGAAATAGATAGATATAGAGATATATAGATATAGAGACAGATAGATATAGAGATAGATATAGATAGATATAGAGATATATAAAAAACAAACCACAATACTCACCTCTCCTCCTGCTCCCACGCTGATGACGGCTTCAGTGTCAGCAGCTGACCCGTCTGCCAGACACACAGCGGGTGCGCGATGAAGTGACGTCATCGCGCATCGGCTGTGAGTCAGGAGCAGAGGGGACTGATGGGAGAGAGATGCTCTCTATTCCACTGAAATTGAGCGCAGCGCCGGCTGCCTAGGTTGGGGAGCGGGGCCCCGGGGTGAGTGGAGGCCGAGAGTGAATGAATATTCATTTCTCTTTAGTAGTGGGGACAGTGGCTCCTGCCTCCTGACACCCGCTGCTGCTCCGCTGGCAGGGCCCCCATAGCAGCTGTGTGGCACTGGCTGGGGGCCCCTGGAGCAGTGGGGGCCCTAGGCAACTGCTGTCCCTGTATACCAGTAGAGGTGCCAGGGCCCACCAGATGCCAGGGCCCACCGGAGAATCAGTCCGACGCTACCTGTCTGTATATATAATGTCAGTGTACAAGTAATAGAATGATCACTGGAGACATACACAGGAGTTCTGTATATAGTGTATAGTGTACAAGTAATACAGTGACTCACCAGTAACATTATACACAGGAGCTCTGCATATAGTCAGCGTACAGGTAATACAAGGATCACCAGTGACATTATACACAGGAGCTCTGTATATACTATATAATGTAAGTGTCCAGGTAAATCACTGACTTACCAGTGACCTCTGTATTTGTAGCGATTCATCTTCGCTTTTCTTCCTCTTCCAGCCAGGACACGTTTGCTGCAGAAAATAACACACTATACTTGATCACTTCTAGACCACATTCCCCACTTTCCCCCCCGACTTCTACACTTTATGTGTAAAGGTCAGCCAGGGCAGTAGTCGTGGCTGAGTATTTCGGGTTCGGGCATTGTATACCCTGACCTCCCTCTACAGGAAAACGGTACCTCTTCTCTTGCATGGTACGGTGAATACTCACCGTGCCGTCAGCGTCCCCTTTGCTACGCCGACTTGATGCTGATCCTTGATCCCAATGAATAGAGACACAGTCCAGGGCAACTCTTAACTGAGCAAATTTATTTTCTTCAGGACACAGCACATCCACATAGTTTCCAGCATTTTCATCACAGTAAAGACAGCACATTACTTCATCTTTCCCTTCACTGTTCCTTGCAGTGTTTCCGTTTGACGAAGCGTCTCAGATGGCTCCTCAGTGTCCTCCCTGTATAGCGTCACCATGGTGAAGCGCTCTCCAGCATGTTTCGCCCCGGACATCAGAGATTCAGCCCACGTAGCTTTCCACCACATTCTGGAGTGACCTGCCCGTACCCTTTTACGGTAACCTTCAATCTTCCTCTGTTTACTTACACTCTTTTCCACTTTATTGCTGATTCTGCAGTACCGTGTTCTTCTCTAGATGGCTGGGCATCAGCTTTAACATCACGGGGTAGTTAGGCAGCTCAGGCATATAGCCCACCCGAGCACAAAGGGGTCAGGCCTCTGACTGCCTGAAACTGGAAGACCATCCTGGCTTATTCTCCAGCTATCCCCTCCTACAGTTAACTCCTATATATCCTACAGCTACATCTACTGTGCAATGAGCTCAGTGCCCCATCTAGTGACCATAGCCCAGACTGCACTGTCCCTACCAAGTACAAGGTGCAGAAACATAGCTTATGCTATATAAATAATACAGCAACATGAAATATACGATAATGCGCAACAATGGTATAACATATATATAAATATATATACAAGTACAACAGCAACATGGGGGTTTAAAGGGGTAAGACTCTCAACCCCTTACACATGTCTACATATTGATATTAGTCATGTATTATACTACAGCACAGGCACCATTTTGATGAATGCAAACCTTTTTTTTGTAACCCCACAAACACCCGGAGCACCAGAATCTCAATAACTGAAATTTACAAATACAGATTACACAACAACCACAAGATGCATTTCATCACCCAGGTCACCTCATTTTAATCAGTATAACAGCGTAGACCTGACACTGTCTGTACTTTACTGTTCACAATCCTGCTGACAGGATCCCTTTAAATCTAAATTTTAATAAGTTTGTTCTTTTCTGCGCTAAACGTCCCCCAAACCCTGAGGACGGCGAGTATACCTTGGTTGTGTTTTGCTGTATGTGTATACAAAAGTAAAAGAAGAGCACCTATCAGGGGCTCAGAAAAGCTGGGTGGCATGTGTGCTAGTGTGTGACCCAGCGCAGGTGTCTCACTGGCCTATCAAAACAGTGACCGATAGCAGCAAACAGTGTGATGTGGATGTGAGAACTGTCTGCGGGGTGCGCTTAGGTGAGTGGACAAAAGAATATGGGAGGTTCACCTTTATAGTAACATCCCAGGGCAGGTGTGTCGTGAGCAAGTGGTGTTCAAGAAATATTGGTGGCAGTGGTTGTGACTTATCCTGACACACAATGTACAGGGAAATGGGAAAATTGTGAAAAAAAACGCAATTCTGACCTTAATTATGTTTACGGCGTACATTATGTGGTAAAAATGACCATGTAATATGATTCTCCTCATCAGTATGATTACAGAGATACTAAACGTGCCCAGATTTTTAAATTATTTTAGTGGTAGAAAAAAAATCAAGACTTTGAAATAAAAAATATGTTGGAGTTTGTGTTGCCATTTTCCGAAACCCGTAGTTTTACTTTTTCGTTCAATAGAGCTATGAGAGGGATTATTTTTTTATAAGGCGAGACGTTATTATGGATATTACTTTGGGGTAGATATGACATTTTAGTTGCTTGTTACGTATTTTAAGTGGTATTGCAGCGACCAAAAAATACCGCAATGTTGGCGTTTTTAAATTTTTTGTGTTTACCAATTGGGTTAATTATTTTTATATTTTGATAGCTCGGACTTTGCTGGATGTGGCGATATCACTTGACATTTTTTTTTATGTTCATTTTCAATGGAGGAAAATTGAACTTTTATGAGTTTTTTTTTCAGATTTGTTTAAATCTTTTTTTGTTGTTTTACTTTTCTTTTCACTTCATTTATCGCTCCCTAAGGCCCCTTTCACACTTCAGTTTTTTGCAATCAGTCACAATCCGTCAGGTTTTGACAAAAACGGATCCTCAGTTTTTTTTTGAGGATCCGTTTTTTCCCCATTGACTTGCATTAATGGCGGATTGTGACGGATGGCTGTCCGTTTCATCAGTTTTTTTTTTGAGGATCCGCCAAAAGTTGCTGTCCGTCACCATCCTCAAAGATTTCAAAACGGAGCTTGCAACAAAACTCTCTCTCTCTCTCCTTCCCGACCAGCATTTCCTTTAAATTTCCTCATTTTCAGGATCCTGTGCCATCCGTTCACATCAGTTCAGAACGGATCCGCTTGTCTGCCTTTTTGGCGGATTTGAACTGATGCAAAAAACTGAAGTGTGAAAGAGGCCTAAGCTGTACTACATACAGGGGCTAATGGTGCAGCAGAAGTGTGAACTTTTTGATGCTTTTGTTTAATATTTTCCACTATAGTATATGGAGAGCATAAAAAACGCATGCAAAATTCCAATGAAGTCTCCAATTGTGGAACTGAAGCATTCCTCTACTAAAAAAAATGCATTCGAAAAAACTGCCACAAAAAAATACAATAAAAAGTTTTGATTGCTTTAGTGCGAATACCTATGGAAACAATGCAGCACTTCTGCACGTGTGAACATGGCCCAGGAGAGACTCTGGACAATTTGTATGTTCTACACCAGGTTCACACTTGGGGTTATTTATTTTTTTATCACTACTTAGAATTACAGACAAATTAAAAAAAGTGATCTGAGCCAATTATATGGAAAAAATACAATATTATTTAACATTTATTCTGAAGCTATATGAAATAATTCTGACTACAGCAATGGTCTGTGCCCATCACGGGTGATCCGTGTTACCGGGAAGAGAGGAGGAGACATTCCTACAAGGAGCTGACAATAGATACATCACATTATCTCACGTATGAGGATACAGAATTATACAGGTTTGAAAATATCAAATAGAAAGATTTGCCTGTAAACAGGTAAAAAAGCAAAAACAGTAAATAAAGCAATGACTTGCGCTATTGTACCGGTAAGTTTTTATACATCTCATCCCAATCCAGCTAACCCCTATCCGTACAGTGGCAGCTGGTATTGGATGGTCTGCCATGGGTAACATAACTAGTTCTCCTATATTAGACCCATTGCCATGTTCGTCTTTATGACATCACAGAAGCGTTGTCCACGAGTCATGGAATGTTCCGCAAGAACGGTCAGTGCGAGGCAAGCAGAGATAGAGAGGAGAGCTGAACACTAACCCAGAGCGACTTGTAAATCACTTTTTACTTGTTTTGTTTATTTTTTTTACTTTTATTTCTTTTTTTTGGGAGTGTTTTCTACCATCCGCACACACTTTTGTGTGTGTGGAGGGGAAGGCAGCCTAATGGCTGCACCCGTAGCTGGAGGAAAGTTCCAACCACGGAGACGTCTCCCACATGCCAGGACATCCCTATACAGTCAGAGGCCTGAACACCACCAAAGGCCAACTGGCTTCACGGGGTATGTGATGGCAGTGCTTTATTATATCGTGTCAATTATTAAATGCCTGTTCAAAACACCAGAAAAGGCAAAGGACCGATATTCCAGACTGAAAAGTCCACCACCATATCCTACAATGCCCGAAATAGGCCGATTCGTACAACCTGCAGCAAACATCAGCGCAGAGCCAGAGGGTATGAAGGAACGCCTGATACTCACCAGAACAGTAGATGAGGAAGAGACAACAGCCACATTGCCCAGGAGCCCATCCCCATGCACCTGGATGGAGCTAACTCCCTCTCAAGCACGTATACTCCTCAGTATGCCTTACGACCATCAACCGCGTATTAAGGTGACTGCTAAACAAGGCTACAATCCTACACCACACCTGCCAGTCAGCTATACCACTGGAAAGATCATGCAAGTAATGCTGATGAGCCCACAGGATGTACAACGTGCCTACAAGAGAGATTTGGGTTTCCTTCCAAGTCCTAGGAAGATCATTCTCCCGAGAAGAGAATTCCGCGGCACTTTGATTTAGCCGGCGGAAAATGTAGTGGCGAGTTGCTTGCAGCAAGCACATACCATCTTCTGCACAGCTGCTTCTTAGACAGATTTTCCGGTTTTGACTATGGCTTGATCAATGGATCATGTTTCTATACTGCCGCCTGCCCTGACCTCTGCTTGTTTAAAGTTATGCATCTACACTGCCGCCTGCCCTGACCTTTGCTTGCTCAATGGATTATGTTTTTGAACTGCCGCCTGCCTGACCTCTGCTTGCTCAATGGATTGTTTCTGCACTGCCGCCTGCCTTGACCTCTGCTTGCTCAATGGATTATGTTTTTGAACTGCCGCCTACCCTGACCTCTGCTTGCTCAATGGATTATGTTTCTGCACTGCCGCCTGCCTTGACCTCTGCTTGCTCAGTGGATTATGTTTTTGAACTGCCGCCTGCCCTGACCTCTGCTTGCTCAATGGATTATGTTTTTGAACTGACGCCTGCCCTGACCTCTGCTTGCTCAATGGATTATGTTTCTGCACTGCCGCCTGCCTGACCTCTGCTTGCTCAATGGATTATGTTTTTGAACTGCCGCCTGCCCTGACCTCAGCTTGCTCAATGGATTATGTTTCTGCACTGCCGCCTGCCCTGACCTCAGCTTGCTCAATGGATTATGCTTCTGCACTGCCGCCTGCCCTGACCTCTGCTTGTTTCCGGTTATTAATCTGTGATACTAATAAAAATGTATATTATTCTGCACTATATGGACTGTGGGTCGTTTTTTTTCTTTGGTTTTATGGTTGTTTCCGGTTATGTTTTTGCACTGCTGCCTGCCCTGACCTCTGCTTGTTTCCGGTTATGTTTCTGCACTGCTGCCTGCCCTGACCTTTGCTTGTTTCTGACTACTCATTTGCCTGCTGATTTTGTACTTCTTCCTCAATGCCTGCACTTTTAAGACCCCAGTAGAGCTAATTTATATAAATCCTGCATCCTAACAATGAAGCCGGGTTATAGGGCTTCTGATCACAATGGTAGGATGATGCCTCAATGTGAAGAAGGGTAGCACCAGTTCTTCACCTAACAGTATGGAATGCTTATCTAAAAAAATGAAAAAGGAACAGTACAGTATAGACAAAGGTCCCATAAACTCAACAAGAACAAACCATTAAGAACTTTAAGCATAAACATATGAGACAACAAACCAAGTGGCTCAGAATACCACATCCGACCCAACCAGCAGTTTTGTTGAAGGTATTTTCCTCTGATCTTTCGTTAAGAGGGTACAACATCTCAAATACATTAGACTGGTGTGGGTCTCCAACCATTTAGGAACCCTCAAATCAATAGTACAGGGGTCTTGAATCAGCCACAAAATTGCTTCAGGAAGAATTGGGTGGAGCACTGGTTTCATATGTACCCTGCCGCTCATGTCAAGGTCTATGAAAATAACCAAACACAAGGCTGAGTACTCAGATCTTATAGGAACCTCCCCAATAGTGAATGGCCATCTGTATATTCATAGTTCCCCAGGTCTGTAGACAGATGCGGGTTTCACGTCCGGGACCTCTGCCTATCAGACATTTATAGAATATTTTATGGATAACACATAAATGTATGGGAAAACTCCTCTTGTAAATAGTGCGCCTCAAGTTTCTTCTGCTGTTTGCAGTGGAATGTAGTCATCATAGCTAATATGAGGGAAGGATTCCTGAGAGGGGGTATACATCTACTATATCCATATTCTGTGGATATCTACCCTAATAAAGCTTATGGACGGTGAGTGCAGTGATGAGACCGACCCTTTATCAACATGTTCTGTCCCACAAACTAATGTAGTACACTGCACTGACCGCCGATAGACTTTATTCTCCAAAGACAATTTAAGTTTGTTATATGTATTAAAATACTTTTTTTCCCAGAATTATCTAAGAATTATCGACAAGGAAAATGGACTCAAGATAAAGCTTAGAAACATATATTTCTTTACAGCTCCTGATATAGGTATTGCGGTCTTTAAAAACAGTAGTCCCCAACTTCTGCCTCCTCAGCAAGTTATCCCCTAGCCATTGGTAGATCATAACTTGCTGATTACGGGTGTTTCACTGCCAGGACCCCCACCAATCCTAAGAACAGGGTGTCTGGAACAAGCGGCTGTTAAGAATGCGCAACAACACTTCTTTCATTATGGGACAATGATGGGGCTGATATGCTGATGATGGACTATGATGGGGCTGATGTGCTGATGATGGACTATGATGGGGCTGATGTGCTGATGATGGACTATGATGGGGTTGATGTGCTGATGATGGACTATGATGGGGCTGATGTGCTGATGATGAACTATGATTGGGATGATGAAGTCTGCAATAACAGAGCATAGCAGTACAACCCCTTAGCCTGGAGTGCCCTAACAAATAGCTGGGGAGGGTCCGAGCTCACAGTCAGACCTTAGAAGAAGAGTTAATAGTTTTGTTTCTTCTGTCTTAAAGGACAAAAAAGGCTTGCAGTATATACTCGCGTATAAGTCGAGATTTTCAGCCCATTTTTTGGGGCTGAAAGTCCCCCTCTCGGCTTATACGCGAGTCATATACCGGGGGTCGGCCAGGGAGGGGGAGCGGGGGGTGTCGGAGATCATACTCACCTCTCCTGGCATGTTTCTGCAGCCCCCCGTGCTTATTCCATCTTCTCGGCGCTGTTCTTCCTGCTTTCAGCGGTCACGTGGTACGCTCATTACCCTCATTAATATGCACATATGTAATGAGCGGCACCACGTGACCGCAGAAAGCAGGAAGAACAGCACTGAGAAGATGGAACAAGCACGGGGGGCTGCAGAGACATGCCAGGAGAGGTGAGTATAACGGGGGGAGCCATATTCACCTGTGCCCCATTCCACCGCTGCGCATCGCTCTGCTGTCTTGCTTCCTCTGGCAGTGACGTTAAGGTCAGAGGGTGCCATGACGTAGTTAGCAGGCGCCCTCTGCCTGAACAGTCACTGCAGAGCCAGCAACGCTGAGGAGCAGCAGCTGCAGCAGTGACAAGGTGAGTATATAGTTTTTTTTTTCATTTTTTTAATTGAGGCTGCGGCAGCAGCATTGTAAGGGGCCACTAATCACTGTGCAGCAATACAAGGGGCCACTCATCACTGTGCAGCATTATAAGGGGCCACTCATCACTGTGCAGCATTATAAGGGGCCACTCATCACTGTGCAGCATTATAAGGGGCCACTCATCACTGTGCAGCATTATAAGGGGCCACTCATCACCTTGCAGCATTATAAGGGGCCACTCATCACCGTGCAGCATAATAAGGGGCCACTAATCACCGTGCAGCATAATAAGGAGCCACTAATCACTGCAGCATTTCAAGGGGCCACTAATCACTGTGCAGCATTATAAGGGGCCACTCATCACTGTGCAGCATTACAAGGGGCCACTCATCACTGTGCAGCATTACAAGGGGCCACTAATAACTGTGCAGCATTACAAGGGGCCACTAATCACTGTGCAGCATTACAAGGGGCCACTAATCACTGTGCAGCATTACAAGGGGCCACTAATCACTGTGCAGCATTATATGGGGCCAGTAATCACTGTGCAGCATTATATGGGGCCAGTAATCACTGTGCAGCATTATATGGGGCCACTCATCACTGTGCTGCATTATAAGAGGCCACTCATTACTGTGCAGCATTATAAGGGGGCCTCTCATTACTGTGCAGCATTATACGGGGCCACTAATCACTGTGCAGCATTACAAAGGGCCACTAATCACCGTGCAGCATAAGGGGCCACTAATCACTGCAGCATTTCAAGGGGCCACTAATCACTGTGCAGCATTATAAGTGGCCACTAATCACCGTGCAGCATTGTAAGGGGCCACTAATCAATGTGCAGCATTATAAGGGGCCACTAATCACTGTGCAGCATTATAAGGGGCCACTAATCACTGTGCAGCATTATAAGGGGCCACTAATCACTGTGCAGCATTATAAGGGGCCACTAATCATTGTGCAGCATTATAAGGGGCCACTCTCCATGCAGCATTATAAGGGGCCACCAATCACTGTGAAGCATTATATGGGGCATATGTTATTATGGACCATGTAATAGGGCTACCATTATTCACTGTGCAGCATTATTAGGCATATTTTTGTATGGAGCATCTTATATACGGACTTCTAAAGAAAATTGCCCCCAAGTTATTTTGAGCGACCCCGCCTGCTGTACCATCCTTGTGATTTACGAGAACGTTTCTCACTTCCTGCTAGGACAGCGGAAACCCAAGGAGTAAAGAGAGAAGGTCCTTATGGCTGCATGGAGTAATGCTGGAAATCTCTAAGTCTGCGGGGACAACAGAGACTTTAGAAGAAGGCAAACCAAGGTTTAGTGCTAGCACTAGTGTGAGAGAAGGTTTATACTACAGGACAGAAGTGCTGTAACAGGAAAGAACCTAACAAATAAAAAAGATTGTAGACAAACCAGATTTTGCTATCTATTCATGTCATTGCCTTCCATATTACAGAGAAATTTCCCTAAATCCGGTATCTGATAATCCACAATGATGTATATTCAGGGTCGAACTGGGGTGTCTGGGGCCCACCAGGGGAATGGACTCTAGGGCCCCATCCTACAGCTATATGCTAATATCTGTCAGTCGTTATCCCCATTATAGTGGAGCATCGGCTGTAAAACACAGGCGGCTCCTGCACATCTACTGTGCACCCCCATAACTGGGATGTATAATTACGGTAGTTTACATTAATGTGGTTCTTTGGTTAAAACAATTTATCACCGATCCATGGGCTCTATAGGATAGCTGATCGCATACGTCCGACCATTAGAAACTGCACCGACCGGAAGAATGAGAAAGTTTTATCGTTGATAGGACACTTATCCCCATTTTAAAATGGAGCAGCAGGTTAGATATCTGACCGAAGCTTCATTCATTCTCTTTGGAGCTTCTATAAAAATACAAGTGCAGCCACTGAGGGAATGAATGGATCAGTGGTCAAGTCGGACATGCCACTCCAGTCTAATGGGGATAAAAAGTTCCACATTTTGCTGAATGGGTCCAAGTAGTTAGACCCCCCCAATCAATACGTTATCACTTGTCCTGTGAATAGGAGATTACGTTTTTCCACAGGAAACCCCTGTAAGTGCATCTCTGCCGCTGTTTACAAAGTATTTAATCTCTAATGGAAATAAAGAATATTCTCCTAATTAATATCAGAGAAGACTAATGACCGTCAAACACAACACAATCCACTGTACCAAGACCAATAATACCACATACAGGGGAGAAATACCACCACACCATGACCAGACCACATAGTACCCGCATCATATCACATAAAAGGCACAAATACAACCACACCATGACCAGACCACATATTACCACCACATAGTGACCGAATAATATGACATATTACCAGCATATAGGGACCAAATAATAATTCATACACGGAGAAATACTTCCACACTGTGAACAGTCCACAAATTACCACCACTTATTGATGGAATACTACAGTACTGATTATGAATACAAACCACAATAATAACAACACTGTTATTACCACCAGTGACATTATACACAGTACCTCTGTATATAGTGTCAGTGTACAGGTAATACAGTGATTACCAGTGACATTATACACAGGAGCTCAGTGATCACTGGCAACATTATTGTCAAGGTTTGCTCAGCTTGTGGGATTAGGTAGTTCAGAGGTTAATGTGGATGGCCTCACTCTGAGATTCTGGGAGGCTTTTTAAAGCCTCATTGTGGGCTCATTCCTCATCGTTTATACTCAGACCCTTGGCCGAGTGTGTGTGACCCTGGTGTGCTTTGTGACTGTAATACTTTATGCTTGTTTGGTTTTGATCTGGTTCTGTCCCTGTTACGAGTTCTGCCTGTCCCTCTTGTACTGCGTTGCTATCTCTGTGTATGACTCATTGCCTATGACCTGACTATTCTCTGATTGCCCCTCTTGTACTGTGCAGCTATCTCCATGTATGACTCATTGCTTACGTTCTGACTACTCTCTGCTCGCCCCTCTGGTATCGCGCCGCCCTCTCCATGTATGACCGCCCGTTTGTCTGACCTGAGTTCCCCTCGCCTCTACTCCAGGATTCCTGTAGTAGAGTCCTACAATCATCTTCAGAAGTGGGACACTAAGCCCCGCCCCCTGTGGTCACATGATCGTAGGTCCTTGTACTTCTTACTACCTTCAGCATCGCAGGTCCCGTCTGCCTCAACTTTCCCTGCAGTATCGGACCCCGGGCCCTCCCGCAGTAGGGGTGAGTCACGCTGCTCAGCCGTGGCAGTTCGCCGACGCTGACAGGATCCTGATATTTATACACAGAAGATCTGCATACAGTGTCAGTGTAATACAGTGACCACCAGTGAAATTATACACAGGAGCTTTTGGAAGTGCATTGAGCAGCAGGGTGGTTTGCTGGTGAAGGGAAAAAAACTCTTTAAATCTTCTGCCTGAGCGAGTGTAAACGAGCTGAGTGTGACCTGAGCGTAAGTGCGAACGGTGGTAAGTGTGTGACTTGTGATTCAGTGACTTTGGATTCAGGGAGTTTGCAAAGGAGGTATTACTGAATTGCTGTTATATTTTATTAATACTTTTTATTTATTTTTACTTATCTTTTCTGTCTGGTGCAATCCCCATTAGGAATGTGCTCCACTATTGCCAATGCCATCCAGTGTACGTCTTGCCGCATGTACGCAATCCTTGACCAGCCAGTCGAGGGTGCATACTGCTGTGCGAGATGTGAGCACATTGTGCATTTGGAAGCCCAGATACTGGATTTAAATGTGCAGCTGGCAACACTGAGATCAATAGACAATATGGAAAGGAGACTTCTACTCACTGAGCAGACGCTCAATGAGATAGATGAGGGGGGGATGCTAGGTTGGAGCTGCAGGACAGTGAAGCAGTAAGATGGGTGACAGTTAGAAGGTGGGGTAGACAGAAGAGTGCCAGGGAGGCTAGTCCTGATCTGGCACAACCCAATAAGTTTGCCAAGTTGGCAGATGAGGGGAGTGTCAGTGCAGGGGTAGCACTGCTGCAGCAAGGCATGTCCTCTGAAAGCCAGAGGAGTATATGCTCCAGTAAGGGGAGAAATAGGAGAGCAGGGCAGGCCAGACAGGTGCTGGTAGTGGGGGACTCAATTATTAGGGGAACAGATAGGGCAATCTGTCACAAAGAAAGGGATCGTCGAACGGTGTGCTGCCTATCTGGCGCGCAAGTCTGACACATCGCTGACCGGGTTGACAGATTACTGGGAGGGGCTGGTGAGGATCCAGCGGTCATGGTGCACATTGGTACAAATGACACAGAGGTAGGTGGAAGGTCCTTAAAGATGATTTCAGGGAATTAGGCTGCAATCTTAAGGCAAGGACCTCCAAGGTGGTATTTTTGGAAATATTTCCTGTACCACGTGCCACGCCAGAGAGGAGATTAGGGAAGTTAATAAGTGGTTCAAGAATTAGTGTAGGAAGGAGGGGTTTGGGTTCCTGGAGAACTGGGCCGACTTCTCAGTTGGCTACAGGTTCTACGCTAGGGACGGGCTGCACCTCAATGGGGAGGGTGCAGCTGTGCTGGGGAAAAAAATGGCTAGAAGGGTGGAGGAGTGTTTAAATTTGGAACTAGGGGAGGGTATTCATTTTATAAGAGGGGAAGACTGTGTAGATAGAGACCTGGGCACAAATAATGAAATTGGGGGTGGTAGTGGCATGGGGGGTGAGGTTAGAACAGTTAATAATTTAAGAAATAGAGGTACAGACATACATAAAGTGCATGTATACAAATGCCAGAAGCCTCGCCAACAAAATGGAGGACTTAGAATTAATTTTGTTGGAAGATAAGGTATATTGCACCCCCTCATAGGGTATAAGGCTGCCCCCTCATAGGGTATAATGCTTCTCCCCCCTCATAGGGTATAATGCACCCCCTCATAGGGTATAATGCTGCCCCCTCATAGGGTATAACACTAGATAGATAGATAGATAGATAGATATGTGATAATTAGATGTATAGATAGATAATAGATAGATCTATGGATAGACAGATAGATATAAAGATATAAAGATAATAGATAGTGAAAGATATAGGTAGCTATAGAGATAGATAGACCTAGATAGATATAGATAGATAAATAGATAGATAGGGGATAAATAGATATATGGATAGATAGATAGAAAGATAGATAGATAGATAGATAGATAGATAGATATAAAGATAATAGATAGTGATAGCTATAGATAGGTATATAGATAGATAGATAGGGGATAAATAGATAGATCTATGGATAGATGATATATAGATGGATAGATATAAAGATAATAGATAGAGATAGATATAGATAGGTATAGAGATAGATGGATATAGACTATTTATATCTATCTATATCTACCTCTATATCTATCTATCTATCTATATCTATCTCTATATCTAAGATAGAGACAGATAGATATAGAGATAGAGATATAGATATACAGATAGAAATAGATAGATATAGAGATATATAGATATAGAGACAGATAGATATAGAGATAGATATAGATAGATATAGAGATATATAAAAAACAAACCACAATACTCACCTCTCCTCCTGCTCCCACGCTGATGACGGCTTCAGTGTCAGCAGCTGACCCGTCTGCCAGACACACAGCGGGTGCGCGATGAAGTGACGTCATCGCGCATCGGCTGTGAGTCAGGAGCAGAGGGGACTGATGGGAGAGAGATGCTCTCTCTTCCACTGCAATTGAGCGCGGCGCCGGCTGCCTAGGTTGGGGAGCGGGGCCCCGGGGTGAGTGAAGGCCGAGAGTGAATGAATATTCATTTCTCTTTAGTAGTGGGGACAGTGGCTCCTGCCTCCTGACACCCGCTGCTGCTCCGCTGGCAGGGCCCCCATAGCAGCTGTGTGGCACTGGCTGGGGGCCCCTGGAGCAGTGGGGGCCCTAGGCAACTGCTGTCCCTGTATACCAGTAGAGGTGCCAGGGCCCACCAGATGCCAGGGCCCACCGGAGAATCAGTCCGACGCTACCTGTCTGTATATATAATGTCAGTGTACAAGTAATAGAATGATCACTGGAGACATACACAGGAGTTCTGTATATAGTGTATAGTGTACAGGTAATACAGTGACTCACCAGTAACATTATACACAGGAGCTCTGCATATAGTCAGCGTACAGGTAATACAAGGATCACCAGTGACATTATACACAGGAGCTCTGTATATACTATATAATGTAAGTGTCCAGGTAAATCACTGACTTACCAGTGACCTCTGTATTTGTAGCGATTCATCTTCGCTTTTCTTCCTCTTCCAGCCAGGACACGTTTGCTGCAGAAAATAACACACTATACTTGATCACTTCTAGACCACATTCCCCACTTTCCCCCCCGACTTCTACACTTTATGTGTAAAGGTCAGCCAGGGCAGTAGTCGTGGCTGAGTATTTCGGGTTCGGGCATTGTATACCCTGACCTCCCTCTACAGGAAAACGGTACCTCTTCTCTTGCATGGTACGGTGAATACTCACCGTGCCGTCAGCGTCCCCTTTGCTACGCCGACTTGATGCTGATCCTTGATCCCAATGAATAGAGACACAGTCCAGGGCAACTCTTAACTGAGCAAATTTATTTTCTTCAGGACACAGCACATCCACATAGTTTCCAGCATTTTCATCACAGTAAAGACAGCACATTACTTCATCTTTCCCTTCACTGTTCCTTGCAGTGTTTCCGTTTGACGAAGCGTCTCAGATGGCTCCTCAGTGTCCTCCCTGTATAGCGTCACCACGGTGAAGCGCTCTCCAGCATGTTTCGCCCCGGACATCAGAGATTCAGCCCACGTAGCTTTCCACCACATTCTGGAGGGACCTGCCCGTACCCTTTTACGGTAACCTTCAATCTTCCTCTGTTTACTTACACTCTTTTCCACTTTATTGCTGATTCTGCAGTACCGTGTTCTTCTCTAGATGGCTGGGCATCAGCTTTAACATCACGGGGTAGTTAGGCAGCTCAGGCATATAGCCCACCCGAGCACAAAGGGGTCAGGCCTCTGACTGCCTGAAACTGGAAGACCATCCTGGCTTATTCTCCAGCTATCCCCTCCTACAGTTAACTCCTATATGTCCTACAGCTACATCTACTGTGCAATGAGCTCAGTGCCCCATCTAGTGACCATAGCCCAGACTGCACTGTCCCTACCAAGTACAAGGTGCAGAAACATAGCTTATGCTATATAAATAATACAGCAACATGAAATATACGATAATGCGCAACAATGGTATAACATATATATAAATATATATACAAGTACAACAGCAACATGGGGGTTTAAAGGGGTAAGACTCTCAACCCCTTACACATGTCTACATATTGATATTAGTCATGTATTATACTACAGCACAGGCACCATTTTGATGAATGCAAACCTTTTTTTTGTAACCCCACAAACACCCGGAGCACCAGAATCTCAATAACTGAAATTTACAAATACAGATTACACAACAACCACAAGATGCATTTCATCACCCAGGTCACCTCATTTTAATCAGTATAACAGCGTAGACCTGACACTGTCTGTACTTTACTGTTCACAATCCTGCTGACAGGATCCCTTTAAATCTAAATTTTAATAAGTTTGTTCTTTTCTGCGCTAAACGTCCCCCAAACCCTGAGGACGGCGAGTATACCTTGGTTGTGTTTTGCTGTATGTGTATACAAAAGTAAAAGAAGAGCACCTATCAGGGGCTCAGAAAAGCTGGGTGGCATGTGTGCTAGTGTGTGACCCAGCGCAGGTGTCTCACTGGCCTATCAAAACAGTGACCGATAGCAGCAAACAGTGTGATGTGGATGTGAGAACTGTCTGCGGGGTGCGCTTAGGTGAGTGGACAAAAGAATATGGGAGGTTCACCTTTATAGTAACATCCCAGGGCAGGTGTGTCGTGAGCAAGTGGTGTTCAAGAAATATTGGTGGCAGTGGTTGTGACTTATCCTGACACACAATGTACAGGGAAATGGGAAAATTGTGAAAAAAAACGCAATTCTGACCTTAATTATGTTTACGGCGTACATTATGTGGTAAAAATGACCATGTAATATGATTCTCCTCATCAGTATGATTACAGAGATACTAAACGTGCCCAGATTTTTAAATTATTTTAGTGGTAGAAAAAAAATCAAGACTTTGAAATAAAAAATATGTTGGAGTTTGTGTTGCCATTTTCCGAGACCCGTAGTTTTACTTTTTCGTTCAATAGAGCTATGAGAGGGATTATTTTTTCATAAGGCGAGACGTTATTATGGATATTACTTTGGGATAGATATGACATTTTAGTTGCTTGTTACGTATTTTAAGTGGTATTGCAGCGACCAAAAAATACCGCAATGTTGGCGTTTTTAAATTTTTTGTGTTTACCAATTGGGTTAATTATTTTTATATTTTGATAGCTCGGACTTTGCTGGATGTGGCGATATCACTTGACATTTTTTTTTATGTTCATTTTCAATGGAGGAAAATTGAACTTTTATGAGTTTTTTTTCAGATTTGTTTAAATCTTTTTTTGTTGTTTTACTTTTCTTTTCACTTCATTTATCGCTCCCTAAGGCCCCTTTCACACTTCAGTTTTTTGCAATCAGTCACAATCCGTCAGGTTTTGACAAAAACGGATCCTCAATTTTTTTTGGAGGATCCGTTTTTTCCCCATTGACTTGCATTAATGGCGGATTGTGACGGATGGCTGTCCGTTTCATCCGTTTTTTTTTTGAGGATCCGCCAAAAGTTGCTGTCCGTCACCATCCTCAAAGATTTGAAAACGGAGCTTGCAACAAAACTCTCTCTCTCTCTCCTTCCCGACCAGCATTTCCTTTAAATTTCCTCATTTTCAGGATCCTGTGCCATCCGTTCACATCAGTTCAGAACGGATCCGCTTGTCTGCCTTTTTGGCGGATTTGAACTGATGCAAAAAACTGAAGTGTGAAAGAGGCCTAAGCTGTACTACATACAGGGGCTAATGGTGCAGCAGAAGTGTGAACTTTTTGATGCTTTTGTTTAATATTTTCCACTATATTATATGGAGAGCATAAAAAACGCATGCAAAATTCCAATGAAGTCTCCAATTGTGGAACTGAAGCATTCCTCTACTAAAAAAAATGCATTCGAAAAAACTGCCACAAAAAAATACAATAAAAAGTTTTGATTGCTTTAGTGCGAATACCTATGGAAACAATGCAGCACTTCTGCACGTGTGAACATGGCCCAGGAGAGACTCTGGACAATTTGTACGTTCTACACCAGGTTCACACTTGGGGTTATTTATTTTTTTATCACTACTTAGAATTACAGACAAATTAAAAAAAGTGATCTGAGCCAATTATATGGAAAAAATACAATATTATTTAACATTTATTCTGAAGCTATATGAAATAATTCCGACTACAGCAATGGTCTGTGCCCATCACGGGTGATCCGTGTTACCGGGAAGAGAGGAGGAGACATTCCTACAAGGAGCTGACAATAGATACATCACATTATCTCACATATGAGGATACAGAATTATACAGGTTTGAAAATATCAAATAGAAAGATTTGCCTGTAAACAGGTAAAAAAGCAAAAACAGTAAATAAAGCAATGACTTGCGCTATTGTACCGGTAAGTTTTTATACATCTCATCCCAATCCAGCTAACCCCTATCCGTACAGTGGCAGCTGGTATTGGATGGTCTGCCATGGGTAACATAACTAGTTCTCCTATATTAGACCCATTGCCATGTTCGTCTTTATGACATCACAGAAGCGTTGTCCACGAGTCATGGAATGTTCCGCAAGAACGGTCAGTGCGAGGCAAGCAGAGATAGAGAGGAGAGCTGAACACTAACCCAGAGCGACTTGTAAATCACTTTTTACTTGTTTTGTTTATTTTTTTACTTTTATTTCTTTTTTTTGGGAGTGTTTTCTACCATCCGCACACACTTTTGTGTGTGTGGAGGGGAAGGCAGCCTAATGGCTGCACCCGTAGCTGGAGGAAAGTTCCAACCACGGAGACGTCTCCCACATGCCAGGACATCCCTATACAGTCAGAGGCCTGAACACCACCAAAGGCCAACTGGCTTCACGGGGTATGTGATGGCAGTGCTTTATTATATCGTGTCAATTATTAAATGCCTGTTCAAAACACCAGAAAAGGCAAAGGACCGATATTCCAGACTGAAAAGTCCACCACCATATCCTACAATGCCCGAAATAGGCCGATTCGTACAACCTGCAGCAAACATCAGCGCAGAGCCAGAGGGTATGAAGGAACGCCTGATACTCACCAGAACAGTAGATGAGGAAGAGACAACAGCCACATTGCCCAGGAGCCCATCCCCATGCACCTGGATGGAGCTAACTCCCTCTCAAGCACGTATACTCCTCAGTATGCCTTACGACCATCAACCGCGTATTAAGGTGACTGCTAAACAAGGCTACAATCCTACACCACACCTGCCAGTCAGCTATACCACTGGAAAGATCATGCAAGTAATGCTGATGAGCCCACAGGATGTACAACGTGCCTACAAGAGAGATTTGGGTTTCCTTCCAAGTCCTAGGAAGATCATTCTCCCGAGAAGAGAATTCCGCGGCACTTTGATTTAGCCGGCGGAAAATGTAGTGGCGAGTTGCTTGCAGCAAGCACATACCATCTTCTGCACAGCTGCTTCTTAGACAGATTTTCCGGTTTTGACTATGGCTTGATCAATGGATCATGTTTCTATACTGCCGCCTGCCCTGACCTCTGCTTGTTTAAAGTTATGCATCTACACTGCCGCCTGCCCTGACCTTTGCTTGCTCAATGGATTATGTTTTTGAACTGCCGCCTGCCTGACCTCTGCTTGCTCAATGGATTGTTTCTGCACTGCCGCCTGCCTTCACCTCTGCTTGCTCAATGGATTATGTTTTTGAACTGCCGCCTACCCTGACCTCTGCTTGCTCAATGGATTATGTTTCTGCACTGCCGCCTGCCTTGACCTCTGCTTGCTCAGTGGATTATGTTTTTGAACTGCCGCCTGCCCTGACCTCTGCTTGCTCAATGGATTATGTTTTTGAACTGACGCCTGCCCTGACCTCTGCTTGCTCAATGGATTATGTTTCTGCACTGCCGCCTGCCTGACCTCTGCTTGCTCAATGGATTATGTTTTTGAACTGCCGCCTGCCCTGACCTCAGCTTGCTCAATGGATTATGTTTCTGCACTGCCGCCTGCCCTGACCTCAGCTTGCTCAATGGATTATGCTTCTGCACTGCCGCCTGCCCTGACCTCTGCTTGTTTCCGGTTATTAATCTGTGATACTAATAAAAATGTATATTATTCTGCACTATATGGACTGTGGGTCGTTTTTTTTCTTTGGTTTTATGGTTGTTTCCGGTTATGTTTTTGCACTGCTGCCTGCCCTGACCTCTGCTTGTTTCCGGTTATTAATCTGTGATACTAATAAAAATGTATATTATTCTGCACTATATGGACTGTGGGTCGTTTTTTTTCTTTGGTTTTATGGTTGTTTCCGGTTATGTTTTTGCACTGCTGCCTGCCCTGACCTCTGCTTGTTTCCGGTTATGTTTCTGCACTGCTGCCTGCCCTGACCTTTGCTTGTTTCTGACTACTCATTTGCCTGCTGATTTTGTACTTCTTCCTCAATGCCTGCACTTTTAAGACCCCAGTAGAGCTAATTTATATAAATCCTGCATCCTAACAATGAAGCCGGGTTATAGGGCTTCTGATCACAATGGTAGGATGATGCCTCAATGTGAAGAAGGGTAGCACCAGTTCTTCACCTAACAGTATGGAATGCTTATCTAAAAAAATGAAAAAGGAACAGTACAGTATAGACAAAGGTCCCATAAACTCAACAAGAACAAACCATTAAGAACTTTAAGCATAAACATGTGAGACAACAAACCAAGTGGCTCAGAATACCACATCCGACCCAACCAGCAGTTTTGTTGAAGGTATTTTCCTCTGATCTTTCGTTAAGAGGGTACAACATCTCAAATACATTAGACTGGTGTGGGTCTCCAACCATTTAGGAACCCTCAAATCAATAGTACAGGGGTCTTGAATCAGCCACAAAATTGCTTCAGGAAGAATTGGGTGGAGCACTGGTTTCATATGTACCCTGCCGCTCATGTCAAGGTCTATGAAAATAACCAAACACAAGGCTGAGTACTCAGATCTTATAGGAACCTCCCCAATAGTGAATGGCCATCTGTACATTCATAGTTCCCCAGGTCTGTAGACAGATGCGGGTTTCACGTCCGGGACCTCTGCCTATCAGACATTTATAGAATATTTTATGGATAACACATAAATGTATGGGAAAACTCCTCTTGTAAATAGTGCGCCTCAAGTTTCTTCTGCTGTTTGCAGTGGAATGTAGTCATCATAGCTAATATGAGGGAAGGATTCCTGAGAGGGGGTATACATCTACTATATCCATATTCTGTGGATATCTACCCTAATAAAGCTTATGGACGGTGAGTGCAGTGATGAGACCGACCCTTTATCAACATGTTCTGTCCCACAAACTAATGTAGTACACTGCACTGACCGCCGATAGACTTTATTCTCCAAAGACAATTTAAGTTTGTTATATGTATTAAAATACTTTTTTTCCCAGAATTATCTAAGAATTATCGACAAGGAAAATGGACTCAAGATAAAGCTTAGAAACATATATTTCTTTACAGCTCCTGATATAGGTATTGCGGTCTTTAAAAACAGTAGTCCCCAACTTCTGCCTCCTCAGCAAGTTATCCCCTAGCCATTGGTAGATCATAACTTGCTGATTACGGGTGTTTCACTGCCAGGACCCCCACCAATCCTAAGAACAGGGTGTCTGGAACAAGCGGCTGTTAAGAATGCGCAACAACACTTCTTTCATTATGGGACAATGATGGGCCTGATATGCTGATGATGGACTATGATGGGGCTGATGTGCTGATGATGGACTATGATGGGGCTGATGTGCTGATGATGGACTATGATGGGGTTGATGTGCTGATGATGGACTATGATGGGGCTGATGTGCTGATGATGAACTATGATTGGGATGATGAAGTCTGCAATAACAGAGCATAGCAGTACAACCCCTTAGCCTGGAGTGCCCTAACAAATAGCTGGGGAGGGTCCGAGCTCACAGTCAGACCTTAGAAGAAGAGTTAATAGTTTTGTTTCTTCTGTCTTAAAGGACAAAAAAGGCTTACAGTATATACTCGCGTATAAGTCGAGATTTTCAGCCCATTTTTTAGGGCTGAAAGTCCCCCTCTCGGCTTATACGCGAGTCATATACCGGGGGTCGGCCAGGGAGGGGGAGCGGGGGGGGGTGTCGGAGATCATACTCACCTCTCCTGGCATGTTTCTGCAGCCCCCCGTGCTTATTCCATCTTCTCGGCGCTGTTCTTCCTGCTTTCAGCGGTCACGTGGTACGCTCATTACCCTCATTAATATGCACATATGTAATGAGCGGCACCACGTGACCGCAGAAAGCAGGAAGAACAGCACTGAGAAGATGGAACAAGCACGGGGGGCTGCAGAGACATGCCAGGAGAGGTGAGTATAACGGGGGGAGCCATATTCACCTGTGCCCCATTCCACCGCTGCGCATCGCTCTGCTGTCTTGCTTCCTCTGGCAGTGACGTTAAGGTCAGAGGGTGCCATGACGTAGTTAGCAGGCGCCCTCTGCCTGAACAGTCACTGCAGAGCCAGCAACGCTGAGGAGCAGCAGCTGCAGCAGTGACAAGGTGAGTATATAGTTTTTTTTTTCATTTTTGTAATTGAGGCTGCGGCAGCAGCATTGTAAGGGGCCACTAATCACTGTGCAGCAATACAAGGGGCCACTCATCACTGTGCAGCATTATAAGGGGCCACTCATCACTGTGCAGCATTATAAGGGGCCACTCATCACTGTGCAGCATTATAAGGGGCCACTCATCACTGTGCAGCATTATAAGGGGCCACTCATCACCTTGCAGCATTATAAGGGGCCACTCATCACCGTGCAGCATAATAAGGGGCCACTAATCACCGTGCAGCATAATAAGGAGCCACTAATCACTGCAGCATTTCAAGGGGCCACTAATCACTGTGCAGCATTATAAGGGGCCACTCATCACTGTGCAGCATTACAAGGGGCCACTCATCACTGTGCAGCATTACAAGGGGCCACTAATAACTGTGCAGCATTACAAGGGGCCACTAATCACTGTGCAGCATTACAAGGGGCCACTAATCACTGTGCAGCATTACAAGGGGCCACTAATCACTGTGCAGCATTATATGGGGCCAGTAATCACTGTGCAGCATTATATAGGGCCAGTAATCACTGTGCAGCATTATATGGGGCCACTCATCACTGTGCTGCATTATAAGAGGCCACTCATCACTGTGCAGCATTATAAGGGGGCCTCTCATCACTGTGCAGCATTATACGGGGCCACTAATCACTGTGCAGCATTACAAAGGGCCACTAATCACCGTGCAGCATAAGGGGCCACTAATCACTGCATTTCAAGGGGCCACTAATCACTGTGCAGCATTATAAGTGGCCACTAATCACCGTGCAGCATTGTAAGGGGCCACTAATCAATGTGCAGCATTATAAGGGGCCACTAATCACTGTGCAGCATTATAAGGGGCCACTAATCACTGTGCAGCATTATAAGGGGCCACTAATCATTGTGCAGCATTATAAGGGTCCACTCTCCATGCAGCATTATAAGGGGCCACCAATCACTGTGCAGCATTATATGGGGCATATGTTATTATGGACCATGTTATAGGGCTACCATTATTCACTGTGCAGCATTATTAGGCATATTTTTGTATGGAGCATCTTATGGAACCCATCATGAACTTTATGGAGCATTATATGGGGCCATCATGAACTTTATGGAGCATCTTATGGGGCCCATTTTATTTTTGAAATTTACCAGTAGCTTCGGCATTTTCCACCCTAGGTTTATAGGCGAGTCAATAAGTTTTCCCAGTTTTTTGTGACAAAATTAGGGTGGTCGGCTTATACATG
The DNA here is from genome assembly GCF_039654945.1 of Dendrobates tinctorius. Classification (NCBI taxonomy): domain Eukaryota; kingdom Metazoa; phylum Chordata; class Amphibia; order Anura; family Dendrobatidae; genus Dendrobates; species Dendrobates tinctorius. The sequence continues at coordinate 397,255 of NW_027361791.1, read as the reverse complement.
GGTCGGCTTATACACGAGTATATACGGACTTCTAAAGAAAATTGCCCCCAAGTTATTTTGAGCGACCCCGCCTGCTGTACCATCCTTGTGATTTACGAGAACGTTTCTCACTTCCTGCTAGGACAGCGGAAACCCAAGGAGTAAAGAGAGAAGGTCCTTATGGCTGCATGGAGTAATGCTGGAAATCTCTAAGTCTGCGGGGACAACAGAGACTTTAGAAGAAGGCAAACCAAGGTTTAGTGCTAGCACTAGTGTGAGAGAAGGTTTATACTACAGGACAGAAGTGCTGTAACAGGAAAGAACCTAACAAATAAAAAAGATTGTAGACAAACCAGATTTTGCTATCTATTCATGTCATTGCCTTCCATATTACAGAGAAATTTCCCTAAATCCGGTATCTGATAATCCACAATGATGTATATTCAGGGTCGAACTGGGGTGTCTGGGGCCCACCAGGGGAATGGACTCTAGGGCCCCATCCTACAGCTATATGCTAATATCTGTCAGTCGTTATCCCCATTATAGTGGAGCATCGGCTGTAAAACACAGGCGGCTCCTGTACATCTACTGTGCATCCCCATAACTGGGATGTATAATTACGGTAGTTTACATTAATGTGGTTCTTTGGTTAAAACAATTTATCACCGATCCATGGGCTCTATAGGATAGCTGATCGCATACGTCCGACCATTAGAAACTGCACCGACCGGAAGAATGAGAAAGTTTTATCGTTGATAGGACACTTATCCCCATTTTAAAATGGAGCAGCAGGTTAGATATCTGACCGAAGCTTCATTCATTCTCTTTGGAGCTTCTATAAAAATACAAGTGCAGCCACTGAGGGAATGAATGGATCAGTGGTCAAGTCGGACATGCCACTCCAGTCTAATGGGGATAAAAAGTTCCACATTTTGCTGAATGGGTCCAAGTAGTTAGACCCCCCCAATCAATACGTTATCACTTGTCCTGTGAATAGGAGATTACGTTTTTCCACAGGAAACCCCTGTAAGTGCATCTCTGCCGCTGTTTACAAAGTATTTAATCTCTAATGGAAATAAAGAATATTCTCCTAATTAATATCAGAGAAGACTAATGACCGTCAAACACAACACAATCCACTGTACCAAGACCAATAATACCACATACAGGGGAGAAATACCACCACACCATGACCAGACCACATAGTACCCGCATCATATCACATAAAAGGCACAAATACAACCACACCATGACCAGACCACATATTACCACCACATAGTGACCGAATAATATGACATATTACCAGCATATAGGGACCAAATAATAATTCATACACGGAGAAATACTTCCACACTGTGAACAGTCCACAAATTACCACCACTTATTGATGGAATACTACAGTACTGATTATGAATACAAACCACAATAATAACAACACTGTTATTACCACCAGTGACATTATACACAGTACCTCTGTATATAGTGTCAGTGTACAGGTAATATAGTGATTACCAGTGACATTATACACAGGAGCTCAGTGATCACTGGCAACATTATTGTCAAGGTTTGCTCAGCTTGTGGGATTAGGTAGTTCAGAGGTTAATGTGGATGGCCTCACTCTGAGATTCTGGGAGGCTTTTTAAAGCCTCATTGTGGGCTCATTCCTCATCGTTTATACTCAGACCCTTGGCCGAGTGTGTGTGACCCTGGTGTGCTTTGTGACTGTAATACTTTATGCTTGTTTGGTTTTGATCTGGTTCTGTCCCTGTTACGAGTTCTGCCTGTCCCTCTTGTACTGCGTTGCTATCTCTGTGTATGACTCATTGCCTATGACCTGACTATTCTCTGATTGCCCCTCTTGTACTGTGCAGCTATCTCCATGTATGACTCATTGCTTACGTTCTGACTACTCTCTGCTCGCCCCTCTGGTATCGCGCCGCCCTCTCCATGTATGACCGCCCGTTTGTCTGACCTGAGTTCCCCTCGCCTCTACTCCAGGATTCCTGTAGTAGAGTCCTACAATCATCTTCAGAAGTGGGACACTAAGCCCCGCCCCCTGTGGTCACATGATCGTAGGTCCTTGTACTTCTTACTACCTTCAGCATCGCAGGTCCCGTCTGCCTCAACTTTCCCTGCAGTATCGGACCCCGGGCCCTCCCGCAGTAGGGGTGAGTCACGCTGCTCAGCCATGGCAGTTCGCCGACGCTGACAGGATCCTGATATTTATACACAGAAGATCTGCATACAGTGTCAGTGTAATACAGTGACCACCAGTGAAATTATACACAGGAGCTTTTGGAAGTGCATTGAGCAGCAGGGTGGTTTGCTGGTGAAGGGAAAAAAAATCTCTTTAAATCTTCTGCCTGAGCGAGTGTAAGCGAGCTGAGTGTGACCTGAGCGTCAGTGCGAACGGTGGTAAGTGTGTGACTTGTGATTCAGTGACTTTGGATTCAGGGAGTTTGCAAAGGAGGTATTACTGAATTGCTGTTATATTTTATTAATACTTTTTATTTATTTTTACTTAGCTTTTCTGTCTGGTGCAATCCCCATTAGGAATGTGCTCCACTATTGCCAATGCCATCCAGTGTACGTCTTGACGCATGTACGCAATCCTTGACCAGCCAGTCGAGGGTGCATACTGCTGTGCGAGATGTGAGCACATTGTGCATTTGGAAGCCCAGATACTGGATTTAAATGTGCAGCTGGCAACACTGAGATCAATAGACAATATGGAAAGGAGACTTCTACTCACTGAGCAGACGCTCAATGAGATAGATGAGGGGGGGATGCTAGGTTGGAGCTGCAGGACAGTGAAGCAGTAAGATGGGTGACAGTTAGAAGGTGGGGTAGACAGAAGAGTGCCAGGGAGGCTAGTCCTGATCTGGCACAACCCAATAAGTTTGCCAAGTTGGCAGATGAGGGGAGTGTCAGTGCAGGGGTAGCACTGCTGCAGCAAGGCATGTCCTCTGAAAGCCAGAGGAGTATATGCTCCAGTAAGGGGAGAAATAGGAGAGCAGGGCAGGCCAGACAGGTGCTGGTAGTGGGGGACTCAATTATTAGGGGAACAGATAGGGCAATCTGTCACAAAGAAAGGGATCGTCGAACGGTGTGCTGCCTATCTGGCGCGCAAGTCTGACACATCGCTGACCGGGTTGACAGATTACTGGGAGGGGCTGGTGAGGATCCAGCGGTCATGGTGCACATTGGTACAAATGACACAGAGGTAGGTGGAAGGTCCTTAAAGATGATTTCAGGGAATTAGGCTGCAATCTTAAGGCAAGGACTTCCAAGGTGGTATTTTTGGAAATATTTCCTGTACCACGTGCCACGCCAGAGAGGAGATTAGGGAAGTTAATAAGTGGTTCAAGAATTAGTGTAGGAAGGAGGGGTTTGGGTTCCTGGAGAACTGGGCCGACTTCTCAGTTGGCTACAGGTTCTACGCTAGGGACGGGCTGCACCTCAATGGGGAGGGTGCAGCTGTGCTGGGGAAAAAAATGGCTAGAAGGGTGGAGGAGTGTTTAAACTTGGAACTAGGGGAGGGTATTCATTTTATAAGAGGGGAAGACTGTGTAGATAGAGACCTGGGCACAAATAATGAAATTGGAGGTGGTAGTGGCATGGGGGGTGAGGTTAGAACAGTTAATAATTTAAGAAATAGAGGTACAGACATACATAAAGTGCATGTATACAAATGCCAGAAGCCTCGCCAACAAAATGGAGGACTTAGAATTAATTTTGTTGGAAGATAAGGTATATTGCACCCCCTCATAGGGTATAAGGCTGCCCCCTCATAGGGTATAATGCTTCTCCCCCCTCATAGGGTATAATGCACCCCCTCATAGGGTATAATGCTGCCCCCTCATAGGGTATAACACTAGATAGATAGATAGATATGTGATAATTAGATGTATAGATAGATAATAGATAGATAGATCTATGGATAGACAGATAGAAATAAAGATATAAAGATAATAGATAGTGAAAGATATAGGTAGCTATAGAGATAGATAGATAGACCTAGATAGATATAGATAGATAAATAGATAGATAGGGGATAAATAGATATATGGATAGATAGATAGATATAAAGATAATAGATAGTGATAGCTATAGATAGGTATATAGATAGATAGATAGGGGATAAATAGATAGATCTATGGATACATGATATATAGATGGATAGATATAAAGATAATAGATAGAGATAGATATAGATAGGTATAGAGATAGATGGATATAGACTATTTATATCTATCTATATCTACCTCTATATCTATCTATCTATCTATCTATATCTATCTCTATATCTAAGATAGAGACAGATAGATATAGAGATAGAGATATAGATATACAGATAGAAATAGATAGATATAGAGATATATAGATATAGAGACAGATAGATATAGAGATAGATATAGATAGATATAGAGATATATAAAAAACAAACCACAATACTCACCTCTCCTCCTGCTCCCACGCTGATGACGGCTTCAGTGTCAGCAGCTGACCCGTCTGCCAGACACACAGCGGGTGCGCGATGAAGTGACGTCATCGCGCATCGGCTGTGAGTCAGGAGCAGAGGGGACTGATGGGAGAGAGATGCTCTCTATTCCACTGAAATTGAGCGCAGCGCCGGCTGCCTAGGTTGGGGAGCGGGGCCCCGGGGTGAGTGGAGGCCGAGAGTGAATGAATATTCATTTCTCTTTAGTAGTGGGGACAGTGGCTCCTGCCTCCTGACACCCGCTGCTGCTCCGCTGGCAGGGCCCCCATAGCAGCTGTGTGGCACTGGCTGGGGGCCCCTGGAGCAGTGGGGGCCCTAGGCAACTGCTGTCCCTGTATACCAGTAGAGGTGCCAGGGCCCACCAGATGCCAGGGCCCACCGGAGAATCAGTCCGACGCTACCTGTCTGTATATATAATGTCAGTGTACAAGTAATAGAATGATCACTGGAGACATACACAGGAGTTCTGTATATAGTGTATAGTGTACAGGTAATACAGTGACTCACCAGTAACATTATACACAGGAGCTCTGCATATAGTCAGCGTACAGGTAATACAAGGATCACCAGTGACATTATACACAGGAGCTCTGTATATACTATATAATGTAAGTGTCCAGGTAAATCACTGACTTACCAGTGACCTCTGTATTTGTAGCGATTCATCTTCGCTTTTCTTCCTCTTCCAGCCAGGACACGTTTGCTGCAGAAAATAACACACTATACTTGATCACTTCTAGACCACATTCCCCACTTTCCCCCCCGACTTCTACACTTTATGTGTAAAGGTCAGCCAGGGCAGTAGTCGTGGCTGAGTATTTCGGGTTCGGGCATTGTATACCCTGACCTCCCTCTACAGGAAAACGGTACCTCTTCTCTTGCATGGTACGGTGAATACTCACCGTGCCGTCAGCGTCCCCTTTGCTACGCCGACTTGATGCTGATCCTTGATCCCAATGAATAGAGACACAGTCCAGGGCAACTCTTAACTGAGCAAATTTATTTTCTTCAGGACACAGCACATCCACATAGTTTCCAGCATTTTCATCACAGTAAAGACAGCACATTACTTCATCTTTCCCTTCACTGTTCCTTGCAGTGTTTCCGTTTGACGAAGCGTCTCAGATGGCTCCTCAGTGTCCTCCCTGTATAGCGTCACCATGGTGAAGCGCTCTCCAGCATGTTTCGCCCCGGACATCAGAGATTCAGCCCACGTAGCTTTCCACCACATTCTGGAGTGACCTGCCCGTACCCTTTTACGGTAACCTTCAATCTTCCTCTGTTTACTTACACTCTTTTCCACTTTATTGCTGATTCTGCAGTACCGTGTTCTTCTCTAGATGGCTGGGCATCAGCTTTAACATCACGGGGTAGTTAGGCAGCTCAGGCATATAGCCCACCCGAGCACAAAGGGGTCAGGCCTCTGACTGCCTGAAACTGGAAGACCATCCTGGCTTATTCTCCAGCTATCCCCTCCTACAGTTAACTCCTATATGTCCTACAGCTACATCTACTGTGCAATGAGCTCAGTGCCCCATCTAGTGACCATAGCCCAGACTGCACTGTCCCTACCAAGTACAAGGTGCAGAAACATAGCTTATGCTATATAAATAATACAGCAACATGAAATATACGATAATGCGCAACAATGGTATAACATATATATAAATATATATACAAGTACAACAGCAACATGGGGGTTTAAAGGGGTAAGACTCTCAACCCCTTACACATGTCTACATATTGATATTAGTCATGTATTATACTACAGCACAGGCACCATTTTGATGAATGCAAACCTTTTTTTTGTAACCCCACAAACACCCGGAGCACCAGAATCTCAATAACTGAAATTTACAAATACAGATTACACAACAGCCACAAGATGCATTTCATCACCCAGGTCACCTCATTTTAATCAGTATAACAGCGTAGACCTGACACTGTCTGTACTTTACTGTTCACAATCTTGCTGACAGGATCCCTTTAAATCTAAATTTTAATAAGTTTGTTCTTTTCTGCGCTAAACGTCCCCCAAACCCTGAGGACGGCGAGTATACCTTGGTTGTGTTTTGCTGTATGTGTATACAAAAGTAAAAGAAGAGCACCTATCAGGGGCTCAGAAAAGCTGGGTGGCATGTGTGCTAGTGTGTGACCCAGCGCAGGTGTCTCACTGGCCTATCAAAACAGTGACCGATAGCAGCAAACAGTGTGATGTGGATGTGAGAACTGTCTGCGGGGTGCGCTTAGGTGAGTGGACAAAAGAATATGGGAGGTTCACCTTTATAGTAACATCCCAGGGCAGGTGTGTCGTGAGCAAGTGGTGTTCAAGAAATATTGGTGGCAGTGGTTGTGACTTATCCTGACACACAATGTACAGGGAAATGGGAAAATTGTGAAAAAAAACGCAATTCTGACCTTAATTATGTTTACGGCGTACATTATGTGGTAAAAATGACCATGTAATATGATTCTCCTCATCAGTATGATTACAGAGATACTAAACGTGCCCAGATTTTTAAATTATTTTAGTGGTAGAAAAAAAATCAAGACTTTGAAATAAAAAATATGTTGGAGTTTGTGTTGCCATTTTCCGAGACCCGTAGTTTTACTTTTTCGTTCAATAGAGCTATGAGAGGGATTATTTTTTCATAAGGCGAGACGTTATTATGGATATTACTTTGGGATACATATGACATTTTAGTTGCTTGTTACGTATTTTAAGTGGTATTGCAGCGACCAAAAAATACCGCAATGTTGGCGTTTTTAAATTTTTTGTGTTTACCAATTGGGTTAATTATTTTTATATTTTGATAGCTCGGACTTTGCTGGATGCGGCGATATCACTTGACATTTTTTTTTATGTTCATTTTCAATGGAGGAAAATTGAACTTTTATGAGTTTTTTTTTCAGATTTGTTTAAATCTTTTTTTGTTGTTTTACTTTTCTTTTCACTTCATTTATCGCTCCCTAAGGCCCCTTTCACACTTCAGTTTTTTGCAATCAGTCACAATCCGTCAGGTTTTGACAAAAACGGATCCTCAGTTTTTTTTTGAGGATCCGTTTTTTCCCCATTGACTTGCATTAATGGCGGATTGTGACGGATGGCTGTCCGTTTCATCAGTTTTTTTTTTGAGGATCCGCCAAAAGTTGCTGTCCGTCACCATCCTCAAAGATTTCAAAACGGAGCTTGCAACAAAACTCTCTCTCTCTCTCTCTCCTTCCCGACCAGCGTTTCCTTTAAATTTCCTCATTTTCAGGATCCTGTGCCATCCATTCACATCAGTTCAGAACGGATCCGCTTGTCTGCCTTTTTGGCGGATTTGAACTGATGCAAAAAACTGAAGTGTGAAAGAGGCCTAAGCTGTACTACATACAGGGGCTAATGGTGCAGCAGAAGTGTGAACTTTTTGATGCTTTTGTTTAATATTTTCCACTATAGTATATGGAGAGCATAAAAAACGCATGCAAAATTCCAATGAAGTCTCCAATTGTGGAACTGAAGCATTCCTCTACTAAAAAAAATGCATTCGAAAAAACTGCCACAAAAAAATACAATAAAAAGTATTGATTGCTTTAGTGCGAATACCTATGGAAACAATGCAGCACTTCTGCACGTGTGAACATGGCCCAGGAGAGACTCTGGACAATTTGTACGTTCTACACCAGGTTCACACTTGGGGTTATTTATTTTTTTATCACTACTTAGAATTACAGACAAATTAAAAAAAGTGATCTGAGCCAATTATATGGAAAAAATACAATATTATTTAACATTTATTCTGAAGCTATATGAAATAATTCCGACTACAGCAATGGTCTGTGCCCATCACGGGTGATCCGTGTTACCGGGAAGAGAGGAGGAGACATTCCTGGAAGAAGCTGACAATAGATACATCACATTATCTCACGTATGAGGATACAGAATTATACAGGTTTGAAAATATCAAATAGAAAGATTTGCCTGTAAACAGGTAAAAAAGCAAAAACAGTAAATAAAGCAATGACTTGCGCTATTGTACCGGTAAGTTTTTATACATCTCATCCCAATCCAGCTAACCCCTATCCGTACAGTGGCAGCTGGTATTGGATGGTCTGCCATGGGTAACATAACTAGTTCTCCTATATTAGACCCATTGCCATGTTCGTCTTTATGACATCACAGAAGCGTTGTCCACGAGTCATGGAATGTTCCGCAAGAACGGTCAGTGCGAGGCAAGCAGAGATAGAGAGGAGAGCTGAACACTAACCCAGAGCAACTTGTAAATCACTTTTTACTTGTTTTGTTTATTTTTTTTACTTTTATTTCTTTTTTTTGGGAGTGTTTTCTACCATCCGCACACACTTTTGTGTGTGTGGAGGGGAAGGCAGCCTAATGGCTGCACCCGTAGCTGGAGGAAAGTTCCAACCACGGAGACGTCTCCCACATGCCAGGACATCCCTATACAGTCAGAGGCCTGAACACCACCAAAGGCCAACTGGCTTCACGGGGTATGTGATGGCAGTGCTTTATTATATCGTGTCAATTATTAAATGCCTGTTCAAAACACCAGAAAAGGCAAAGGACCGATATTCCAGACTGAAAAGTCCACCACCATATCCTACAATGCCCGAAATAGGCCGATTCGTACAACCTGCAGCAAACATCAGCGCAGAGCCAGAGGGTATGAAGGAACGCCTGATACTCACCAGAACAGTAGATGAGGAAGAGACAACAGCCACATTGCCCAGGAGCCCATCCCCATGCACCTGGATGGAGCTAACTCCCTCTCAAGCACGTATACTCCTCAGTATGCCTTACGACCATCAACCGCGTATTAAGGTGACTGCTAAACAAGGCTACAATCCTACACCACACCTGCCAGTCAGCTATACCACTGGAAAGATCATGCAAGTAATGCTGATGAGCCCACAGGATGTACAACGTGCCTACAAGAGAGATTTGGGTTTCCTTCCAAGTCCTAGGAAGATCATTCTCCCGAGAAGAGAATTCCGCGGCACTTTGATTTAGCCGGCGGAAAATGTAGTGGCGAGTTGCTTGCAGCAAGCACATACCATCTTCTGCACAGCTGCTTCTTAGACAGATTTTCCGGTTTTGACTATGGCTTGATCAATGGATCATGTTTCTATACTGCCGCCTGCCCTGACCTCTGCTTGTTTAAAGTTATGCATCTACACTGCCGCCTGCCCTGACCTTTGCTTGCTCAATGGATTATGTTTTTGAACTGCCGCCTGCCTGACCTCTGCTTGCTCAATGGATTGTTTCTGCACTGCCGCCTGCCTTGACCTCTGCTTGCTCAGTGGATTATGTTTTTGAACTGCCGCCTGCCCTGACCTCTGCTTGCTCAATGGATTATGTTTTTGAACTGACGCCTGCCCTGACCTCTGCTTGCTCAATGGATTATGTTTCTGCACTGCCGCCAGCCTGACCTCTGCTTGCTCAATGGATTATGTTTTTGAACTGCCGCCTGCCCTGACCTCAGCTTGCTCAATGGATTATGTTTCTGCACTGCCGCCTGCCCTGACCTCAGCTTGCTCAATGGATTATGCTTCTGCACTGCCGCCTGCCCTGACCTCTGCTTGTTTCCGGTTATTAATCTGTGATACTAATAAAAATGTATATTATTCTGCACTATATGGACTGTGGGTCGTTTTTTTTCTTTGGTTTTATGGTTGTTTCCGGTTATGTTTTTGCACTGCTGCCTGCCCTGACCTCTGCTTGTTTCCGGTTATGTTTCTGCACTGCTGCCTGCCCTGACCTTTGCTTGTTTCTGACTACTCATTTGCCTGCTGATTTTGTACTTCTTCCTCAATGCCTGCACTTTTAAGACCCCAGTAGAGCTAATTTATATAAATCCTGCATCCTAACAATGAAGCCGGGTTATAGGGCTTCTGATCACAATGGTAGGATGATGCCTCAATGTGAAGAAGGGTAGCACCAGTTCTTCACCTAACAGTATGGAATGCTTATCTAAAAAAATGAAAAAGGAACAGTACAGTATAGACAAAGGTCCCATAAACTCAACAAGAACAAACCATTAAGAACTTTAAGCATAAACATATGAGACAACAAACCAAGTGGCTCAGAATACCACATCCGACCCAACCAGCAGTTTTGTTGAAGGTATTTTCCTCTGATCTTTCGTTAAGAGGGTACAACATCTCAAATACATTAGACTGGTGTGGGTCTCCAACCATTTAGGAACCCTCAAATCAATAGTACAGGGGTCTTGAATCAGCCACAAAATTGCTTCAGGAAGAATTGGGTGGAGCACTGGTTTCATATGTACCCTGCCGCTCATGTCAAGGTCTATGAAAATAACCAAACACAAGGCTGAGTACTCAGATCTTATAGGAACCTCCCCAATAGTGAATGGCCATCTGTATATTCATAGTTCCCCAGGTCTGTAGACAGATGCGGGTTTCACGTCCGGGACCTCTGCCTATCAGACATTTATAGAATATTTTATGGATAACACATAAATGTATGGGAAAACTCCTCTTGTAAATAGTGCGCCTCAAGTTTCTTCTGCTGTTTGCAGTGGAATGTAGTCATCATAGCTAATATGAGGGAAGGATTCCTGAGAGGGGGTATACATCTACTATATCCATATTCTGTGGATATCTACCCTAATAAAGCTTATGGACGGTGAGTGCAGTGATGAGACCGACCCTTTATCAACATGTTCTGTCCCACAAACTAATGTAGTACACTGCACTGACCGCCGATAGACTTTATTCTCCAAAGACAATTTAAGTTTGTTATATGTATTAAAATACTTTTTTTCCCAGAATTATCTAAGAATTATCGACAAGGAAAATGGACTCAAGATAAAGCTTAGAAACATATATTTCTTTACAGCTCCTGATATAGGTATTGCGGTCTTTAAAAACAGTAGTCCCCAACTTCTGCCTCCTCAGCAAGTTATCCCCTAGCCATTGGTAGATCATAACTTGCTGATTACGGGTGTTTCACTGCCAGGACCCCCACCAATCCTAAGAACAGGGTGTCTGGAACAAGCGGCTGTTAAGAATGCGCAACAACACTTCTTTCATTATGGGACAATGATGGGGCTGATATGCTGATGATGGACTATGATGGGGCTGATGTGCTGATGATGGACTATGATGGGGCTGATGTGCTGATGATGGACTATGATGGGGTTGATGTGCTGATGATGGACTATGATGGGGCTGATGTGCTGATGATGAACTATGATTGGGATGATGAAGTCTGCAATAACAGAGCATAGCAGTACAACCCCTTAGCCTGGAGTGCCCTAACAAATAGCTGGGGAGGGTCCGAGCTCACAGTCAGACCTTAGAAGAAGAGTTAATAGTTTTGTTTCTTCTGTCTTAAAGGACAAAAAAGGCTTACAGTATATACTCGCGTATAAGTCGAGATTTTCAGCCCATTTTTTGGGGCTGAAAGTCCCCCTCTCGGCTTATACGCGAGTCATATACCGGGGGTCGGCCAGGGAGGGGGAGCGGGGGGTGTCAGAGATCATACTCACCTCTCCTGGCATGTTTCTGCAGCCCCCCGTGCTTATTCCATCTTCTCGGCGCTGTTCTTCCTGCTTTCAGCGGTCACGTGGTACGCTCATTACCCTCATTAATATGCACATATGTAATGAGCGGCACCACGTGACCGCAGAAAGCAGGAAGAACAGCACTGAGAAGATGGAACAAGCACGGGGGGCTGCAGAGACATGCCAGGAGAGGTGAGTATAACGGGGGGAGCCATATTCACCTGTGCCCCATTCCACCGCTGCGCATCGCTCTGCTGTCTTGCTTCCTCTGGCAGTGACGTTAAGGTCAGAGGGTGCCATGACGTAGTTAGCAGGCGCCCTCTGCCTGAACAGTCACTGCAGAGCCAGCAACGCTGAGGAGCAGCAGCTGCAGCAGTGACAAGGTGAGTATATAGTTTTTTTTTTCATTTTTTTAATTGAGGCTGCGGCAGCAGCATTGTAAGGGGCCACTAATCACTGTGCAGCAATACAAGGGGCCACTCATCACTGTGCAGCATTATAAGGGGCCACTCATCACTGTGCAGCATTATAAGGGGCCACTCATCACTGTGCAGCATTATAAGGGGCCACTCATCACTGTGCAGCATTATAAGGGGCCACTCATCACCTTGCAGCATTATAAGGGGCCACTCATCACCGTGCAGCATAATAAGGGGCCACTAATCACCGTGCAGCATAATAAGGAGCCACTAATCACTGCAGCATTTCAAGGGGCCACTAATCACTGTGCAGCATTATAAGGGGCCACTCATCACTGTGCAGCATTACAAGGGGCCACTCATCACTGTGCAGCATTACAAGGGGCCACTAATAACTGTGCAGCATTACAAGGGGCCACTAATCACTGTGCAGCATTACAAGGGGCCACTAATCACTGTGCAGCATTACAAGGGGCCACTAATCACTGTGCAGCATTATATGGGGCCAGTAATCACTGTGCAGCATTATATGGGGCCAGTAATCACTGTGCAGCATTATATGGGGCCACTCATCACTGTGCTGCATTATAAGAGGCCACTCATCACTGTGCAGCATTATAAGGGGGCCTCTCATTACTGTGCAGCATTATACGGGGCCACTAATCACTGTGCAGCATTACAAAGGGCCACTAATCACCGTGCAGCATAAGGGGCCACTAATCACTGCAGCATTTCAAGGGGCCACTAATCACTGTGCAGCATTATAAGTGGCCACTAATCACCGTGCAGCATTGTAAGGGGCCACTAATCAATGTGCAGCATTATAAGGGGCCACTAATCACTGTGCAGCATTATAAGGGGCCACTAATCACTGTGCAGCATTATAAGGGGCCACTAATCACTGTGCAGCATTATAAGGGGCCACTAATCATTGTGCAGCATTATAAGGGGCCACTCTCCATGCAGCATTATAAGGGGCCACCAATCACTGTGAAGCATTATATGGGGCATATGTTATTATGGACCATGTAATAGGGCTACCATTATTCACTGTGCAGCATTATTAGGCATATTTTTGTATGGAGCATCTTATGGAACCCATCATGAACTTTAAGGAGCATTATATGGGGCCATCATGAACTTTATGGAGCATCTTATGGGGCCCATTTTATTTTTGAAATTTACCAGTAGCTTCGGCATTTTCCACCCTAGGTTTATAGGCGAGTCAATAAGTTTTCCCAGTTTTTTGTGACAAAATTAGGGTGGTCGGCTTATACATGGGTCGGCTTATACGCGAGTATATACGGACTTCTAAAGAAAATTGCCCCCAAGTTATTTTGAGCGACCCCGCCTGCTGTACCATCCTTGTGATTTACGAGAACGTTTCTCACTTCCTGCTAGGACAGCGGAAACCCAAGGAGTAAAGAGAGAAGGTCCTTATGGCTGCATGGAGTAATGCTGGAAATCTCTAAGTCTGCGGGGACAACAGAGACTTTAGAAGAAGGCAAACCAAGGTTTAGTGCTAGCACTAGTGTGAGAGAAGGTTTATACTACAGGAGAGAAGTGCTGTAACAGGAAAGAACCTAACAAATAAAAAAGATTGTAGACAAACCAGATTTTGCTATCTATTCATGTCATTGCCTTCCATATTACAGAGAAATTTCCCTAAATCCGGTATCTGATAATCCACAATGATGTATATTCAGGGTCGAACTGGGGTGTCTGGGGCCCACCAGGGGAATGGACTCTAGGGCCCCATCCTACAGCTATATGCTAATATCTGTCAGTCGTTATCCCCATTATAGTGGAGCATCGGCTGTAAAACACAGGCGGCTCCTGCACATCTACTGTGCACCCCCATAACTGGGATGTATAATTACGGTAGTTTACATTAATGTGGTTCTTTGGTTAAAACAATTTATCACCGATCCATGGGCTCTATAGGATAGCTGATCGCATACGTCCGACCATTAGAAACTGCACCGACCGGAAGAATGAGAAAGTTTTATCGTTGATAGGACACTTATCCCCATTTTAAAATGGAGCAGCAGGTTAGATATCTGACCGAAGCTTCATTCATTCTCTTTGGAGCTTCTATAAAAATACAAGTGCAGCCACTGAGGGAATGAATGGATCAGTTGTCAAGTCGGACATGCCACTCCAGTCTAATGGGGATAAAAAGTTCCACATTTTGCTGAATGGGTCCAAGTAGTTAGACCCCCCCAATCAATACGTTATCACTTGTCCTGTGAATAGGAGATTACGTTTTTCCACAGGAAACCCCTGTAAGTGCATCTCTGCCGCTGTTTACAAAGTATTTAATCTCTAATGGAAATAAAGAATATTCTCCTAATTAATATCAGAGAAGACTAATGACCGTCAAACACAACACAATCCACTGTACCAAGACCAATAATACCACATACAGGGGAGAAATACCACCACACCATGACCAGACCACATAGTACCCGCATCATATCACATAAAAGGCACAAATACAACCACACCATGACCAGACCACATATTACCACCACATAGTGACCGAATAATATGACATATTACCAGCATATAGGGACCAAATAATAATTCATACACGGAGAAATACTTCCACACTGTGAACAGTCCACAAATTACCACCACTTATTGATGGAATACTACAGTACTGATTATGAATACAAACCACAATAATAACAACACTGTTATTACCACCAGTGACATTATACACAGTACCTCTGTATATAGTGTCAGTGTACAGGTAATACAGTGATTACCAGTGACATTATACACAGGAGCTCAGTGATCACTGGCAACATTATTGTCAAGGTTTGCTCAGCTTGTGGGATTAGGTAGTTCAGAGGTTAATGTGGATGGCCTCACTCTGAGATTCTGGGAGGCTTTTTAAAGCCTCATTGTGGGCTCATTCCTCATCGTTTATACTCAGACCCTTGGCCGAGTGTGTGTGACCCTGGTGTGCTTTGTGACTGTAATACTTTATGCTTGTTTGGTTTTGATCTGGTTCTGTCCCTGTTACGAGTTCTGCCTGTCCCTCTTGTACTGCGTTGCTATCTCTGTGTATGACTCATTGCCTATGACCTGACTATTCTCTGATTGCCCCTCTTGTACTGTGCAGCTATCTCCATGTATGACTCATTGCTTACGTTCTGACTACTCTCTGCTCGCCCCTCTGGTATCGCGCCGCCCTCTCCATGTATGACCGCCCGTTTGTCTGACCTGAGTTCCCCTCGCCTCTACTCCAGGATTCCTGTAGTAGAGTCCTACAATCATCTTCAGAAGTGGGACACTAAGCCCCGCCCCCTGTGGTCACATGATCGTAGGTCCTTGTACTTCTTACTACCTTCAGCATCGCAGGTCCCGTCTGCCTCAACTTTCCCTGCAGTATCGGACCCCGGGCCCTCCCGCAGTAGGGGTGAGTCACGCTGCTCAGCCGTGGCAGTTCGCCGACGCTGACAGGATCCTGATATTTATACACAGAAGATCTGCATACAGTGTCAGTGTAATACAGTGACCACCAGTGAAATTATACACAGGAGCTTTTGGAAGTGCATTGAGCAGCAGGGTGGTTTGCTGGTGAAGGGAAAAAAAATCTCTTTAAATCTTCTGCCTGAGCGAGTGTAAACGAGCTGAGTGTGACCTGAGCGTAAGTGCGAACGGTGGTAAGTGTGTGACTTGTGATTCAGTGACTTTGGATTCAGGGAGTTTGCAAAGGAGGTATTACTGAATTGCTGTTATATTTTATTAATACTTTTTATTTATTTTTACTTATCTTTTCTGTCTGGTGCAATCCCCATTAGGAATGTGCTCCACTATTGCCAATGCCATCCAGTGTACGTCTTGCCGCATGTACGCAATCCTTGACCAGCCAGTCGAGGGTGCATACTGCTGTGCGAGATGTGAGCACATTGTGCATTTGGAAGCCCAGATACTGGATTTAAATGTGCAGCTGGCAACACTGAGATCAATAGACAATATGGAAAGGAGACTTCTACTCACTGAGCAGACGCTCAATGAGATAGATGAGGGGGGGATGCTAGGTTGGAGCTGCAGGACAGTGAAGCAGTAAGATGGGTGACAGTTAGAAGGTGGGGTAGACAGAAGAGTGCCAGGGAGGCTAGTCCTGATCTGGCACAACCCAATAAGTTTGCCAAGTTGGCAGATGAGGGGAGTGTCAGTGCAGGGGTAGCACTGCTGCAGCAAGGCATGTCCTCTGAAAGCCAGAGGAGTATATGCTCCAGTAAGGGGAGAAATAGGAGAGCAGGGCAGGCCAGACAGGTGCTGGTAGTGGGGGACTCAATTATTAGGGGAACAGATAGGGCAATCTGTCACAAAGAAAGGGATCGTCGAACGGTGTGCTGCCTATCTGGCGCGCAAGTCTGACACATCGCTGACCGGGTTGACAGATTACTGGGAGGGGCTGGTGAGGATCCAGCGGTCATGGTGCACATTGGTACAAATGACACAGAGGTAGGTGGAAGGTCCTTAAAGATGATTTCAGGGAATTAGGCTGCAATCTTAAGGCAAGGACCTCCAAGGTGGTATTTTTGGAAATATTTCCTGTACCACGTGCCACGCCAGAGAGGAGATTAGGGAAGTTAATAAGTGGTTCAAGAATTAGTGTAGGAAGGAGGGGTTTGGGTTCCTGGAGAACTGGGCCGACTTCTCAGTTGGCTACAGGTTCTACGCTAGGGACGGGCTGCACCTCAATGGGGAGGGTGCAGCTGTGCTGGGGAAAAAAATGGCTAGAAGGGTGGAGGAGTGTTTAAATTTGGAACTAGGGGAGGGTATTCATTTTATAAGAGGGGAAGACTGTGTAGATAGAGACCTGGGCACAAATAATGAAATTGGGGGTGGTAGTGGCATGGGGGGTGAGGTTAGAACAGTTAATAATTTAAGAAATAGAGGTACAGACATACATAAAGTGCATGTATACAAATGCCAGAAGCCTCGCCAACAAAATGGAGGACTTAGAATTAATTTTGTTGGAAGATAAGGTATATTGCACCCCCTCATAGGGTATAAGGCTGCCCCCTCATAGGGTATAATGCTTCTCCCCCCTCATAGGGTATAATGCACCCCCTCATAGGGTATAATGCTGCCCCCTCATAGGGTATAACACTAGATAGATAGATAGATAGATATGTGATAATTAGATGTATAGATAGATAATAGATAGATAGATCTATGGATAGACAGATAGATATAAAGATATAAAGATAATAGATAGTGAAAGATATAGGTAGCTATAGAGATAGATAGACCTAGATAGATATAGATAGATAAATAGATAGATAGGGGATAAATAGATATATGGATAGATAGATAGAAAGATAGATAGATAGATATAAAGATAATAGATAGTGATAGCTATAGATAGGTATATAGATAGATAGATAGGGGATAAATAGATAGATCTATGGATAGATGATATATAGATGGATAGATATAAAGATAATAGATAGAGATAGATATAGATAGGTATAGAGATAGATGGATATAGACTATTTATATCTATCTATATCTACCTCTATATCTATCTATCTATCTATATCTATCTCTATATCTAAGATAGAGACAGATAGATATAGAGATAGAGATATAGATATACAGATAGAAATAGATAGATATAGAGATATATAGATATAGAGACAGATAGATATAGAGATAGATATAGATAGATATATAAAAAACAAACCACAATACTCACCTCTCCTCCTGCTCCCACGCTGATGACGGCTTCAGTGTCAGCAGCTGACCCGTCTGCCAGACACACAGCGGGTGCGCGATGAAGTGACGTCATCGCGCATCGGCTGTGAGTCAGGAGCAGAGGGGACTGATGGGAGAGAGATGCTCTCTCTTCCACTGCAATTGAGCGCGGCGCCGGCTGCCTAGGTTGGGGAGCGGGGCCCCGGGGTGAGTGAAGGCCGAGAGTGAATGAATATTCATTTCTCTTTAGTAGTGGGGACAGTGGCTCCTGCCTCCTGACACCCGCTGCTGCTCCGCTGGCAGGGCCCCCATAGCAGCTGTGTGGCACTGGCTGGGGGCCCCTGGAGCAGTGGGGGCCCTAGGCAACTGCTGTCCCTGTATACCAGTAGAGGTGCCAGGGCCCACCAGATGCCAGGGCCCACCGGAGAATCAGTCCGACGCTACCTGTCTGTATATATAATGTCAGTGTACAAGTAATAGAATGATCACTGGAGACATACACAGGAGTTCTGTATATAGTGTATAGTGTACAGGTAATACAGTGACTCACCAGTAACATTATACACAGGAGCTCTGCATATAGTCAGCGTACAGGTAATACAAGGATCACCAGTGACATTATACACAGGAGCTCTGTATATACTATATAATGTAAGTGTCCAGGTAAATCACTGACTTACCAGTGACCTCTGTATTTGTAGCGATTCATCTTCGCTTTTCTTCCTCTTCCAGCCAGGACACGTTTGCTGCAGAAAATAACACACTATACTTGATCACTTCTAGACCACATTCCCCACTTTCCCCCCCGACTTCTACACTTTATGTGTAAAGGTCAGCCAGGGCAGTAGTCGTGGCTGAGTATTTCGGGTTCGGGCATTGTATACCCTGACCTCCCTCTACAGGAAAACGGTACCTCTTCTCTTGCATGGTACGGTGAATACTCACCGTGCCGTCAGCGTCCCCTTTGCTACGCCGACTTGATGCTGATCCTTGATCCCAATGAATAGAGACACAGTCCAGGGCAACTCTTAACTGAGCAAATTTATTTTCTTCAGGACACAGCACATCCACATAGTTTCCAGCATTTTCATCACAGTAAAGACAGCACATTACTTCATCTTTCCCTTCACTGTTCCTTGCAGTGTTTCCGTTTGACGAAGCGTCTCAGATGGCTCCTCAGTGTCCTCCCTGTATAGCGTCACCACGGTGAAGCGCTCTCCAGCATGTTTCGCCCCGGACATCAGAGATTCAGCCCACGTAGCTTTCCACCACATTCTGGAGTGACCTGCCCGTACCCTTTTACGGTAACCTTCAATCTTCCTCTGTTTACTTACACTCTTTTCCACTTTATTGCTGATTCTGCAGTACCGTGTTCTTCTCTAGATGGCTGGGCATCAGCTTTAACATCACGGGGTAGTTAGGCAGCTCAGGCATATAGCCCACCCGAGCACAAAGGGGTCAGGCCTCTGACTGCCTGAAACTGGAAGACCATCCTGGCTTATTCTCCAGCTATCCCCTCCTACAGTTAACTCCTATATGTCCTACAGCTACATCTACTGTGCAATGAGCTCAGTGCCCCATCTAGTGACCATAGCCCAGACTGCACTGTCCCTACCAAGTACAAGGTGCAGAAACATAGCTTATGCTATATAAATAATACAGCAACATGAAATATACGATAATGCGCAACAATGGTATAACATATATATAAATATATATACAAGTACAACAGCAACATGGGGGTTTAAAGGGGTAAGACTCTCAACCCCTTACACATGTCTACATATTGATATTAGTCATGTATTATACTACAGCACAGGCACCATTTTGATGAATGCAAACCTTTTTTTTGTAACCCCACAAACACCCGGAGCACCAGAATCTCAATAACTGAAATTTACAAATACAGATTACACAACAACCACAAGATGCATTTCATCACCCAGGTCACCTCATTTTAATCAGTATAACAGCGTAGACCTGACACTGTCTGTACTTTACTGTTCACAATCCTGCTGACAGGATCCCTTTAAATCTAAATTTTAATAAGTTTGTTCTTTTCTGCGCTAAACGTCCCCCAAACCCTGAGGACGGCGAGTATACCTTGGTTGTGTTTTGCTGTATGTGTATACAAAAGTAAAAGAAGAGCACCTATCAGGGGCTCAGAAAAGCTGGGTGGCATGTGTGCTAGTGTGTGACCCAGCGCAGGTGTCTCACTGGCCTATCAAAACAGTGACCGATAGCAGCAAACAGTGTGATGTGGATGTGAGAACCGTCTGCGGGGTGCGCTTAGGTGAGTGGACAAAAGAATATGGGAGGTTCACCTTTATAGTAACATCCCAGGGCAGGTGTGTCGTGAGCAAGTGGTGTTCAAGAAATATTGGTGGCAGTGGTTGTGACTTATCCTGACACACAATGTACAGGGAAATGGGAAAATTGTGAAAAAAAACGCAATTCTGACCTTAATTATGTTTACGGCGTACATTATGTGGTAAAAATGACCATGTAATATGATTCTCCTCATCAGTATGATTACAGAGATACTAAACGTGCCCAGATTTTTAAATTATTTTAGTGGTAGAAAAAAAATCAAGACTTTGAAATAAAAAATATGTTGGAGTTTGTGTTGCCATTTTCCGAGACCCGTAGTTTTACTTTTTCGTTCAATAGAGCTATGAGAGGGATTATTTTTTCATAAGGCGAGACGTTATTATGGATATTACTTTGGGATACATATGACATTTTAGTTGCTTGTTACGTATTTTAAGTGGTATTGCAGCGACCAAAAAATACCGCAATGTTGGCGTTTTTAAATTTTTTGTGTTTACCAATTGGGTTAATTATTTTTATATTTTGATAGCTCGGACTTTGCTGGATGTGGCGATATCACTTGACATTTTTTTTTATGTTCATTTTCAATGGAGGAAAATTGAACTTTTATGAGTTTTTTTTCAGATTTGTTTAAATCTTTTTTTGTTGTTTTACTTTTCTTTTCACTTCATTTATCGCTCCCTAAGGCCCCTTTCACACTTCAGTTTTTTGCAATCAGTCACAATCCGTCAGGTTTTGACAAAAACGGATCCTCAATTTTTTTTGGAGGATCCGTTTTTTCCCCATTGACTTGCATTAATGGCGGATTGTGACGGATGGCTGTCCGTTTCATCCGTTTTTTTTTTGAGGATCCGCCAAAAGTTGCTGTCCGTCACCATCCTCAAAGATTTCAAAACGGAGCTTGCAACAAAACTCTCTCTCTCTCTCCTTCCCGACCAGCATTTCCTTTAAATTTCCTCATTTTCAGGATCCTGTGCCATCCGTTCACATCAGTTCAGAACGGATCCGCTTGTCTGCCTTTTTGGCGGATTTGAACTGATGCAAAAAACTGAAGTGTGAAAGAGGCCTAAGCTGTACTACATACAGGGGCTAATGGTGCAGCAGAAGTGTGAACTTTTTGATGCTTTTGTTTAATATTTTCCACTATAGTATATGGAGAGCATAAAAAACGCATGCAAAATTCCAATGAAGTCTCCAATTGTGGAACTGAAGCATTCCTCTACTAAAAAAAATGCATTCGAAAAAACTGCCACAAAAAAATACAATAAAAAGTTTTGATTGCTTTAGTGCGAATACCTATGGAAACAATGCAGCACTTCTGCACGTGTGAACATGGCCCAGGAGAGACTCTGGACAATTTGTACGTTCTACACCAGGTTCACACTTGGGGTTATTTATTTTTTTATCACTACTTAGAATTACAGACAAATTAAAAAAAGTGATCTGAGCCAATTATATGGAAAAAATACAATATTATTTAACATTTATTCTGAAGCTATATGAAATAATTCCGACTACAGCAATGGTCTGTGCCCATCACGGGTGATCCGTGTTACCGGGAAGAGAGGAGGAGACATTCCTACAAGGAGCTGACAATAGATACATCACATTATCTCACATATGAGGATACAGAATTATACAGGTTTGAAAATATCAAATAGAAAGATTTGCCTGTAAACAGGTAAAAAAGCAAAAACAGTAAATAAAGCAATGACTTGCGCTATTGTACCGGTAAGTTTTTATACATCTCATCCCAATCCAGCTAACCCCTATCCGTACAGTGGCAGCTGGTATTGGATGGTCTGCCATGGGTAACATAACTAGTTCTCCTATATTAGACCCATTGCCATGTTCGTCTTTATGACATCACAGAAGCGTTGTCCACGAGTCATGGAATGTTCCGCAAGAACGGTCAGTGCGAGGCAAGCAGAGATAGAGAGGAGAGCTGAACACTAACCCAGAGCGACTTGTAAATCACTTTTTACTTGTTTTGTTTATTTTTTTTACTTTTATTTCTTTTTTTTGGGAGTGTTTTCTACCATCCGCACACACTTTTGTGTGTGTGGAGGGGAAGGCAGCCTAATGGCTGCACCCGTAGCTGGAGGAAAGTTCCAACCACGGAGACGTCTCCCACATGCCAGGACATCCCTATACAGTCAGAGGCCTGAACACCACCAAAGGCCAACTGGCTTCACGGGGTATGTGATGGCAGTGCTTTATTATATCGTGTCAATTATTAAATGCCTGTTCAAAACACCAGAAAAGGCAAAGGACCGATATTCCAGACTGAAAAGTCCACCACCATATCCTACAATGCCCGAAATAGGCCGATTCGTACAACCTGCAGCAAACATCAGCGCAGAGCCAGAGGGTATGAAGGAACGCCTGATACTCACCAGAACAGTAGATGAGGAAGAGACAACAGCCACATTGCCCAGGAGCCCATCCCCATGCACCTGGATGGAGCTAACTCCCTCTCAAGCACGTATACTCCTCAGTATGCCTTACGACCATCAACCGCGTATTAAGGTGACTGCTAAACAAGGCTACAATCCTACACCACACCTGCCAGTCAGCTATACCACTGGAAAGATCATGCAAGTAATGCTGATGAGCCCACAGGATGTACAACGTGCCTACAAGAGAGATTTGGGTTTCCTTCCAAGTCCTAGGAAGATCATTCTCCCGAGAAGAGAATTCCGCGGCACTTTGATTTAGCCGGCGGAAAATGTAGTGGCGAGTTGCTTGCAGCAAGCACATACCATCTTCTGCACAGCTGCTTCTTAGACAGATTTTCCGGTTTTGACTATGGCTTGATCAATGGATCATGTTTCTATACTGCCGCCTGCCCTGACCTCTGCTTGTTTAAAGTTATGCATCTACACTGCCGCCTGCCCTGACCTTTGCTTGCTCAATGGATTATGTTTTTGAACTGCCGCCTGCCTGACCTCTGCTTGCTCAATGGATTGTTTCTGCACTGCCGCCTGCCTTCACCTCTGCTTGCTCAATGGATTATGTTTTTGAACTGCTGCCTACCCTGACCTCTGCTTGCTCAATGGATTATGTTTCTGCACTGCCGCCTGCCTTGACCTCTGCTTGCTCAGTGGATTATGTTTTTGAACTGCCGCCTGCCCTGACCTCTGCTTGCTCAATGGATTATGTTTTTGAACTGACGCCTGCCCTGACCTCTGCTTGCTCAATGGATTATGTTTCTGCACTGCCGCCTGCCTGACCTCTGCTTGCTCAATGGATTATGTTTTTGAACTGCCGCCTGCCCTGACCTCAGCTTGCTCAATGGATTATGTTTCTGCACTGCCGCCTGCCCTGACCTCAGCTTGCTCAATGGATTATGCTTCTGCACTGCCGCCTGCCCTGACCTCTGCTTGTTTCCGGTTATTAATCTGTGATACTAATAAAAATGTATATTATTCTGCACTATATGGACTGTGGGTCGTTTTTTTTCTTTGGTTTTATGGTTGTTTCCGGTTATGTTTTTGCACTGCTGCCTGCCCTGACCTCTGCTTGTTTCCGGTTATGTTTCTGCACTGCTGCCTGCCCTGACCTTTGCTTGTTTCTGACAACTCATTTGCCTGCTGATTTTGTACTTCTTCCTCAATGCCTGCACTTTTAAGACCCCAGTAGAGCTAATTTATATAAATCCTGCATCCTAACAATGAAGCCGGGTTATAGGGCTTCTGATCACAATGGTAGGATGATGCCTCAATGTGAAGAAGGGTAGCACCAGTTCTTCACCTAACAGTATGGAATGCTTATCTAAAAAAATGAAAAAGGAACAGTACAGTATAGACAAAGGTCCCATAAACTCAACAAGAACAAACCATTAAGAACTTTAAGCATAAACATGTGAGACAACAAACCAAGTGGCTCAGAATACCACATCCGACCCAACCAGCAGTTTTGTTGAAGGTATTTTCCTCTGATCTTTCGTTAAGAGGGTACAACATCTCAAATACATTAGACTGGTGTGGGTCTCCAACCATTTAGGAACCCTCAAATCAATAGTACAGGGGTCTTGAATCAGCCACAAAATTGCTTCAGGAAGAATTGGGTGGAGCACTGGTTTCATATGTACCCTGCCGCTCATGTCAAGGTCTATGAAAATAACCAAACACAAGGCTGAGTACTCAGATCTTATAGGAACCTCCCCAATAGTGAATGGCCATCTGTACATTCATAGTTCCCCAGGTCTGTAGACAGATGCGGGTTTCACGTCCGGGACCTCTGCCTATCAGACATTTATAGAATATTTTATGGATAACACATAAATGTATGGGAAAACTCCTCTTGTAAATAGTGCGCCTCAAGTTTCTTCTGCTGTTTGCAGTGGAATGTAGTCATCATAGCTAATATGAGGGAAGGATTCCTGAGAGGGGGTATACATCTACTATATCCATATTCTGTGGATATCTACCCTAATAAAGCTTATGGACGGTGAGTGCAGTGATGAGACCGACCCTTTATCAACATGTTCTGTCCCACAAACTAATGTAGTACACTGCACTGACCGCCGATAGACTTTATTCTCCAAAGACAATTTAAGTTTGTTATATGTATTAAAATACTTTTTTTCCCAGAATTATCTAAGAATTATCGACAAGGAAAATGGACTCAAGATAAAGCTTAGAAACATATATTTCTTTACAGCTCCTGATATAGGTATTGCGGTCTTTAAAAACAGTAGTCCCCAACTTCTGCCTCCTCAGCAAGTTATCCCCTAGCCATTGGTAGATCATAACTTGCTGATTACGGGTGTTTCACTGCCAGGACCCCCACCAATCCTAAGAACAGGGTGTCTGGAACAAGCGGCTGTTAAGAATGCGCAACAACACTTCTTTCATTATGGGACAATGATGGGGCTGATATGCTGATGATGGACTATGATGGGGCTGATGTGCTGATGATGGACTATGATGGGGCTGATGTGCTGATGATGGACTATGATGGGGTTGATGTGCTGATGATGGACTATGATGGGGCTGATGTGCTGATGATGAACTATGATTGGGATGATGAAGTCTGCAATAACAGAGCATAGCAGTACAACCCCTTAGCCTGGAGTGCCCTAACAAATAGCTGGGGAGGGTCCGAGCTCACAGTCAGACCTTAGAAGAAGAGTTAATAGTTTTGTTTCTTCTGTCTTAAAGGACAAAAAAGGCTTACAGTATATACTCGCGTATAAGTCGAGATTTTCAGCCCATTTTTTGGGGCTGAAAGTCCCCCTCTCGGCTTATACGCGAGTCATATACCGGGGGTCGGCCAGGGAGGGGGAGCGGGGGGGGGTGTCGGAGATCATACTCACCTCTCCTGGCATGTTTCTGCAGCCCCCCGTGCTTATTCCATCTTCTCGGCGCTGTTCTTCCTGCTTTCAGCGGTCACGTGGTACGCTCATTACCCTCATTAATATGCACATATGTAATGAGCGGCACCACGTGACCGCAGAAAGCAGGAAGAACAGCACTGAGAAGATGGAACAAGCACGGGGGGCTGCAGAGACATGCCAGGAGAGGTGAGTATAACGGGGGGAGCCATATTCACCTGTGCCCCATTCCACCGCTGCGCATCGCTCTGCTGTCTTGCTTCCTCTGGCAGTGACGTTAAGGTCAGAGGGTGCCATGACGTAGTTAGCAGGCGCCCTCTGCCTGAACAGTCACTGCAGAGCCAGCAACGCTGAGGAGCAGCAGCTGCAGCAGTGACAAGGTGAGTATATAGTTTTTTTTTTCATTTTTTTAATTGAGGCTGCGGCAGCAGCATTGTAAGGGGCCACTAATCACTGTGCAGCAATACAAGGGGCCACTCATCACTGTGCAGCATTATAAGGGGCCACTCATCACTGTGCAGCATTATAAGGGGCCACTCATCACTGTGCAGCATTATAAGGGGCCACTCATCACTGTGCAGCATTATAAGGGGCCACTCATCACCTTGCAGCATTATAAGGGGCCACTCATCACCGTGCAGCATAATAAGGGGCCACTAATCACCGTGCAGCATAATAAGGAGCCACTAATCACTGCAGCATTTCAAGGGGCCACTAATCACTGTGCAGCATTATAAGGGGCCACTCATCACTGTGCAGCATTACAAGGGGCCACTCATCACTGTGCAGCATTACAAGGGGCCACTAATAACTGTGCAGCATTACAAGGGGCCACTAATCACTGTGCAGCATTACAAGGGGCCACTAATCACTGTGCAGCATTACAAGGGGCCACTAATCACTGTGCAGCATTATATGGGGCCAGTAATCACTGTGCAGCATTATATAGGGCCAGTAATCACTGTGCAGCATTATATGGGGCCACTCATCACTGTGCTGCATTATAAGAGGCCACTCATCACTGTGCAGCATTATAAGGGGGCCTCTCATCACTGTGCAGCATTATACGGGGCCACTAATCACTGTGCAGCATTACAAAGGGCCACTAATCACCGTGCAGCATAAGGGGCCACTAATCACTGCATTTCAAGGGGCCACTAATCACTGTGCAGCATTATAAGTGGCCACTAATCACCGTGCAGCATTGTAAGGGGCCACTAATCAATGTGCAGCATTATAAGGGGCCACTAATCACTGTGCAGCATTATAAGGGGCCACTAATCACTGTGCAGCATTATAAGGGGCCACTAATCATTGTGCAGCATTATAAGGGTCCACTCTCCATGCAGCATTATAAGGGGCCACCAATCACTGTGCAGCATTATATGGGGCATATGTTATTATGGACCATGTTATAGGGCTACCATTATTCACTGTGCAGCATTATTAGGCATATTTTTGTATGGAGCATCTTATGGAACCCATCATGAACTTTATGGAGCATTATATGGGGCCATCATGAACTTTATGGAGCATCTTATGGGGCCCATTTTATTTTTGAAATTTACCAGTAGCTTCGGCATTTTCCACCCTAGGTTTATAGGCGAGTCAATAAGTTTTCCCAGTTTTTTGTGACAAAATTAGGGTGGTCGGCTTATACATGGGTCGGATTATACACGAGTATATACGGACTTCTAAAGAAAATTGCCCCCAAGTTATTTTGAGCGACCCCGCCTGCTGTACCATCCTTGTGATTTACGAGAACGTTTCTCACTTCCTGCTAGGACAGCGGAAACCCAAGGAGTAAAGAGAGAAGGTCCTTATGGCTGCATGGAGTAATGCTGGAAATCTCTAAGTCTGCGGGGACAACAGAGACTTTAGAAGAAGGCAAACCAAGGTTTAGTGCTAGCACTAGTGTGAGAGAAGGTTTATACTACAGGACAGAAGTGCTGTAACAGGAAAGAACCTAACAAATAAAAAAGATTGTAGACAAACCAGATTTTGCTATCTATTCATGTAATTGCCTTCCATATTACAGAGAAATTTCCCTAAATCCGGTATCTGATAATCCACAATGATGTATATTCAGGGTCGAACTGGGGTGTCTGGGGCCCACCAGGGGAATGGACTCTAGGGCCCCATCCTACAGCTATATGCTAATATCTGTCAGTCGTTATCCCCATTATAGTGGAGCATCGGCTGTAAAACACAGGCGGCTCCTGTACATCTACTGTGCATCCCCATAACTGGGATGTATAATTACGGTAGTTTACATTAATGTGGTTCTTTGGTTAAAACAATTTATCACCGATCCATGGGCTCTATAGGATAGCTGATCGCATACGTCCGACCATTAGAAACTGCACCGACCGGAAGAATGAGAAAGTTTTATCGTTGATAGGACACTTATCCCCATTTTAAAATGGAGCAGCAGGTTAGATATCTGACCGAAGCTTCATTCATTCTCTTTGGAGCTTCTATAAAAATACAAGTGCAGCCACTGAGGGAATGAATGGATCAGTGGTCAAGTCGGACATGCCACTCCAGTCTAATGGGGATAAAAAGTTCCACATTTTGCTGAATGGGTCCAAGTAGTTAGACCCCCCCAATCAATACGTTATCACTTGTCCTGTGAATAGGAGATTACGTTTTTCCACAGGAAACCCCTGTAAGTGCATCTCTGCCGCTGTTTACAAAGTATTTAATCTCTAATGGAAATAAAGAATATTCTCCTAATTAATATCAGAGAAGACTAATGACCGTCAAACACAACACAATCCACTGTACCAAGACCAATAATACCACATACAGGGGAGAAATACCACCACACCATGACCAGACCACATAGTACCCGCATCATATCACATAAAAGGCACAAATACAACCACACCATGACCAGACCACATATTACCACCACATAGTGACCGAATAATATGACATATTACCAGCATATAGGGACCAAATAATAATTCATACACGGAGAAATACTTCCACACTGTGAACAGTCCACAAATTACCACCACTTATTGATGGAATACTACAGTACTGATTATGAATACAAACCACAATAATAACAACACTGTTATTACCACCAGTGACATTATACACAGTACCTCTGTATATAGTGTCAGTGTACAGGTAATATAGTGATTACCAGTGACATTATACACAGGAGCTCAGTGATCACTGGCAACATTATTGTCAAGGTTTGCTCAGCTTGTGGGATTAGGTAGTTCAGAGGTTAATGTGGATGGCCTCACTCTGAGATTCTGGGAGGCTTTTTAAAGCCTCATTGTGGGCTCATTCCTCATCGTTTATACTCAGACCCTTGGCCGAGTGTGTGTGACCCTGGTGTGCTTTGTGACTGTAATACTTTATGCTTGTTTGGTTTTGATCTGGTTCTGTCCCTGTTACGAGTTCTGCCTGTCCCTCTTGTACTGCGTTGCTATCTCTGTGTATGACTCATTGCCTATGACCTGACTATTCTCTGATTGCCCCTCTTGTACTGTGCAGCTATCTCCATGTATGACTCATTGCTTACGTTCTGACTACTCTCTGCTCGCCCCTCTGGTATCGCGCCGCCCTCTCCATGTATGACCGCCCGTTTGTCTGACCTGAGTTCCCCTCGCCTCTACTCCAGGATTCCTGTAGTAGAGTCCTACAATCATCTTCAGAAGTGGGACACTAAGCCCCGCCCCCTGTGGTCACATGATCGTAGGTCCTTGTACTTCTTACTACCTTCAGCATCGCAGGTCCCGTCTGCCTCAACTTTCCCTGCAGTATCGGACCCCGGGCCCTCCCGCAGTAGGGGTGAGTCACGCTGCTCAGCCATGGCAGTTCGCCGACGCTGACAGGATCCTGATATTTATACACAGAAGATCTGCATACAGTGTCAGTGTAATACAGTGACCACCAGTGAAATTATACACAGGAGCTTTTGGAAGTGCATTGAGCAGCAGGGTGGTTTGCTGGTGAAGGGAAAAAAAATCTCTTTAAATCTTCTGCCTGAGCGAGTGTAAGCGAGCTGAGTGTGACCTGAGCGTCAGTGCGAACGGTGGTAAGTGTGTGACTTGTGATTCAGTGACTTTGGATTCAGGGAGTTTGCAAAGGAGGTATTACTGAATTGCTGTTATATTTTATTAATACTTTTTATTTATTTTTACTTAGCTTTTCTGTCTGGTGCAATCCCCATTAGGAATGTGCTCCACTATTGCCAATGCCATCCAGTGTACGTCTTGACGCATGTACGCAATCCTTGACCAGCCAGTCGAGGGTGCATACTGCTGTGCGAGATGTGAGCACATTGTGCATTTGGAAGCCCAGATACTGGATTTAAATGTGCAGCTGGCAACACTGAGATCAATAGACAATATGGAAAGGAGACTTCTACTCACTGAGCAGACGCTCAATGAGATAGATGAGGGGGGGATGCTAGGTTGGAGCTGCAGGACAGTGAAGCAGTAAGATGGGTGACAGTTAGAAGGTGGGGTAGACAGAAGAGTGCCAGGGAGGCTAGTCCTGATCTGGCACAACCCAATAAGTTTGCCAAGTTGGCAGATGAGGGGAGTGTCAGTGCAGGGGTAGCACTGCTGCAGCAAGGCATGTCCTCTGAAAGCCAGAGGAGTATATGCTCCAGTAAGGGGAGAAATAGGAGAGCAGGGCAGGCCAGACAGGTGCTGGTAGTGGGGGACTCAATTATTAGGGGAACAGATAGGGCAATCTGTCACAAAGAAAGGGATCGTCGAACGGTGTGCTGCCTATCTGGCGCGCAAGTCTGACACATCGCTGACCGGGTTGACAGATTACTGGGAGGGGCTGGTGAGGATCCAGCGGTCATGGTGCACATTGGTACAAATGACACAGAGGTAGGTGGAAGGTCCTTAAAGATGATTTCAGGGAATTAGGCTGCAATCTTAAGGCAAGGACTTCCAAGGTGGTATTTTTGGAAATATTTCCTGTACCACGTGCCACGCCAGAGAGGAGATTAGGGAAGTTAATAAGTGGTTCAAGAATTAGTGTAGGAAGGAGGGGTTTGGGTTCCTGGAGAACTGGGCCGACTTCTCAGTTGGCTACAGGTTCTACGCTAGGGACGGGCTGCACCTCAATGGGGAGGGTGCAGCTGTGCTGGGGAAAAAAATGGCTAGAAGGGCGGAGGAGTGTTTAAACTTGGAACTAGGGGAGGGTATTCATTTTATAAGAGGGGAAGACTGTGTAGATAGAGACCTGGGCACAAATAATGAAATTGGGGGTGGTAGTGGCATGGGGGGTGAGGTTAGAACAGTTAATAATTTAAGAAATAGAGGTACAGACATACATAAAGTGCATGTATACAAATGCCAGAAGCCTCGCCAACAAAATGGAGGACTTAGAATTAATTTTGTTGGAAGATAAGGTATATTGCACCCCCTCATAGGGTATAAGGCTGCCCCCTCATAGGGTATAATGCTTCTCCCCCCTCATAGGGTATAATGCACCCCCTCATAGGGTATAATGCTGCCCCCTCATAGGGTATAACACTAGATAGATAGATAGATAGATAGATATGTGATAATTAGATGTATAGATAGATAATAGATAGATAGATCTATGGATAGACAGATAGATATAAAGATATAAAGATAATAGATAGTGAAAGATATAGGTAGCTATAGAGATAGATAGACCTAGATAGATATAGATAGATAAATAGATAGATAGGGGATAAATAGATATATGGATAGATAGATAGAAAGATAGATAGATAGATATAAAGATAATAGATAGTGATAGCTATAGATAGGTATATAGATAGATAGATAGGGGATAAATAGATAGATCTATGGATAGATGATATATAGATGGATAGATATAAAGATAATAGATAGAGATAGATATAGATAGGTATAGAGATAGATGGATATAGACTATTTATATCTATCTATATCTACCTCTATATCTATCTATCTATCTATATCTATCTCTATATCTAAGATAGAGACAGATAGATATAGAGATAGAGATATAGATATACAGATAGAAATAGATAGATATAGAGATATATAGATATAGAGACAGATAGATATAGAGATAGATATAGATAGATATAGAGATATATAAAAAACAAACCACAATACTCACCTCTCCTCCTGCTCCCACGCTGATGACGGCTTCAGTGTCAGCAGCTGACCCGTCTGCCAGACACACAGCGGGTGCGCGATGAAGTGACGTCATCGCGCATCGGCTGTGAGTCAGGAGCAGAGGGGACTGATGGGAGAGAGATGCTCTCTCTTCCACTGCAATTGAGCGCGGCGCCGGCTGCCTAGGTTGGGGAGCGGGGCCCCGGGGTGAGTGGAGGCCGAGAGTGAATGAATATTCATTTCTCTTTAGTAGTGGGGACAGTGGCTCCTGCCTCCTGACACCCGCTGCTGCTCCGCTGGCAGGGCCCCCATAGCAGCTGTGTGGCACTGGCTGGGGGCCCCTGGAGCAGTGGGGGCCCTAGGCAACTGCTGTCCCTGTATACCAGTAGAGGTGCCAGGGCCCACCAGATGCCAGGGCCCACCGGAGAATCAGTCCGACGCTACCTGTCTGTATATATAATGTCAGTGTACAAGTAATAGAATGATCACTGGAGACATACACAGGAGTTCTGTATATAGTGTATAGTGTACAGGTAATACAGTGACTCACCAGTAACATTATACACAGGAGCTCTGCATATAGTCAGCGTACAGGTAATACAAGGATCACCAGTGACATTATACACAGGAGCTCTGTATATACTATATAATGTAAGTGTCCAGGTAAATCACTGACTTACCAGTGACCTCTGTATTTGTAGCGATTCATCTTCGCTTTTCTTCCTCTTCCAGCCAGGACACGTTTGCTGCAGAAAATAACACACTATACTTGATCACTTCTAGACCACATTCCCCACTTTCCCCCCCGACTTCTACACTTTATGTGTAAAGGTCAGCCAGGGCAGTAGTCGTGGCTGAGTATTTCGGGTTCGGACATTGTATACCCTGACCTCCCTCTACAGGAAAACGGTACCTCTTCTCTTGCATGGTACGGTGAATACTCACCGTGCCGTCAGCGTCCCCTTTGCTACGCCGACTTGATGCTGATCCTTGATCCCAATGAATAGAGACACAGTCCAGGGCAACTCTTAACTGAGCAAATTTATTTACTTCAGGACACAGCACATCCACATAGTTTCCAGCATTTTCATCACAGTAAAGACAGCACATTACTTCATCTTTCCCTTCACTGTTCCTTGCAGTGTTTCCGTTTGACGAAGCGTCTCAGATGGCTCCTCAGTGTCCTCCCTGTATAGCGTCACCACGGTGAAGCGCTCTCCAGCATGTTTCGCCCCGGACATCAGAGATTCAGCCCACGTAGCTTTCCACCACATTCTGGAGTGACCTGCCAGTACCCTTTTACGGTAACCTTCAATCTTCCTCTGTTTACTTACACTCTTTTCCACTTTATTGCTGGTTCTGCTGTACCGTGTTCTTCTCTAGATGGCTGGGCATCAGCTTTAACATCACGGGGTAGTTAGGCAGCTCAGGCATATAGCCCACCCGAGCACAAAGGGGTCAGGCCTCTGACTGCCTGAAACTGGAAGACCATCCTGGCTTATTCTCCAGCTATCCCCTCCTACAGTTAACTCCTATATGTCCTACAGCTACATCTACTGTGCAATGAGCTCAGTGCCCCATCTAGTGACCATAGCCCAGACTGCACTGTCCCTACCAAGTACAAGGTGCAGAAACATAGCTTATGCTATATAAATAATACAGCAACATGAAATATACGATAATGCGCAACAATGGTATAACATATATATAAATATATATACAAGTACAACAGCAACATGGGGGTTTAAAGGGGTAAGACTCTCAACCCCTTACACATGTATACATATGATATTATTCATGTATTATACCACAGCACAGGCACCATTTTGATGAATGCAAACCTTTTTTTTGTAACCCCACAAACACCCGGAGCACCAGAATCTCAATAACTGAAATTTACAAATACAGATTACACAACAACCACAAGATGCATTTCATCACCCAGGTCACCTCATTTTAATCAGTATAACAGCGTAGACCTGACACTGTCTGTACTTTACTGTTCACAATCCTGCTGACAGGATCCCTTTAAATCTAAATTTTAATAAGTTTGTTCTTTTCTGCGCTAAACGTCCCCCAAACCCTGAGGACGGCGAGTATACCTTGGTTGTGTTTTGCTGTATGTGTATACAAAAGTACAAGAAGAGCACCTATCAGGGGCTCAGAAAAGCTGGGTGGCATGTGTGCTAGTGTGTGACCCAGCGCAGGTGTCTCACTGGCCTATCAAAACAGTGACCGATAGCAGCAAACAGTGTGATGGTGATGTGAGAACTGTCTGCGGGGTAAGCTTAGGTGAGTGGACAAAAGAATATGGGAGGTTCACCTTTATAGTAACATCCCAGGGCAGGTGTGTCGTGAGCAAGTGGTGTTCAAGAAATATTGGTGACAGTGGTTGTGACTTATCCTGACACACAATGTACAGGGAAATGGGAAAATTGTGAAAAAAAAGGCAATTCTGACCTTAATTATGTTTACGGCGTACATTATGTGGTAAAAATGACCATGTAATATGATTCTCCTCATCAGTATGATTACAGAGATACTAAACGTGCCCAGATTTTTAAATTATTTTAGTGGTAGAAAAAAATCAAGACTTTGAAATAAAAAATATGTTGGAGTTTGTGTTGCCATTTTCCGAGACCCGTAGTTTTACTTTTTCGTTCAATAGAGCTATGAGAGGGATTATTTTTTCATAAGGCGAGACGTTATTATGGATATTACTTTGGGATAGATATGACATTTTAGTTGCTTGTTACGTATTTTAAGTGGTATTGCAGCGACCAAAAAATACCGCAATGTTGGCGTTTTTAAATTTTTTGTGTTTACCAATTGGGTTAATTATTTTTATATTTTGATAGCTCGGACTTTGCTGGATGTGGCGATATCACTTGACATTTTTTTTTATGTTCATTTTCAATGGAGGAAAATTGAACTTTTATGAGTTTTTTTTTCATATTTGTTTAAATCTTTTTTTGTTGTTTTACTTTTCTTTTCACTTCATTTATCGCTCCCTAAGGCCCCTTTCACACTTCAGTTTTTTGCAATCAGTCACAATCCGTCAGGTTTTGACAAAAACGGATCCTCAATTTTTTTTTGAGGATCCGTTTTTTCCCCATTGACTTGCATTAATGGCGGATTGTGACGGATGGCTGTCCGTTTCATCCGTTTTTTTTGAGGATCCGCTAAACGTTACTCTCTCTCTCTCTCTCCTTCCCGACCAGCGTTTCCTTTAAATTTCCTCATTTTCAGGATCCTGTGCCATCCGTTCACATCAGTTCAGAACGGATCCGCTTGTCTGCCTTTTTGGCGGATTTGAACTGATGCAAAAAACTGAAGTGTGAAAGAGGCCTAAGCTGTACTACATACAGGGGCTAATGGTGCAGCAGAAGTGTGAACTTTTTGATGCTTTTGTTTAATATTTTCCACTATAGTATATGGAGAGCATAAAAAACGCATGCAAAATTCCAATGAAGTCTCCAATTGTGGAACTGAAGCATTCCTCTACTAAAAAAAATGCATTCGAAAAAACTGCCACAAAAAAATACAATAAAAAGTTTTGATTGCTTTAGTGCGAATACCTATGGAAACAATGCAGCACTTCTGCACGTGTGAACATGGCCCAGGAGAGACTCTGGACAATTTGTATGTTCTACACCAGGTTCACACTTGGGATTATTTATTTTTTTATCACTACTTAGAATTACAGACAAATTAAAAAAAGTGATCTGAGCCAATTATATGGAAAAAATACAATATTATTTAACATTTATTCTGAAGCTATATGAAATAATTCCGACTACAGCAATGGTCTGTGCCCATCACGGGTGATCCGTGTTACCGGGAAGAGAGGAGGAGACATTCCTGGAAGAAGCTGACAATAGATACATCACATTATCTCACGTATGAGGATACAGAATTATACAGGTTTGAAAATATCAAATAGAAAGATTTGCCTGTAAACAGGTAAAAAAGCAAAAACAGTAAATAAAGCAATGACTTGGGCTCTTGTACCGGTAAGTTTTTATACATCTCATCCCAATCCAGCTAACCCCTATCCGTACAGTGGCAGCTGGTATTGGATGGTCTGCCATGGGTAACATAACTAGTTCTCCTATATTAGACCCATTGCCATGTTCGTCTTTATGACATCACAGAAGCGTTGTCCACGAGTCATGGAATGTTCCGCAAGAACGGTCAGTGCGAGGCAAGCAGAGATAGAGAGGAGAGCTGAACACTAACCCAGAGCGACTTTAAATCACTTTTTACTTGTTTTGTTTATTTTTTTTTAACTTTTATTTCTTTTTTTTGGGAGTGTTTTCTACCATCCGCACACACTTTTGTGTGTGTGGAGGGGAAGGCAGCCTAATGGCTGCACCCGTAGCTGGAGGAAAGTTCCAACCACGGAGACGTCTCCCACATGCCAGGACATCCCTTTACAGTCAGAGGCCTGAACACCACCAAAGGCCAACTGGCTTCACGGAGTATGTGATGGCAGTGCTTTATTATATCGTGTCATTTATTAAATGCCTGTTCAAAACACCGGAAAAGGCAAAGGACCGATATTCCAGACTGAAAAGTCCACCACCATATCCTACAATGCCCGAAATAGGCCGATTCGTACAACCTGCAGCAAACATCAGCGCAGAGCCAGAGGGTATGAAGGAACGCCTGATACTCACCAGAACAGTAGATGAGGAAGAGACAACAGCCACATTGCCCAGGAGCCCATCCCCATGCACCTGGATGGAGTTAACTCCCTCTCAAGCACGTATACTCCTCAGTATGCCTTACGACCATCAACCGCGTATTAAGGTGACTGCTAAACAAGGCTACAATCCTACACCACACCTGCCAGTCAGCTATACCACTGGAAAGATCATGCAAGTAATGCTGATGAGCCCACAAGATGTACAACGTGCCTACAAGAGAGATTTGGGTTTCCTTCCAAGTCCTAGGAAGATCATTCTCCCGAGAAGAGAATTCCGCGGCACTTTGATTTAGCCGGTGGAAAATGTAGTGGCGAGCACATACCATCTTCTGCACAGCTGCTTCTCAGACAGATTTTCCGGTTTTGACTATGGCTTGATCAATGGATTATGTTTCTATACTGCCGCCTGCCCTGACCTCTGCTTGTTTAAAGTTATGCATCTACACTGCCGCCTGCCCTGACCTTTGCTTGCTCAATGGATTATGTTTTTGAACTGCCGCCTGCTTGACCTCTGCTTGCTCAATGGATTGTTTCTGCACTGTCGCCTGCCTTGACCTCTGCTTGCTCAATGGATTATGTTTTTGAACTGCCACCTGCCCTGACCTCTGCTTGCTCAATGGATTATGTTTTTGAACTGCCGCCTGCCCTGACCTCTGCTTGCTCAATGGATAATGTTTTTGAACTGCCGCCTGCCCTGACCTCTGCTTGCTCAATGGATAATGTTTTTGAACTGCCGCCTGCCCTGACCTCTGCTTGCTCAATGGATTATGTTTCTGCACTGCCGCCTGACCTCTGCTTGCTCAATGGATTATGTTTTTGAACTGCCGCCTGCCCTGACCTCAGCTTGCTCAATGGATTATGTTTCTGCACTGCCGCCTGCCCTGACCTCAGCTTGCTCAATGGATTATGTTTCTGCACTGCCGCCTGCCCTGACTTCTGCTTGTTTCCGGTTATTAATCTGTGATACTAATAAAAATGTATATTATTCTGCACTATATGGACTGTGGGTCGTTTTTTTTCTTTGGTTTTATGGTTGTTTCCGGTTATGTTTTTGCACTGCTGCCTGCCCTGACCTCTGCTTGTTTCCGGTAATGTTTCTGCACTGCTGCCTGCCCTGACCTTTGCTTGTTTCTGACTACTCATTTGCCTGCTGATTTTGTACTTCTTCCTCAATCCCTGCACTGGTAAGACCCCAGTAGAGCTAATTTATATAAATCCTGCATCCTAACAATGAAGCCGGGTTATAGGGCTTCTGATCACAATGGTAGGATGATGCCTCAATGTGAAGAAGGGTAGCACCAGTTCTTCACCTAACAGTATGGAATTCTTATCTAAAAAATTGATAAAGGAACAGTACAGTATAGACAAAGGTCCCATAAACTCAACAAGTACAAACCATAAAGAACTTTAAGCATAAACATATGAGACAACAAACCAAATGGCTCAGAATACCACATCCGACCCAACCAGCAGTTTTGTTGAAGGCATTTTCCTCTGAACTTTCGTTAAGAGGGTACAACATCTCAAATACAATAGACTGGTGTGGGTCTCCAACCATTTAGGAACCCTCAAATCAATAGTACAGGGGTCTTGAATCAGCCAAAAAATTGCTTCAGGAAGAATTGGGTGGAGCACTGGTTTCATATGTACCCTGCCGCTCATGTCAAGGTCTATGAAAATAACCAAACACAAGGCTGAGTACTCAGATCTTATAGGAACCTCCCCAATAGTGAATGGCCATCTCTCCATTCATAGTTCCCCCAGGTCTGTAGACAGATGCGGGTTTCACGTCCGGGACCTCTGCCTATCAGACATTTATAGAATATTTTATGGATAACACATAAATGTTTGGGAAAACTCCTCTTCTAAATAGTGCGCCTCAAGTTTCATCTGCTGTTTGCAGTGGTATGTAGTCATCATAGCTCATATGAGGGAAGGTTTCCTGAGAGGGGAGTATCCATCTACTATATCCATATTCTGCGGATATCTACCCTAATGGACGGTGAGTGCCACTAATCACCGTGCAGTATTGTAAGGGGCCACTAATCAATGTGCAGCATTATAAGGTGCCACTAATCACTGTGCAGCATTATAAGGGGCCACTAATCACTGTGCAGCATTAAAATTGGCCACTCACCGTGCAGCATTACAAGGGGCCACTAATCACTGTGCAGCATTATAAGGGGCCACTAATCACTGCGCAGCATTATAAGGGGCCACCAATCACTGTGCAGCATTACAA
Organism: Dendrobates tinctorius; assembly: GCF_039654945.1. NCBI lineage: Eukaryota > Metazoa > Chordata > Amphibia > Anura > Dendrobatidae > Dendrobates > Dendrobates tinctorius. The sequence continues at coordinate 358,371 of NW_027361791.1, read as the reverse complement.
GGGGCCACCAATCACTGTGCAGCATTATATGGGGCATATGTTATTATGGACCATGTTATAGGGCCACCATTATTCACTGTGCAGCATTATTAGGCATATTTTTGTATGGAGCATCTTATGGAACCCATCATGAACTTTATGGAGCATTATATGGGGCCATCATAAACTTTATGGAGCATCTTATGGGGCCCATTTTTTTTTTAAATTTACCAGTAGCTTCGGCATTTTTCAACCTAGGCTTTTACGTGAGTCAATAAGTTTTCCCAGTTTTTTGTGACAAAATTAGGGGGGTCGGCTTATACATGGGTCGGCTTATACACGAGTATATACAGACTTCTAAAGAAAATTGCCCCCAAGTTATTTTGAGCGACCCCGCTTGCTGTACCATCCTTGTGATTTACGAGAACGTTTCTCACTTCCTGCTAGGACAGCGGATACCCAAGGAGTAAAGAGAGAAGGTCCTAGTCTGCAGGGACAACAGAGACTTTAGAAGAAGGCAAACCAAGGTTTAGCGCTAGCACTAGTGTGAGAGAAGGTTTATACTACAGAACAGAAGTGCTGTAACAGGAAAGAACCTAACAAATAAAAAAGATTGTAGACAAACCTGATTTTGCTATCTATTCATGTCATTGCCTTCCATATTACAGTGAAATTTCCCTAAATTCGGTATCTGATAATCCACAATGACGTATATTCAGGGTCGAACTGGGGTGTCTGGGGCCCACCAGGGGAATGGACTCTAGGGCCCCATGCTACAGCTATATGCTAATATCTGTCAGTCGTTTTCCCCATTATAGTGGAGCCTCGGCTGTAAAACACAGGCGGCTCCTGCACATCTACTGTGCACCCCCATAACTGGAATGTATAATTACGGTAGTTTACATTAATGTGGTTCTTTGGTTAAAACAATTTGTCACCGATCCATGGGCTCTATAGGATAGCTGATCGCATACGTCCGACCATTAGAAACTGCACCGACCGGAAGAATGAGAAAGTTTTATCGTTGATAGGACACTTATCCCCATTTTAAAATGGAGCAGCATGTTAGATATCTGACCGAAGCTGCATTCATTCTCTTTGGGGCTTCTATAAAAATACAAGTGCAGCCACTGAGGGAATGAATGGATCAGTGGTCAAGTCGGACATGCCACTCCAGTCTAATGGGGATAAAAAGTTCCACATTTTGCTGAATGGGTCCAAGTAGTTAGACCCCCCCAATCAATACGTTATCACTTGTCCTGTGAATAGGAGATTACGTTTTTCCACAGGAAACCCCTGTAAGTGCATCTCTGCCGCTGTTTACAAAGTATTTAATCTCTAATGGAAATAAAGAATATTCTCCTAATTAATATCAGAGAGAACTAATGACCGTCATACACAACACAATCCACTGTACCAAGACCAATAATACCACATACAGGGGAGAAATACCACCACACCATGACCAGACCACATAGTACCCGCATCATATCACATAAAAGGCACAAATACAACCACACCATGACCAGACCACATATTACCACCACATAGTGACCAAATAATATGACATATTACCAGCATATAGGGACCAAATAATAACTCATACACGGAGAAATACTTCCACACTGTGAACAGTCCACAAATTACCACCACTTATTGATGGAATACTACAATACTGATTATGAATACAAACCACAATAATAACAACACTGTTATTACCACCAGTGACATTATACACAGGAGCTCTGTATATAGTGTCAGTGTACAGGTAATACAGTGATTACCAGTGACATTATACACAGGAGCTCAGTGATCACTGGCAACATTACTGTCAAGGTTTGCTCAGCTTGTGGGATTAGGTAGTTCAGAGGTTAATGTGGATGGCCTCACTCTGAGATTCTGGGAGGCTTTTTAAAGCCTCATTGTGGGCTCATTCCTCATCGCTTATACTCAGACCCTTGGCCGAGTGTGTGTGACCCTGGTGTGCTTTGTGACTGTGATACTTTATGCTTGTTTGGTTTTGATCTGGTTCTGTCCCTGTTACGAGTTCTGCCTGTCCCTCTTGTACTGCGTTGCTATCTCTGTGTATGACTCATTGCCTATGACCTGACTATTCTGATTTCCCCTCTTGTACTGTGCAGCTATCTCCATGTATGACTCATTGCTTACGTTCTGACTACTCTCTGCTCGCCCCTCTGTTATCGCGCCGCCCTCTCCAAGTATGACCGCCTGTTTGACCAGAGTTCCCCTCGCTTCTACTCCAGGATTCCTGTAGTAGAGTCCTACAATCATCTCCAGCAGTGTGACACTAAGCCCCGCCCCCTGTAGTCACATGATCGTAGGTCCTTGTACTTCTTACTACCTTCAGCGTCGCAGGTCCCGTCTGCCTGAACTTTCCCTGCGGTATCGGACCCCGGGCCCTCCCTCTGTATTGGTGAGTCACCCTGCTCAGCCATGGCAGTTCGCCGGGGCTGACAGGATCCTGATATTTAACACAGAAGATCTGTATATAGTGTCAGTGTAATACAGTGACCACCAGTGACATTATACACAGGAGCTTTTGGAAGTGCATTGAGCAGCAGGGTGGTTTGCTGGTGAAGGGAAAAAATCTCTTTAAATCTTCTGCCTTAGCGAGTGTGAACGAGCTGAGTGTGACCTGAGCGTAAGTGCGAATGGTGGTGTGTGACTTGTGATTCAGTGACTTTGGATTCAGGGAGTTTGCAAAGGAGGTATTATTGAATTGCTGTTATATTTTATTAATACTTTTTATTTATTTTTACTTATCTTTCTGTCTGGTTCAATCCCCATTAGGAATGTGCTCCACTATTGCCAATGCCATCCAGTGTACGTCTTGCCGCATGTACGCAATCCTTGACCAGCCAGTCGAGGGTGCATACCGCTGTGCGAGATGTGAGCACATTGTGCATTTGGAAGCCCAGATACTGGATTTAAATATGCAGCTGACAACACTGAGCTCAATAGACAATATGGAAAGGAGACTTCTACTCACTGAGCAGACGCTCAATGAGATAGATGAGGGGGGGATGCTAGGTTGGAGCTGCAGGACAGTGAAGCAGTAAGATGGGTGACAGTTAGAAGGTGGGGTAGACGGAAGAGTGCCAGGGAGGCTAGTCCTGATCTGGCACAACCCAATAAGTTTGCCAAGTTGGCAGATGAGGGGAGTGTCAGTGCAGGGGTAGCACTACTGCAGCAAGGCATGCCCTCTGAAAGCTGGAGGAGTGTCTGCTCCAGTAAGGGGAGAAATAGGAAAGCAGGGCAGGCCAGGAAGGTGCTGGTAATGGGGGACTCAATTATTAGGGGAACAGATAGGGATCGTCGAACGGTGTGCTTCCTACCTGGCGCTCGAGTCCGACACATCGCTGATCGGGTTGACAGATTACTGGGAGGGGCTGGTGAGGATCCAGCGGTCATGGTGCACATTGGCACAAATGACAAAGCTAGAGGTAGGTGGAAGGTCCTTAAAGATGATTTCAGGGAATTAGGCTGTAAGCTTAAAGCAAGATCCTCCAAGGTGGTATTTTCGGAAATACTTCCTCTACCACGTGCCACACCAGAGAGGCAACGGGAGATTAGGGAGGTTAATAAGTGGCTCAGGAATTGGTGTAGGAAGGAGGGGTTTGGGTTCCTGCAGAACTGGGCCGACTTCTCAGTTGGCTACAGGTTCTACGCTAGGGACGGGCTGCACCTCAATGGGGAGGGTGCATCTGTGCTGGGGGAAAAAATGGCTAGAAGGGTGGAGGAGTGTTTAAACTAGGAAGTGGGAGGGAAGGGTATTCATTTTATAGGAGGGGAAGACTGTGCAGATAGAGACTTGGGCACAAATAATGAAAGTGGGGGTGGCATGGAGCTGGGGTTAGAACAGTTAATAATGAAATAGAGGTACAGACATACATAAAGTGCATATATACAAATGCCAGAAGCCTCGCCAACAAAATGGAGGAATTAGAATTAATTTTGTTGGAGCATAATTATGACATGGGGATATCTGAGACATGGCTGGATGATTGCCATGACTGGGCGGTTAATTTACAGGGCTATAGTCTGTTCAGAAATGACCGTACAAATAAGCGAGGGGGGATGTCTGTTTATATGTAAAATCATCCTTAAAACACATCCTGCGTGATAATACATGTGAATCTAATGAAAATGTAGAGTCCCTGTGGGTGGATATAAGGGGAGGGGGGAAAAATAATAAATTACTGATAGGGGTTTGTTATAAGTCTCCAAAAATAATGGAAGCAATAGAGAATATCCTCATCAAGCAAATAGATGAAGCAGCGACTCAAGGAGAAGTCATTATTATGGGGGACTTCAACTACCCTGAAATACATTGGGGAACCGAAACCTGCAGTTCCAGCAAAGGTAATGGGGTTTTGAAAACTATGAGAGACAATTACCTTTCACAACTGGTTCAGGACCCAACAAGAGGGGGGGCACTGCTAGACCTAATATTAACCAACAGGCCAGACCGCATATCAAATGTAAGGGTTGGGGGTCACTTGGGTAATAGTGATCACCAGATAATAAGTTTTCATGTATCCTTTAATAAGATGTGTCGTAGAGGGGTTACAAGGACACTAAACTTCAGGAAAGGAAATTTCCAATGGATGAGAGATTCTCTTGGTGCAATTAACTGGGAAAATATCCAGAGACATAAAAATACACAAAGAAAATGGGAGACGTTTATTAGCATCCTGAATAGGACCTGTGCACAATATATACCGTATGGGAATAAACATGTGAGAAATAGGAGGAGACCACTATGGCTAAATAGAGCTGTAAGGGGCGCAATAAGTGACAAAAAGAAAGCATTTAGAGAATTAAAGCAAGGAGGTAGTGATGAGGCATTAAATCAATACAGAAGACTAAATAAATTCTGTAAAACGCAAATCAAGGCAGCAAAGATTGAGCCAGGGAGACTCTTTGCCAGAGAAAGTAAAAATAATCCTAAAATATTATTTAACTACATACTGTAAATAGTAAGAAACTAAAAAATGATAGTGTTGGCCCTTTCAAAAATAGTCTGGGTGAAATGGTGGATGAGGAAAAAGCCAATATGCTAAATGACTTTTTTTCAACAGTATTTACACAAGAAAATCCCATGACAGATAACATGATCAGGGATAAAAATTCTCCATTAAATGTCACCTGCTTAACCCAGCAGGAAGTACGGCGGCGTCTAAAAATCACTAAAATTGACAAATCCCCAGGCCCGGATGGGATACACCCCCGAGTACTGCAGGAATTAAGCACAGTCATAGATAGACCATTATTTTTAATCCTTAAGGCTGTGTGCCCACGTTGCGTTTTTTTAAGCGTTTTTGATGCGTTTTTCGGGGTCAAACCGCATAAAAAACGCCTAAAAGAAGCATCCCATTCATTTTAACACATTTTGGCCTTTTCGTGCAAATGGATGCGTTTTTTACCGCTAAGGAAACGCTTAGCGGTAAAAAACGCAGCATGTTCATTAATTTCCGCTTAGGTCCGCGTTTTTGGCTATTTCCTTTAGTCCAAAAGACGCGCGGGAAAAAAACGCATCAAAAATGCGCTGCAAAAACGTGCATTTTCTGGGAAGGAGACCCGTTTCCTGAGCGTTTAAAAACGCTAATGTGGGCACATAGCCTAAAGATTCCATAATAACAGGGTCTGTACCACAGGACTGGCATATAGCAAATGTGGTGCCAATATTCAAAAAGGGGACAAAAACTGAACTTGGAAATTATAGGCCAGTGAGCTTAACCTCAACTGTGGGTAAAATCCTGGAGGGTTTTGTAAGAGATTCTATACTGGAGTATCGGAAGAATAACCTCATGACCCAATATCAACATAGATTTACATGGACCGTTCCAGTCAGACTAATCTGATAAGCTTTTATGAAGAGGTAAGTTCTGGACTGGACCAAGGAAATGCAATGGGCGTGGTGTACATGGATTTTTCAAAAGCTTTTGATAGGGTGCAACACAAAAGGTTGATACATAAAATGAGAACAATAGGGGTAGGGGAAAATATGTGTAAGTGGGTTAAGAGCTGGCTCAGGGATAGGAAACAAAGGGTGGTTATTAATGGAGCACACTCAGACTGGGTCACGGTTAGCAGTGGGGTACCACAGGGGTCGGTATTGGGCCCGCTTCTTTTTAATATATTTATTAATGACCTTGTAGGGGGCATAGAGTAGAATTTCAATATTTGCAGATGACACTAAACTCTGCAGGGTAATCAATACAGAGGAAGACAATTTTATATTACAGGAGGATTTATGTAAACTAGAAGCTTGGGCTGATAAATAGCAAATGAGCTTCAATGGGGATAAATGTAAGGTCATGTGTTGTGAATTCTCTCTCTGGCTTCCCCCTGGTCATTACTGAAGATAGTGGAGCTGGTCAGATTGAGAGTTCTCTTTCTGGGCTCCCTCTGGTGGTTACTGGAGGTAGTGGAGCTGATTTGATTGACAGAAGCTTACCACCTGATATTGAGGTAGACAATTGGAGATCTGGGGTTTCTGATTGGGAGCTGACTCCCTCTATCCCTGCTATTGATTTTTTTCCTGTACCTCCTGAGGTCTGATGTCTCCTGCTCTTTCCCTGCATGTTCAGCTAAAAGGTTAATTTGCTATTCTTTTTGTATTTGATCTGGTTTTGTTTATCTCTGCTTTGTGTGGGTCAACTAGCTCCGGCTGGGGCTGTGCTGAATCACCGCCCATATGTTACTGCATGTGCCAGTTTGTTTTGTCCCCTTTTATATTGATCTCTTTTTGCTTTGCTTTCAGAATATACCGGAGTGCTGATATAGTGGGGGGGCGAAGTCATGCGACTTCAGTGTTTTTGTGCATCAGACGTGTTGGACTTTTTGCAGGGTATTTTGAGTGATTGCAGACAAAGTCTTTCCTTTCCTGTCCTGTCTAGTCAGTGTGGGCCCCATCGTTTGCTCAGTCTATTTATCTGCCTGCGTTTGTGTTTTCATCTTGTCTCACCGACAATATATGTTTGGGGGCTATCTAATCCTTTGGGGGTCTGGTCCTGGGCAGTTTAGATTTACCCTTTCTTGCTTTAGGCTTAGTTAGCTCTCCGGCTGTGCCGAGGCGTCTAGGATCATCATAGGTACGCTCCACGGCTACTGCTAGTTGTGTGGACAGGATCAGGGGTCTGCATCCGCTTAGTTACCAACCTCTTTGGTTTTCTGTGGCTTAGCCTGGCCTTCTATCCTCCTCGGTGACCCATTCATAACAGTCATGCACTTGGGTAGAACAAACAAGATGTATAATTCTGCTTAATTGTAAAACACTGGGCAAAACTGTCACTGAAAAAGACCTGGTTGTGTGGTTGAACGACAAACTCACATTTAGTGGCCAGTGTCAGGCAGCTGCTGCAAAGGCAAATAAAATAATGGGATGCATTAATAGAGGCATAGATGCTCATGAGGAGAACATAATTTTATTTCTACATAAGTCACTAGTGCGACCACACTTAGAATACTGTGTACAGTTCCGGTCTCCGGTGTATAAGAAAGACACAGCTGAACTGGAGCGGGTGCAGAGAAGAGCGACAAAGGTTATTAGGGAACTGGGGGTCTGCAATACCAAGACAGGTTATTACACTTGGGGTTATTTAGTTTGGAAAATCGAAGGCTTAGGGGTGATGCGGGGACAGTACAAAGACATTTCTAGTGATCTTTTTACTCTTAGACCTGTGACAGGGACAAGGGGGTATCCTCTACGTCTGGAGGAAAGAAGGTTTAAGCATAATCACAGATGCGGATTCTTTACTGTAAAGCGAGCAGGCTCGGACTGGCCCACCGGAGAACCGGAGTATTCTCCGGTGGGCCCGGGCACTGACAACTGCTGGCATACTGGCCAGCAAGTGCCTAGGGCCCCCACTGCTCCAAGGGCCCCCAAGTCAGTGGGTATGGGGCCCCTGAGTCAAGGGGGCCTGCCCTGTGCCAGCTAGCAGCAGCAGGAGATAAGTTTCTGTCCCCGCTGCTAAAGCGAAATGAATATTCACGCTTCTCCACGCCTCTATGGGTGTGGAGAGGCGTGAATACCATTCCTCTTTAATAGCGGGCAGCCCATCCCCAGCACCGCACCACACACACAGCACCGCATCACTCACACTCACACACAGCTCCACATACACACGCAGACACACAGTACACCTCACCTCCCCGCAGCCGCAGCACATCCCGGCTTCCTGCTTTCTGGGCGTTTCCTGTCTGACAGCCCAGCTGGATGACGTCATCATCCAGCGTGCTGTCTCAGAGAGAAAGCTGCAGGAGAGAAAGAGGCTTCCGGGATGTGCTGCGGCTGCGGGGAGGAGAGTTGTGCTGTGTGTCTGCGTGTGTATGTGGTGCTGTGTGTGTGAGAGATGTGATGCGGTGCTCTCTTGTGATGAGTTGCTATGTGAGTGAGAGATTATGTGGACCGGTGCTGTGTGTGTGTGTGAGGGGGTGGTGGGGAAGGACAATGATATTGGTGGTGGGAGGCAATGATGGATGTGATGGGCAATTATGGCAGTGGGGGAGGCAATGATGGAGGTGATGGGCAATGATATTGGTGGGGGAAGCAATGATGGCAGTGGGGGAGACAATGATGGAGGTGATGGGCAATGTTATTGGTGGGGAAAGCAATGATGGTGATGGGCAATGATATTGGTGGGGGGAGGCAATGATGGTAGTGGGGAGACAATGATGGAGGTAATGGGCAATGATATTGGAGGGAGGAGGCAATAATGGAGGTGATGGGCAATGATGGTGGTGGGAGGCAATAATGGAGGTGATGGGCAATGATTGCAGTGGGAAGGCGATGGAGGTGATGGGCAACGATGGAGGTGATGGGTAATGATGGAGGTGATGGACAATGATGGAGGTAATGGGCAATGATGGAGGTGATGGACAATGATATTGGTGGTGATGCAATAATGGAGGTGATGGGCAATGATGGTGGTGGGCAATGATGGAGGTGATGGGTAATGATGGAGGTAACGGGCAATGGCAGTGGAGGAGACAATGATGGAGGTGGTGGGCAATATTGGTGGGGGAAGCAATGATGGAGGTAATGGGCAATATTGGTGGGGGGAGGCAATGATGGCAGTGGGGGAGACAATGATGGAGGTGATGGGCAATGATGGTGGTGGGCGGAGGCAATGATGGAGGTGATGAAATGGACAATGATGGTGGGGAGGAGGCAATGATTGAGGTGATGGAATTGGGAGTGATGGGGTGGTGGGGGAGAATGATAGGGGTGGTTGGGGAGAAGGCATCGATGGAGGTGGTGAGGGGCTGCATTATACTTTATGAGGGGGCTACATTATATTCTGATGGGGACTGCATTATTAGGGGACTACATTATATTCTGGGGGGCTACATCATACTATATGAGGGGGCTACAGTATACTCTATGGGGGGCTGCATTATATTCTTTGGTGGGGCAGCATTATTCTCTCAGGGGACAACATTATATTCTGGGGGGCTACATCATACTATATGAGGGGGCTACAGTATACTCTATGGGGGGCTGCATTACATTCTGTGGTGGGGCTGCATTATTCTCTCAGGGGACTACATTATATTCTGGGGGGGCTACATCATACTATATGAGGAGGCAGCATTATGCCCTATTAGGGGGCTACAGTATACTCTATGGGGAGGCTGCATTATATTCTGTGTTGGTGCTGTATTATACTATATGAGGGGGGCTGCATTATGCCCTATGAGGGTGCTACATTATATTCTATGGTGGGGACTGTGATATACCTTATGAGGGGGTTGCATTATATTTTGTGGGGTGCTGCATTATACCCTATGATGGAGGCTACATTATAATCTATGAGAGCGGCTACATTATATTCTATGAGGGGGCTACCCCTCTATGATTCTACCCCAACCCCTGCTACATAATTAAGACGTGTACTACCTTATATTATACCCTGATATTAGTGTGTTTTACCACACAATTGGTTGTCTTGTATTTATTTCTATGTAGCTACATAGTGGGCCCCAAGAATGATTTTCTCTGGTGGGCCCAAGGTGCTCCAGTCAGACGCTGGCAGTGAGACTATGGAACTCTCTGCTATATGATGTTGTAATGAGTGATTCCCTACTAAAATTTAAGAAAGGCCTGGATGCCTTTCTTGAAAAGTATAATATTACAGGTTATGTACACTAGTTTCCTTGATATTGTGTTGATCAGGGAGCTAGTCTGATTGCCCTATGTGTAGCCGGAAAGAATTTTTTTCCCCACTGTGAAGCTTACTGTTTGCCATATGGGTTTTTTTTGCCTTCCTCTGGATCAACATGTTAGGGCAGGTTAGGATAGGATATGGGTTGAACTAGATGGACCTAAAGTGACACTATGACACTTTTCATTCTCTACTCAACCCAAGAGTACAGGCCCCAACCACGGAGCTCTGAGCTGACGATCTGGCCAATTACTTCAAAGAAAAAATTGACCAGATCCGACAGGAAATTATCTCCCAATCACCTCATACCATGCACTGTCCTCCCTCCCCCACTGCATCTAGCTCACTCTCTGATTTTGAACCAGTCACAGAAGTAAACAGGCTCCTTGCATCTTCTCGCCCAACCACTTGCACCAGTGACCCATTTCCGTCACATCTCCTCCAGTCCCTTTCCCCTGCTGTCACCCCTCACCTAACTAAAATATTTAACCTCTCTCTCTCTCTCTCTCTTCTGGTATCTTTCCCTCCTCATTTAAGCATGCCATCATACATCCACTACTTAAAAAACCATCCCTCGACTAAAACTGTGCCGCTAACTATAGACCTGTCTCTAATCTTCCCTTCATCTCTAAACTCCTGGAACGCCTGGTCCACTCCCGTGTTATCCGCTATCTCTTTTATAACTCTCTTCTCGACCCTTTCCAATCCGGTATCCGCTCTTTACACTCTACTGAAATTGCCCTCACTAAAGTCTCTAATGATCTACTAACAGCTAAATCAAATGGTCATTACTCCATGCTAATTCTCTTGGATCTCTCTGCAGCATTCGACATTGTGGATCATCAGCTCCTCCTCACTATGCTCCGTTCCATTGGCCTCAAGGACACGATTCTCTCCTGGTTCTCCTATCTCTCTGACCGCTCCTTTACTGTATCTTTTGCCGGTTCCTCCTCCTCTCACCTTCCCCTTACTCTTGGGGTTCCTCAAGGATCAGTCTTAGGCCCCTCCTCTTCTCTTTGTACACTGCTCCTATTGGTCAATCAGTAGATTTGGTTTCCAGTACCATCTCTATGCTGATGACACCCAATTATACGCTTCTTCTCCTGACATCACACCAGCCTTTCTAGAAAACACCGGCGATTGTCTAAACGCTGTGTCTAACATCATGTCCTCACTATATCTGAAACTGAACCTGTCAAAGACTGAACTCCTTGTGTTTCCTCCCGCTACTAATGTACCTATACCCGACATTGCCATTTCCGTGTGTGGTTCCACTATTGCTCCCCAGCAACATGGACGCTGTCTTGGGGTCATACTTGACTCCGAGCTTTCCTTTGCCCCCCCACATTCGATCACTGGCTCGCTCTTGTCATCTGCACCTCAAAAACGTTTCTAGAATTCGACCTTTTCTTACTTTTGACTCTGCAAAAACTCTTACTGTTTCTCCTATTCATTCTCATCTCGACTATTGTAACTCTCTTCTAATCAGTCTCCCTCTTACCAAACTCTCCCCTCTCCAATCTGTCTTGAATGCTGCAGCCAGGATCATATTCCTCACCAATCGTTACACCGATGCCTCTACCTTGTGCCAGTCATTACACTGGCTACCCATCCACTCCAGAATTCAGTATAAACTTATTACCCTTATCCACAAAGCCCTCCATGGCTCAGCACCACCCTACATCTCCTCCCTTGTTTCAGTATACTACCCTACCCGCGCCCTCCGTTCTGCTGATGACCTGAGGTTAGCATCCTCAATAATCAGAACCTCCCACTCCCGTCTCCAAGACTTTACACGTGCTGCGCCAATTCTTTGGAATGCACTTCCCAGGTCAATACGATTAGTCCCCAATCCCCACAATTTTAAGCGTGCCCTGAACACGCATTTATTCAGACTGGCCTACCGCCTCAACACATTAACCTAATCTATCCCTGGGTGGCACAGTCAAAAGTTTTACCGTAACCAGGTTCCCCGCATCATGTTCCCACATGCTTTATGCATCCATTAGCCCTCTGTGTCTGTACTCTACACACTTTACATTATGGCTGGTCCAAACAATCAGGGCAATTGTTACCACCCACCTTTCGTGTCTACCTCTTTCCTCATAGACTGTAAGCTTGCGAGCAGGGCCCTCATTCCTCTTGGTATTTGTTATAATCTATGTGACTATTGTTATGCTGTAATGTCTATTGTCTGTACAAGTCCCCTCTGAAATGTAAAGTGCTGCGGAATATGTCAGCGCTATAGAAATAAAGCTTATTATAATTAAGTCTTCCTTCAACCATAAAAACTATGTTACTATATAGTGTCAGTGTACAGATAATAAACTGATCACTATAGTTTCATTATATAATAATAATAAAAATAATACATTTTATTTCTATAGCGCCGACATATTCCGCAGCACTTTACATTTCAGAGTGGATTTGTACAGACAATAGACATTACAGCATAACAATAATCACATAGATAATAACAAATACCAAGAGGAATGAGGGCCCTGCTCGCAAGCTTACAGTCTATGCGGAAAGAGGTAGACACGAAAGGTGGGTGGTAACAGTTGCCCTGATTGTTTAGACCAGCCATAATGTTAATTGTGTAACAGTACAGACACAGAGGGCTAATGGATGCATAAAGCATGTGGGAACATGATGCGGGGAACCTGGTTATGGTAAAACTTTTGGCTGTGCCACCCAGGGATAGATTAGGTTAATGTGTTGAGGCGGTAGGCCATTCTGAACAAATGCGTTTTCAGGGCACGCTTAAAATTGTGGGGATTGGGGACTAATCGTATTGACCTGGGAAATCTTTCCAAAGAATTGGCACAGCACATGTAAAATCATGGAGACGGGAGTGGGAGGTTCTGATTATTGAGGATGCTAACCTCAGGTCATCAGCAGAACGGAGGGCGCGGGTAGGGTAGTATACTGAAACAAGGGAGATGTAGGGTGGTGCTGAGCCATGGAGGGCTTTGTGGGTGAGGGTAATAAGTTTATACTGAATTCTGGAGTGGATGGGTAGCCAGTGTAATGACTGGCACAAGGTAGAGGCATCGGTGTAACGATTGGTGAGGAATATGATCCTGGCTGCAGCATTCAAGACAGATTGGAGAGGGGAGAGTTTGGTAAGAGGGAGACCGATTAGAAGAGAGTTACAATAGTCGAGACGAGAATGAATAAGAGAAACAGTAAGAGTTTTTGCAGAGTCAAAAGTAAGAAAAGGTCGAATTCTATAAATGTTTTTGAGGTGCAGATGACAAGAGCGAGCCAGTGATCGAATGTGGGGGCAAAGGAAAGCTCAGGGTCAAGTATGACCCCAAGACAGCGGGCATGTTGCTGGGGAGTAATGGTGGAACCACACACAGAAATGGCAATGTCGGGTATAGGTACATTTGTAGAGGGAGGAAACACAAGGAGTTCAGTCTTTGACAGGTTCAGTTTCAGATATAGTGAGGACATGATGTTAGACACAGCATTTAGACAATCGCTGGTGTTTTCTAGAAAGGCTGGCGTGATGTCAGGAGAAGAAGCATATAATTGGGTGTCATCAGCATAGAGATGGTACTGGAAACCAAATCTGATTCTTTGACCAATAGGTGTAGTGTACAAGGAGAAGAGGAGGGAGCCTAGAACCGATCCTTGAGGAACCCCAAGAGTAAGGGGAAGGTGAGAGGAGGAGGAACCGGCAAAAGATACAGTAAAGGAGCGGTCAGAGAGATAGGAGGAAAACCAGGAGAGAACGGTGTCCTTGAGGCCAATGGAACGGAGCATAGTGAGGAGCTGATGATCCACAGTGTAGAATGCTGCAGAGAGATCCAAGAGAATTAGCATGTAGTAATCACCATTTGATTTAGCTGTTAGTAGATCATTAGAGGCTTTAGTGAGGGCAGTTTCAGTAGAGTGTAAAGAGCGGAAACCGGATTGGAGAGGGTCGAGAAGAGAGTTATCAAAGATAGCGGATAAGGCGGGAGTGGACCAGGCGTTCCAGGAGTTTAGAGATGAAGGGAAGATTAGAGACAGGTCTATAGTTAGCGACACAGTTTTGGTCGAGAGATGGTTTTTTAAGTAGTGGATGTATGATGGCATGCTTAAATGAGGAGGGAAAGATACCAGAAGAGAGAGAGAGGTTAAATATTTTAGTTAGGTGAGGGGTGACAGCAGGGCAAAGGGACTGGAGGAGATGTGAGGGAAATGGGTCACTGGTGCAAGCTGTTGGGCGAGAAGATGCCAGGAGCCTGCTTATTATAAACAGGATCTCGGTATTTAGTATCAGTGTACAGGAAATACAGGGATCACCGGTGACATTACACACAGGAGATCTGTATATAGTGTCAGTGTACAGGTAATACAGGGATCACTAGTGATATTATACACAGAAGCTCTGTATATAGTGTCAGTGTATAGGTATCTTGGTATATAGTGTCAGTGTATAGGTAATACAGGGATCACCAGTGATATTATACACAGGAAACATGTATATAGTGTCAGGATATAGGTAATACAGTGATCACTAGTTTCATTATAAACAGGATCTCTGTATTTAGTGTCAGTGTACAGGTAATACAGTGTTCACTGGTGACATTATACACAGGAGCTCTGTATATGGTGTCAGTGTACAGGTAATACAGGGATCACCGGTGACATTATACACAGACGCTCTGAATATAGTGTCAGTGTACAGGTAATACAGGGATTACCAGTGACATTATACACAGGAGCTCTGTATATACTGTCAGTGTATAGGTAATACAGGGATCACCAGTGACATGCTCAGGAGATCTGCATGTAGTGTCAGTGTACAGGTAATACAGGGATCACCAGTGATATTATACACAGGAGCTCTGTATATAGTGTCAGTGTACAGGTAAAACAGGGATCACCAGTGATATTATACAAAGGAACCCTGTATATAGTGTCAGTATATGCAGTATGTAATAGAGGGATCACCAATTACATTATACACAGACGCTCCATGTATAGTGTCAGTGTACAGATAATGCAGTGATCACCGGTGACATTATACACAGAAGCTCTGGATACAGTTTCAGTGCACAGGTAATAGAGATCACCAGTGACATTATACACAGGAGATCTGTATATAGTGTCAGTGTACAGTTAATTCTGTGATCACTGGTGACATTATACACAGGAGCTCTGTACACAGTATATAGTGTATAGCGTGCGTGTACATGTAATACAGTGACTCACCAGTGACGTCTGTAGTTGAAGTCCTTCATCTTTGTTTTCCTTCAACCAGCACAGACCGCCGTCACTTCTTCCAGCCAGGACTCGTCCCTGCAAAAAATAACACAAAATCATCAACATCAATAGCTGATTGCTTCCAGAGGACTTTCCCCACTCTTTCCCTGACTTCTACACTACGTCAGATGAAGAAAAGCGACTTAGTGCCGCCCTGCACAGTCACAGGACCTACCTTTGGTTCCTTCCGTGGAAAACTGTTTCCTAAAAAGTAAATTATATTACAGTAATAATAATGTCCCTAATTGGACCCTAAAGAAATTATGTTCCCCACTTGTCATCATAAACTAATCTAGCATGTTCCTTATTCTGGCCCTCGAACAGAAATTAAGTCCCTCATCCTGGCCTCCTTTATTCAATAATTTCACCCAGCCTGACCCCCTATATTTTATCTTATGCCTCAGCCTGGCCCCCTGATATCCATCCCGCTTCCCCAGCTATACATACTGGCCCTCATATGTCCCTTGTCCTGCCCCATCATTTATCTCTCCTGGACGCCCATATATCCTTCCCGGTCCCTTGTCCTGGCTCCCCATATATCCATCTTGGCCCCCCATTTACAGTGGGGCAAAAAAGTATTTAGTCAGTCAGCAATAGTGCAAGTTCCACCACTTAAAAAGATGAGAGGCGTCTGTAATTTACATCATAGGTAGACCTCAACTATGGGAGACAAACTGAGAAAAAAAAATCCAGAAAATCACATTGTCTGTTTTTGTTTCATTTTATTTGCATATTATGGTGGAAAATAAGTATTTGGTCAGAAACAAGCAATCAAGATTTCTGGCTCTCACAGACCTGTAACTTCTTCTTTAAGAGTCTCCTCTTTCCTCCACTCATTACCTGTAGTAATGGCATCTGTTTAAACTTGTTATCAGTATAAAAAGACACCTGTGCACACCCTCAAACAGTCTGACTCCAAACTCCACTATGGTGAAGACCAAAGAGCTGTCAAAGGACACCAGAAACAAAATTGTAGCCCTGCACCAGGCTGGGAAGACTGAATCTGCAATAGCCAACCAGCTTGGAGTGAAGAAATCAACGGTGGGAGCAATAATTAGAAAATGGAAGACATACAAGACCACTGATAATCTCCCTCGATCTGGTGCTCCACGCAAAATCCCACCCCGTGGGGTCAGAATGATCACAAGAACGGTGAGCAAAAATCCCAGAACCACGCGGGGGGACCTAGTGAATGAACTGCAGAGAGCTGGGACCAATGTAACAAGGCCTACCATAAGTAACACACTACGCCACCATGGACTCAGATCCTGCAGTGCCAGACGTGTCCCACTGCTTAAGCCTGTACATGTCCGGGCTGTCTGAAGTTTGCTAGAGAGCATTTGGATGATCCAGAGGAGTTTTGGGAGAATGTCCTATGGTCTGATGAAACCAAACTGGAACTGTTTGGTAGAAACACAACTTGTCGTGTTTGGAGGAAAAAGAATACTGAGTTGCATCCATCAAACACCATACCTACTGTAAAGCATGGTGGTGGAAACATCATGCTTTGGGGCTGTTTCTCTGCAAAGGGGCCAGGACGACTGATCCGGGTACATGAAAGAATGAATGGGGCCATGTATCGTGAGATTTTGAGTGCAAACCTCCTTCCATCAGCAAGGGCACTGAAGATGAAACGTGGCTGGGTCTTTCAACATGACAATGATCCAAAGCACACCACCAGGGCAACGAAGGAGTGGCTTCGTAAGAAGCATTTCAAGGTCCTGGAGTGGCCTAGCCAGTCTCCAGATCTCAACCCTATAGAAAACCTTTGGAGGGAGTTGAAAGTCCGTGTTGCCAAGCGAAAAGCCAAAAACATCACTGCTCTAGAGGAGATCTGCATGGAGGAATGGGCCAACATACCAACAACAGTGTGTGGCAACCTTGTGAAGACTTACAGAAAACGTTTGACCTCTGTCATTGCCAACAAAGGATATATCACAAAGTATTGAGATGAAATTTTGTTTCTGACCAAATACTTATTTTCCACCATAATATGCAAATAAAATGAAACAAAAACAGACAATGTGATTTTCTGGATTTTTTTTTCTCAGTTTGTCTCCCATAGTTGAGGTCTACCTATGATGTAAATTACAGACGCTTCTCATCTTTTTAAGTGGTGGAACTTGCACTATTGCTGACTGATTAAATACTTTTTTGCCCCACTGTATATGCATCCTGCCCCCCCCATATAGCCATACTGGCCTCACATATATGTAACCTGGCCCCCCATATATATCCATCCTGCCCCCCCCCATATATATGCATCCAGGTCCCTTGTCCTGCCCCCCCTCCCTCATAAATCCATCTAGACCCTCCATATATATGCATCCTGGCTGTACCATATGTATGCATACTGCCCATATATCCATCCTGGTCCCTCCTCCTGCCCCTCCCCCATATATCCATCCTGGTCCCCCATACATACATTCTGGCCCCCTCATATATATCTATCCTGGCCACCCCCCATATATCCATCCTAGCCATCCCATATATGCACCCTGGCCTGCCATGTATATGCATCTTGGCCTCTCCATATACAGTATATGCATCCTGGTCCCTTGTCCTGCCCCCATCCCCCATAAATCCATCTTGGTCCCCCATATATATGCATCCTAGCTGTATAATGTATATGCATCCTAGCTCCCCATGTATCCATCCTGGTCCCATGTCCTACCCCTCCCGCATATATCCATGCTGGCCCCCGTATATGCATTCTGGCCCCCTCATATAAATCCATCCTGGCCCCATTCCCCATATATCCATCCAAGCCGCCCCATATCTGCATTCTGGCCCCCTAATATATATCCATCCTCCCCCCCATAAATGCATCCTGGCCCCACATATATATATGCATCTTGGTCCCTTGTCCTGCACCCCAATAAATCCATCCTGGCCCCGATATATATGCATACTGGTTCCCCCATATATCCATCCTGGTCCCTTGGCCTGCCCACCCCATATATCCATCCTGGCCCCCCATATGTATCCATCCAACCCCTTGTCCTTCCCCATATCTCCATCCGGGCCCCCCACATGTATCCATCCGGGCCCCTCACGTATGTGCATTCATCCTGGCCCCCCCCATTATGTGCATCCATCCTGGCCCCCCTTCTGTGCATCCATCATGGACCCCCGTATGTGTATCCATCCTGCCCCCCCCCCCATTATGTGCATCCATCCTGGCCCCCCTTCTGTGCATCCATCATGGACCCCCGTATGTGTATCCATCCTGGACCCCCGTGTATATGCATCTATCCTGCCCCCCCCCCGTATGTAGATCCATCCTGGCTCCCCCATATGTGCATCCATCCTGGCCCCCCGTATGTGCATCCATCCTGGCCCCCCCCGTATGTGCATCCATCCTGGCCCCCCTCCATATTTGCATCCATCTTGGCTTCCCCGTATGTGCATCCATCCTGGCCCCCCTCTTATTTGCATCCATCCTAGCTCCCCTTCTGTGCATCCATCATGGCCCCCCCGTATGTGTATCCATCCTGGCCCCCCATATATACATCTATCCTGTCCCTCCCGTATGTAGATCCATCCTGGCTCCCCCATATGTGCATCCATCCTGGCCCCACCGTATGTGCATCCATCCTGGCCCCCCCCCTCCATATTTGCATCCATCCTGACCCCCCCTCTCATTTGCATCCATCTTGGCTTCCCCGTATTTGTATCCATCCTGGTCCCACCGTATGTGCATCCATCCTGGCCCCCCTTTATGTGCATCTATCCTGGCCCCCCCGTATGTGCATCCAACCTGGCCCCCCTCTTATTTGCATCCATCCTAGCCCCCCTTCTGTGCATCCATCATTCCCCCCCCCCCCATATGTGTATCCATCCTGGCCCCCCCATATATGCATCTATCCTGGCCCTCCTCCATATTTGCATCTATCCTGACCCCCTCTCTCATTTGTATCCATCTTGGCTTCCCCGTATTTGTATGCATCCTGGCACCCCCTCTTATTTGCATCCATCCAGCCCCCCCCCCTTATTTGCATCCATCCTGGCCCCCCCCCTTATTTGCATCCATCCTGTCCTCCCGTATTTGCATCCATCCTGGCTCCTCCATATGTGCATCCATACTGCCCCCCCCCGTACGTGCATCCATCATGGCCCCCTGTATGTGCATCCATCATGGCCCCTCCCATATGAGAAGAAAAAAATACTGCTCTTACCTACCTGAGCTCCCGGTGCGTCCTCCTCCTCCTCCTCTGCAAGTACGGCGCGCTCATAGTAACATGACCGCCGACATAGCAGAGGCCGGCGGTGAATGTGTGAGCACGCATGACACTGACGTCATACGCCGGAGACGACAGGCACATACTTGCCAGTATCTATTGGGACATGCGACGCAGTGGTTCAGGTAATGAACGCTGCGTGAGAGCGCCACTGCACATACGCGGCCTGCACTTTTAAAGGGCCGAGCCCCTAAAAAGCGCAGACTTTTTTTTCTTCTTTTCCCCCTCTCCTTCCCACTACCACAATCCCCGGTACCCCACCAGGCCAGACCGACCCTGCATATACTGAATGTTTACGACCCTTTAATTAAGCATCATTCAGACATCTGCTTGCTGTTATTTTCACGGATAGAACATAAACGCATTATAGTCTATGGGGCTGTTCACATGTTCATGTTTTTTTGTGTCCAAGCAAAAATTATAGAGACGTGCGTTTCTTTATAAGCATCACAGATAGGAAAGTTGCAATATAAGTCTATGGCTCTGAAAAAAAAAAAAAATCACAGAATCCCACTGTTTATTGTACAATACCACAACACTCAAAAAGTCCAATTGATTTACATTTATTTGAAGTAAATGCAGCAGTACGTCTGTATAACAGAAAAAGGGCCAACGTTTCGTCCACAGACCTTGGTCACAGCCTATAAAATATATACAATAAGGCCGCGTTCACATGATCAGTATTTGGTCAGTATTTTACATCAGTATTTGTAAGAAAAAAAACAGGAGAGGAACTATCAGGCTGTGTGCACACGCTGCGGATTTTGCTGCGGTTCCGCAGCGGTTTTGGCCGCTGCGGTGTACAGTACAATGATTCCCTATGGGAATCAAAAACCGCAATGCAGATGGTGCGGAATTTTCCGCGCGGATTATCTGCGGTTTTCAATCCGCAGAAAGAATTGACATGTCAATTCTTTCTGCGGATTCCCCTGCGGTTTGCCATCTCCTCCATTGAGAAGATAAAAAACCGCAGGGCAAAACCGCAGAGCAATCCGCAGGTAAAACCGCAGGTCTTTTAACCTGCAGTTTCACCTGCGGATTTTACAAAATCCGCGCGGATGAATCCGCACCTAATCCGCAGCGTGTTCACACAGCCTCAGAGGAAAAGTCTAAAACAAACACGTCACCACTTCAGTATTTATCACCCACTTCTGGTTTTAGCTTAAAAACACTGAGCTAAAATACTGACCAAATACTGAACGTGTGAACGTGGCCTAACAGAGACTAAACAACATGATGATAAATTGCATAAAGATCAAAGTAAATAAAATAAATATGCACAAAAGTAGGAATTAGTCCTACCGGTAATGGTATTTCCAGGAGTCCATCATGACAGCACCACCAGGAGGTTGTCCTTATCCTTGGTAGGGACAGGAACACAGAAGAGGTTAAATAGCCCCTCCCCGCTAACACCCTTCAGTGATTTTCTAAGTACCACACCAGGATGGATGCAACGCGATTTTATTGAACTTCCTTCTACACATGTTACATCACATATCAGACTGGAAATTCAAGGGAGGGTATATAAGGGGTGCTGTCATGATGGACTCTTGTAAATACCATTACCGGTAGGACTAATTCCCTCCTGATAGCATCACCAGGAGAATTACCAAATTACTCCAACTAGGGCAGGATTACAGCCTGAAGGACTTTCCTCCCAAAGGCCGTTTGATGATTTGTCATAACATCTAATTTGTAATGTTTACAAAAGGTATTAAATTTAGACCAGGTTGCGGCCCTGCAGATTTGGACGCTCCTGCGCTCTCTGCCCATGAGGCAGAAACGGCTCTCAGTAAATGGGCCATGAGGGTTTCTGGCGGAGGATTCCTTGCCGACACATATGCTGCGCCAATAGTGGACTTCAAACATCTGGCCAGGGCAGCTTTCGATGCCTTCTTCCCTTTGTTTTTGCCTGCCATTTGGATAAAAAGGTTAGAGTCCACTCTCCAGTGTTCTGTGAGTTTTAACCCCTCAATGACCGCCAATACGTCTTTTAACTGACGTGAGATATAAGAGAATAGCTTCCCTATACAGGTGACAATCCAGCAGCTGTCGGCTGCACACTATAGCTGACCACTTGCTGCAACAGCCACGATCAGTGTTTGCACCCTCCAAATCTTTTTAACCCCTTAGATGCTGCTGTCAATAGTGACAACATCATATAAATGGTTAACAGAGAGTGTGGGGGCTTCCTCTTTATCCCCATCCGCACCCTAAGATCATGATTGTGTGGTCCTGATGTTTGCCATGGCAATTCAGGACCAAATAGCGGCCTCAGAGTCTGACGGCTGTTGTAACCTGTTCAGAAGTCAGCGACATTTAGATGGTAATAATACACTTTTTCATTTCTGTCATGCCACTTTGCATTAATTTCTGAAAATCACCTGAAGGGTTAATAAACTACCTGACTGCAGTTTTCAATATGTCAGGGGGTGCTGTTTTTAAAATGGTTTTACTTTTGGGGGTTTTCCAATATATAGGACCCCCAGAGTCACTTCAAACCTGGATAGGTCCCGAAAAAATTAATTTGATAAATTTCCTTGATAAAAAGAAAAATTACTGCTGCATTTTTAAACCTCCTGAAATGCTAGCAAAATAAAAGAACATTTTACAAATGGTGCTCATGTAAAGCAGACATGCGGAAAATGTTATTTATGAATGTTTTTGTGTGGTATGACTATCTGGATTAAAAGGGAAAAAACGTATTGACCTAAATTTACCATTATCATAAAGTACAATGTGTCACGAAAAAACAGTGACAGATTTGTTGAAGCGTTCCAGAGTTATTACCACATAAAGTGACACTGGTCAGATTTAAAAAATTTAGCTCCGTCACTAAGGGGTTAAGCATTGAAGAACGGTTCTTTTAACCTCCAAGAGGTGGAGAGAGTGTTCTTTCTCGTTGCTGTAATTCTGGCAGAAAGTAGGTAATACTATTTCCTGATTCCTGTCTAAACCGGAAATCACTTTGGGAAGAAAGGCCGGATTTAATTTTAAGACAATGCAGTCCTCCTGTATTTTTAAATATAGGTGTTCTATGGATAGGGCCAGGATCTCCCCTATGTGTCTCGCAGTAGCTATTGCTATGAGAAAAAGAGCCTTGAACGTTACTGACCTTAGGAAGGCCGGCTCTAGTGATTCATATGGATCCTTGCGTAGTTCATTTAGGAGTAGGCTGAGATCCCAGGGTGGTATTGAGCTACGGCTTGTGGGTCTCATACGCTGTGTGGCTTTTTTGAACCTCACCA
Source organism: Dendrobates tinctorius (assembly GCF_039654945.1). Taxonomy (NCBI): domain Eukaryota; kingdom Metazoa; phylum Chordata; class Amphibia; order Anura; family Dendrobatidae; genus Dendrobates; species Dendrobates tinctorius. The sequence continues at coordinate 335,454 of NW_027361791.1, read as the reverse complement.
CCCAGGGATGATTTGCTAGAAGATAATTGAAATATAAACCTAGCGTACTAGGTCTCAGGCCCTTGTCAAAGCCTGCTTGGAGCAAGCCGAGAATGTGGGGGATATTTGGACATTAGATACTGGTACTGTACATTGAGAACAGAACTTCTTCCAGATTTTCCAATATATTGCTGAGGTGACTGGTTTCCTACTTTGCATAGTAGATATCATTAGTTCGGAGAGCCCCTTTGATTTTAGGATCTCCGCCTCTGGATCCAGGCTGATAGCTGTAGCATTTCTGATACCCTTCAGTCAGCAGCCTCCAAACTCCTGTCCCTTACTTCATCCTTTGGACTTACACAGTGGTTCTCCTCAGCCACCCACACAGACGGACACACATTAGACCTGGTCTTCACCCACCTCTGCTCTCTTTCTAACTTCACCACCTCCCCTCTCCCTCTCTCTGACCACCATCTACTCACTTTCTCATCCCCATCCTCCTCTCCTGGCACCCATGTCCAGCAACATGCGCACCCCTGCAGAAACCTTGCACACCTAGACACCCACGCGCTCTCTGACTCTATTCTACCACTGACATCCATATCCTCACTCCAAGACACAGACGGTGCCACTGCTTTCTACAATGCCACTCTCACATCAGCTATTGACACGGTCACCCCTCTCGTTCATGGCAGAATGCGATGTACCAACAGACAACTCTGGCACAATAACACCACTAAAAAGCTCCGGCAAGCGTCCAGGGCTGCAGAGCGGCATTGGAAGAAAACAAATTCGCAAGATGACTTCACTGCATTCAAACAGAGAAGACTCGCTTTCAAATCTGCCCTCACCTCTGCTAAACAGGCCTACTTCATAACCCTTGTATCTTCCCTATCCTACAATCCCAAACAGTTATTCAAAACTTTCAACTCCCTCCTCCGCCCACCACTGCCCCCTCCAACCTCCCTCATCTCTGCTGAGGACTTTGCCACACACTTCAAAAATAAGATCGACCAAACAAGGCAAGTCTTCATTGTTCAACCACCACAACCCCTTTGTATACCAGGCCAATGCCCAAACCCCATAACCTCCCTCTCCAACATCACTGAAGAGGAGCTTAATCGCCTCTTCTCCAAATCGCACCTCACAACCTGTGCATTTGACCATCCCACCTCCTCCCCAACCTCACCACCACACTTATCCCATCCCTAACCCACCTCTTCAACCTATCGCTACCGTCCGGTACCTTCCCTTCTGCATTTAAACATGCCACAATCACGCCTATCCTTAAAAAGCCAACCCCGACCCAACGGCTATATCCAGCTATCGCCCAATATCGCCCAATATCACTGCTCCCATTCGCTTCCAAACTCCTGGAGCTGCACGTCCATGCTGAACTTTCCTCCCACTTCTCATCTAACTTGCTCTTTGACAATCTACAATCTGGTTTCCGCCCCGATCACTCCACTGAGACAGCCCTGACTAAAATTACTACTGACTTACTTACAGCCAAAGCAAACAGACAATATTCTATACTCTTCCTTCTAGACCTGTCCTCTGCATTCAACACAGTTGACCACTGCCTCCTACTACAGATCCTCTCCTCCTTTGGCATCAAAGACCTCACCCTATCCTGGATCTTCTCATACCTTTTAAACTGCACATTCAGCGTCTCCCACTCACACACTACCTCCTCATCCCACCCTCTCTCTGTTGGAGTCCCCCAAGGCTCTGTTCTAGGACCCCTACTCTTCTCAATTTATACCCTTGGCCTGGGTCAACTCAAAGTCCCATGGATTCAAGTATCACCTTTATGCTGATGACACTCAGATCTACCTCTCTGGCCCAGACATCACCTCTTTGCTGTCCAGAATCCCGGAGTGTCTATCAGCCATATCCTCCTTCTCCTCTCGCTTCCTCAAGCTCACTGTGGACAAATCTGAACTCATCATCTTTCCTCCATCTCACAGATCTTCCTTACCTGACCTATCTAGCACAATTAATGACATCATGCTTTCCCCAGTACCGGAAGTCCGCTGCCTCGGAGTAACCCTTGATTCTGCCCTGTCCTTCAAACCACACATCCAAGCTCTTTCTACCTCCTGTCGCCTCCAGCTCAAAAATATTTCCAGAATCCGTCCTTTGCTCAACCTTCAATCTACTAAAATGCTTGTGCCTGCCCTCATCATCTCCCACCTTGACTACTGCAACATCCTTTTCTGTGGTCTCCCTGCTAACACCCTCGCCCCTCTCCAGTCCATCCTTAACTCTGCTGCCCGACTAATTCATCTCTCTCCTCGCTACTCCTCCGCTTCTCCCCTCTGCAAATCTCTTCACTGGCTTCCATTCCCTCAGCGTATCCAGTTCAAATTACTAATACTGACCTACAAGGCCATCTATAACCTGTCTCCTCCATATGTCTCTGAACTAATCTCCTGATACCTTCCCTCACGTAGTCTACAGTCATCCCAAGACCTCCTTCTCTCCTACACACTTATTCGCTCCTCACCCAACCGCCTCCAAGACTTCTCCCGAATACCCCCCATACTCTGGAATTCTTTGCCCCAACATGTCCGACTATCAACCACATTCGGATCCTTCAGACGGAACCTGAAAACCCACCTCTTCAAGAAAGCCTACAGCCTGCAATGACTCCGCTACCTCCTCACCACTACTGGAAATATAACCTCAATCAACACCAGAACTGCTGCAACCCGCCAACCTACTGTCTCCTTCCCCACCATCCTGTAGCATGTAAGCCCGAAAGGGCAGGGTCCTCTCCCCTCTGTATCAGTCTGTCATTGTAAGTTTGTTTACTGTAAGTGAAATCTGTAATTTGTATGTAACCCCTTCTTATGTACAGCACCATGGAATCAATGGTGCCATATAAATAAATAATAATAACAATTTTTGGTCTCTGATGTACTAGAGGTCCCTGGGTTAGTAGGTCCAGTCTTGCTGGTAGTAGAATTGGATCTTCCAGCGCCATCCAACTTAGTAGGGAGAAACAGCTCCTTTTGGGCCATTAAGGGACAATCAAGATTACTGATGTTCTGCTTTCTTGGATCTTCCTTCAGACTCTTGGTATAAGAGCAAGTGGTGGAAAGGCATAAGCGAGACCCATGTTCCATTTCTGTGCCAAAGTGTCTACCCCTTTCTTTCACCTCTTTCTATTTTCTGTCCCCTCTTTCTTTCTCTCTGTATTCTTTTTCTCTGTTCTCTTTCTTTCTTTCTTTCCCTTTTCTCTCTGTTCTTTCTTTATTATTATTTATTGTTATAGCGCCATTTATTTCATGGTGCTTTACATGTAAGGAGGGGTATACATAATAAAAACAAGTACAATAATGTTAAACAATACAAGTCATAACTGGTACAGGAGGAGAGAGGACCCTGCCCGCGAAGGCTCACAATCTACAAGGGATGGGTGAGAATATAGTAGGCGAGGATAGAGCTGGTCATGCAGCGGTCTTTCCCCTTTCTTTTTTTTTTTAACCGTCTTTATTGAGTGTAATACAAAGTATACATATAATGTCCAATAACATAACAGAAGAACATTTATGCAATATTATTAACATTAGACGACATTTTTTCAACTATAACCCCCCATCCTCTCCCCCAGGCAAACTCCATAAATTTGTAACACAATTTCGATCCAATCTAACAGGGATATTACCGGCAAGCTGCTCTCTCCCTGCCAGATCGTGGTTCGTCGATGGACCGCGTCCTCCTCTGGGCGCGGTACATCGACGACATTTTCATGATCTGGCAGGGGTCAATTACTCTACTTGAGGATTTTATGCAATCTCTGAATACTAATAATTTGAATATCCGCATTACCTACTATTTTGATGTTAATAAGGTCGAGTTTTTGGACGTCACACTCAGACGGGATGATAAGGATGTATTACAAACAGATATTTTCAGGAAATCTACTTCAACAAATACTCTGTTACATGCCTCTTCTGCACACCCGAGACACGTGATTCAGTCCGTGCCCACAGGACAGTTTCTGCGTCTTCGCAGAATATATGCAACTAATTTGGATTTTGAACTTCAAGTAGAGGATCTGAAAAAGAGGTTTTACGAACGTGGCTATAGCCGTCGCATGGTGAAACGTGCCTATAATCGCGCTAAACATTCTCTGCGGCATATGATCTATTATATAAATCGGAGGTGCGACTAACTGATGACAAAGTAAGGTTTGTCACTGATTACCATGCCCAATTGGCTCGAGTAAGGGATGTTCTTATCAATCGTGGCCCATATTTAGGGCTGATCCAATTCTTTTGAAATATATTCCTGAAAGACCAGCTATCTCTACCAGACGCACTAAGAATCTATGCGATTATCTGGTTAGAAGTCATCATTTGGGTAGTTCTAAACCAACGTTTTTGGATAGTGGAACAGGTTGTAGGCGAGGTTGTACTCCTTGTAGTCGATGTGTAGCTTGTCCTAATATAGAAAGGTGTAATACCTTTTACAATGCAGATAGATCAAGTACCTATGACATAAGGAAAAGTATTACATGTAATACTCGTAATGTCATTTATTTTGCAACATGTCCTTGTGGACTTATTTATGTTGGTTTGACCACGCGTCCCTTTAAGGTTCGCGTGAGAGAACATGTTCTTGGCATTTTGGCAGCAGTCGACCACAAGGAGGCATCCTCCCTAAAAACTATACCGTGGCATTTTTGGCTGTGTCACTCTTGCGATGCCTCCCTTCTTCGTGTGAGGGGCATTGATTGTATTGAGGCCACTCTGCGAGGGGGTAGAACGTCGCAGAAGTTGGCCCAGCTAGAATCCCGCTGGATTTGGACTCTTAATACACTTCATCCCCATGGGCTTAACGAATATAATAGCTTTGCTCCCTTTTTATGACCTAGATGGCGGTATTTGAGTTAGGTTCCATCTGTGTTAATAGCTTTGTTTTTAATACTTATTTTATGTTGATTTTTTAGGTGGTCTTTGGAGTCTACTTATTTTTGTGTTATCACTTGTGCATTTCATGGAGGTTTAACATCTTGCAAAATGACAGCTACTGTGAAACTACGTGGATGTCCCTGAACAGTGATAGAGGCCTATATTTGCTGGACAGTGTTTACATTGTTTTATGTGCAATATACAGTCATTTTGGCTGTTTCGTATCTCTTTATACGTTATATATTGTATTTTGCAATATATGCACTTTCGGGTACATCATCATTAGTTATATATGTATATGAATATTTATATTGTTTATGATGGATATTTTACTATGCTGTAGTCAAACCTTTTTGGGTGGAATATTATATATAGATAGACATAATATCGTGTGCCGTAGTTTTGACTAGCGAGAGAGATATGGATAGATGCGTTTTTGTACATATATACTGTCTGATATTGTATTTCGCCATCTAGTACGCTCATTCCACCTCTTTAGGTGCTAATTCTGTTTGGTCACGTAGCCTGATCATTTCATCTATTTATGTGTTATATTTTTTTGTCATTTGTCCCTTCAATGTTGTAAAGTCAATGTTGATTTTTATGTTGGCTAGCGTTATAATTATGTGCCTCTTTGTATTTATACATGGAGCTACTAATTTTCTATGCTGTTACATCTTTTATGTGTTTTCCCACACACTTGCCCTCTTTTAATATGGCGCCGAGTATAATTCTTGTTCTGCGCACGCGCGCTGTGAGTCACTCTGATGGTGCTCTCCATATCCTAATGACATCTGATCATGTGGGGCCGCATGTTTCCGGCGCTCATTGGATGGGAGGCACGGTCTAGAATGGACCAGCAGCTGCCGCGTTCATGGAACTTCCGGTAGGCGCGCTATATAGATGTGCACATTGTGTTCCTTAACCACGCCCCCCTGAGGAAGGAGCAAGCGCTCCGAAACGCGCGTCGGGGTGATGCTTGGACACTGAACGCTGTTGTCTCTTGCCTCCTGCTGCGGTTCATTTAATTAGGAATGATTGTCTCTTTATTATTTACTTGCTATCGCTGTGAGTGCCCTCTGGTGCAGGTACACAATCAATGTGCTAGAGGATGCTCACTTTGATTAATATTATGGCACACGATTTAGATAGTGATCTTGGTTAACACTATGGTATTTGATGCAGAGATAGACGCAGGGGAGACTATTTATGCTAGGTCATATTTTCTATAATGTATTATATGGATGAGTTTTCAGTGTGATGTGTCAGCGTCGGTAGTTTTTCTTGCTGTTTTCACAATATGGTGTTTTAGCCTCACCTGTATGCTTTCATATAATAAAGGATTTTTTTATGAATTTTTCATATTAACTTTGGACTTAGTGATCGTTTCTTTTTGGCTTGTGTGTCTCTCATATACCAGTTGGTGAGCTGGAAACAACTATGTATCGCCTGGCGTGTGGAAGATGTCTGAGTATAGATAAAAGAGGACCATGTGGAAAAAAAAACGTTCAGTGTCTTTTTCTTAAGTAAGGCCTCTATCCAATCTATTTAGAAGTGATATGTTACTTTTGTAGTAATTAGGCTTAAAGAAGGTGTTGCATCCTGCGTCCACAAATGGAGAATGCTTTTACGTGTGGCTGCCGCCCATATGAACAAGATGCGGCGCTGCTGGACAGAAAGCCTCACCAACTGGTCCTGTGCGAGAATATTAAATATGGCCCACTCTGAGGAGAGAGAGAGATAGATATGTCAAAGGTGTTGATGAGATGTTGATGAGATGTTGCAGAAGTGTATCCCACACCTCATTTTTGGGCAGTCCCAAAGGCAATGGAAAATATCAGCTGGAGAGTGTAAGCATTTAGGGAAGGGATAGTCCCCTGAGGGGGACATTTTTACTTGACCTCCGTGGAGATATATGCTCTATAAAATATCATAAGAGACATGGTTATGTAACTGTCATATGGTAATATAAAGTTAATATGCAGAGTGGCTTTCAAAAGGTCATTTACCCGACAGTTTGTTAATTGAGCAACCCATTTTCCAGGGCCTGGTGAAGAGTCTGACCAATGTATAGAAGGCTTTAATGATTTATATAGAAGACTCATAGAATAAGTTCCCATTTGGGCTTTAATGGATATTAAATTTAGAGGGTGTGTTCTAGCATCATCCGGTATGTCTCGCAATATTGAGCTTACGTAATGTCTAATTGGAGAGATCGTAAAATTGTCTTCTGTAAGGATTGGGTATTTGAAAATCATGTCCTCTAAGGCAGGGGTCCCCAACCACCGGGTCGCTGCAGTGCCCTTGCCGGTCCGCGGACACAAGGGGAGCCAGGGGCGGTCAGTGGCGTAGCGGGGGCTGGGGCGGCGCGCAGCAGTTCTTAGCGGCGGCCAGGGAGCGATCCAAGCAGCTCCGCTGCCTGCAAGAGGGAATGGCAGGAGCGGAGCTGCAAAGACCCGTCCTGCTTCCTGCCCGTCGCCCGCGCTTCCTGTCTCTGACTGACACAGAGAGGAGAGCGCGGCCGCTGCTGTGTCAGAGCGAGGAAGCGCGGGCGATGCTGCGACAGGAGAGAGGTGGTGTGTGTGTGTGTGTGTAGCCTGGCCGTGTGTGAAGGATGGGGAGACGGCAGTGATGGAGAGACGGCAGTGATGGAGAGACGGCAGTGATGGAGAGACGGCAGTGATGGAGAGACGGCAGTGATGGAGAGACGGCAGTGATGGGGTGAAGGCAGTGATGGGGTGAAGGCAGTGATGGGGTGAAGGCAGTGATGGGGAGAGGGGAGTGATGGGGTGAAGGCAATGATGGAGAGACGGCAGTGATGGGGTGAAGGCAATGATGGGGTAAAGGCAATGATGGGGTGAGGGGAGTGATGGGGTGAAGGCAATGATGGGGAGAGGGGAGTGATGGGGTGAAGGCAATGATGGTGAGAGGGGAGTGATGGGGTGAAGGCAATGATGGGGAGAGGGGAGTGATGGGGTGAAGGGAGTGATGGGGAGACGGCAGTGATGGGGTGAAGGGAGTGATGGGGAGAGGGGAGTGATGGGGAGAGGGGAGTGATGGGGAGAGGGGAGTGATGGGGAGAGGGGAGTGATGGAGCACTCATTCAAAACCTATGGTGAGTTGAGTCACATTATAAATGTTATTTAATTATAAGTATGCACTGCTACACTACAACTGCGTCCATAGCCTCGCCCCCTTATGACCAAAGCCCCGCCCCTGCCACACCTCCATCCCCGCCCTGCCGGGCCATGGAAGAATGGTCTTGCTTGAAACCAGTCCCTGCTGCAAAAAAGGTTGGGGACCACTGCTCTAAGGTAAGAAGGCATTGATTATTTGTTAACGTATCTCGGACCAGTCTAGACCCATTGTTTCCAAGCACCTTGTAAATGGGAGGTGACTTGCCTTGTAGAAAAGAGGGGTTACCTTGAAAGGGAAGAAACATTGAGATGTGGGGGTCAAGACCGCTAACTCGTCTAGCTTGACGCCATCCCAAGATTACCGACCACAATAGAGGATTATCTCTAACCTCCACTGGAATTTCAGCATTTCGTAGGTGAAGCAATGCTGGGAGGCTGAAGGGTCTACACATGGCCTCATCTATTGGGGTATTAGTGAAGCGATTAAAGGCATGTATCCAATCAAGGGAATGGCGAAAAGCAGCCGCTATACTGTAGAGGCGTAAATTTGGGAGATTAAGTCCACCCAAAGATTTGGTTTGCTGTAGCTTAAAAACACTAATTCTAGAGCCCCCTTCTGAGCCCCAAATAAATTGGCAGAAGGCTTGTGGCTGTAGCCTATCAGCTTTAGAAAGTAGAACCGGGAGCGTCTGTAAAAGAAAGAGTATTTTAGGGAAAGAGATCATTTTAATTAGATGGGCTTTACCTGCAAAGGATAATTTAAGGGATTTCCAGGATTGAATTTCTTGTATAACTACAGAAATAAGAGGCTGAACATTTAATTTATAGATATCATGAGGATTTGATGGTAGGTCAACGCCAAGATAAGGTAAAGAATTTCTCCTCCACTGAAAGGGAACGGCCACCGTTTCTGAGCAATTTTAAAAATAGCTAAAGCATGAGTTTTATTAAAGTTTATACGAAATCCCGAAACTGCTCCAAAATCATTAAAGGCATCCATTATAGAGGAAATGGCTTCCTTAGGATTGGATATCATGAGTATGCCCCATATGCTGACCCATAAGATGCTCCATAGATTATACCCCCATAAGATGCTCCATAGATTATACCCCCATAAGATGCTCCATAGATTATACCCCACACATTATGCCCCCGTAAGATAATCCATAGATTATACCCCATATGCTGCTGCTGCAAATTAAAAAAAAGAATGGCATACTCACCTCTCCATCGCTGAGGGACAGGTGCTGGGTCCTGAGCAGGCGGAGACACTGGCGCGCTATGGGAGCCAGTTGCCATGGTCGACGCTGGCTCAGAACCAGACACCTGCGATATTCACCTGTCCCGGGTGCATCGCCGCTGTCTTCCAGGTCCTCTGCAGTGACGTTCAGCAGAGGGCACGCACTAACCACGTCATCGCACCCTCATCTGTCTGAGCATCACTGACAAAGGACGCAGCAGACAGCGGTGAGCAGCGATGGACCAGAGACAGGTGAATATCGCATATACTTACCCCTCCTGACGCAGTCTCTGCAGCCGCGCTTCTCTCACGGTTTCCGGCAGCGCATATTCATGACTTTAATGAGCGGTACCACGTGACCGCTGAAGGAAGGAGCCTGAGACCGTGAAACAAGCATGGGGGCTGCAGAGACGCATCAGGGGGGTCAGCATGACCTGACACCCGTGCTCCCCCACCGACACCCTGGCGTTGTCACGTGCACCGTCCTGTGTGACACGGCCAGCAGGCCGGTAACTAATACAACAGGACACGGCCTGTGTAATTGTCCAGTGTGACGCGGCCCGCAGGCCGGTAACTAATACAAGACAAAGGGGATAAGGAAACATTTTCAACGGTGGGCCAGCCGATAGGGAACGGGGGACGTGGAGACCTTCTGCACTCCCCTGAGTCAGTGTCCCTAACACTCCTAACGTGCCCTATACAGGCTCCTCACCTGTCGCCGATCAGGAACCTGTCACCCTAGCAAACCCTACACCTATTCCTTACTAGGGAGCTGGGTGGTGCAGGCACTGGCCCCACTGCTGTACTAACACCAACATGAGGAAAAGTGACTAACAGGGAAACACTTAGCTTTGCTCTGATGCACTTGCTCCTGGCAACAGAGTCCAACACCTGAGTGCATCTTCCTCCCACCGTGTCCAGCACCCGAGAGCCGCCTTGGAGCAACAGAATCCAGCACCTGAGTACAGCTGTCCAGCAACAGTGTCCAGCAACCGAGTCCAGCACCTGAGTGCAGCTCTACACCATAGCTGCCACTCCACCAAGCTTTGCAAGAATTCTTCACTGACACCATTGCTGCCACTCCACCATGCTTTACACGAACTCCTCGCTGACACCATATCTGCCACTCCAGGACTCTGGACGAGCTACCCTGGTCTCTCCTCCAGCTCCCTCCTTCACCCAGGATGGTTGGAAAAGACCAACAATAATATCACCAATGTGAGTGAGCACAACTGACACACCTTTATTGAGTAAACACACCGGTTAGTGATTCCCATGCAATTACACTAACCACCACCGGGGGCAAAACTATCTCTAAGCACACCAGTGCAATGACCATACTGGCCACCGGGGGCAAAACTATCTCTAAGCACAAAGCTTAGAGAGAGGAAGAAAAAAAAAAAAGGTTACCAGTGCTCATCTGACATGATCCCGCATGGATCGTGACAGGCGTAAATGACTTGCGTATAAGCAGAGAGGGGGACTTTCAGCCCAAAAAAAATGGGCTGAAAATCTCGGCTTATTCGCGAGTATAAACGGTACTTGAATTATGTATCTCCCTTGTGAGAGAATCCAAGCATATTGGAGAGAAAGCCACAGAGTTTCTGATAGCTAGCATTACACCTGTTTTTTCTTATAATTGTCTTGTAACACATGTGGATAAAGGGGGTGTCGCAATCTGCCAGCATCTTTATGGATAATAGGAGTTTCCTGGGCACAAAAGATATCGCATTTAGAGGAAACCACGACCTTCCACATAAAAGATCTTTTCTGTGGACTGTTAAGACCATTAACATTAATTGAACATATCTTAATCACCTTTTTTATACTTAGGAAAATGCTGAAGCCTGATAAAATCTGTGACCATCCATATGAAAATATTAATTAATCCAGAATTGAACCAGAAGGGAACAGAAGGTAACTGGAAAGAGTCACTGTAAACAATGTTTTTGTTTGTTTCCACTCTAACCCCTATAATCCTTCACTTTCTGATAACCCCACTAATCCCTACACCAAGCAAGGAACTGTTCATCTCTTCTTCAATCCTTCCAATCCATCTCGCCTCTTCCTCAGATCTGTTCCTCAACATACAATCCTCTGTCTCCAAACACAGACAGCCCTCTCATACCCTCTCTGCTCCCCCTCACTGCTGGCGATATCTCTCCAAATCCTGATCCTCGTCACCACATTCCCACAGTCATTTCTACCTCCCATCCACACCCAATCACAACTTCCCGTAACCACTCCAACCTTATACACATTCGCCCAGCCCCAGCTTCCCCAGTCCCACTAACAGGAGCTCTGTGGAACGCTCGCTCTGTGTGCAACAAACTTTCTTTCATCATCATTTTATTACCAGCAAACTTTCCTTCCTCGCCATCACCGAAACCTGGCTCACCTCCTCTGACAGAGCCTCTCCTGCTGCACTCTCATATGGTGGATTCCACCTTTCCCACACCCCCTCGCCCCCAGCTGCAAGCATGGTGGAGGAGTTGGTTTTCTCCTGTCAGATAACTGCTCCTTGACCCCAATCCCACTGCCGCCCTGTTGCCCTCCCTTCCTTCGAGGTGCACTCTGTGCGCATCTACTCCCCCTCCAACTAGCTGTCAGATACTGCCGCTCCAGGGTCAGCCACCACCTTCTTCAACACCTCGATCTACACTCACATGTCTGTAAGAGGGAGGAGAGATTCAGACAAAGTTCCCTACACAATGCGGATGCCGCTCTATATAACACCACAATAGCTGAAGCTTTGGAATCAGTTGCCCCTCTCAAACATACCAAAGCTCGCAAAATCAACAGACAGCCCTGGCACACCAGTCTGACCAAAGAACTGAGGCGGGCTTCCAGGGCTGCTGAGCGGAGTTGGAAAAAATCCCACTCCAATGAGGACTTCATCACATTCAAACAGTCCCTCACTACTTTCAAGGCCACATTCGCTGCAGCAAAACAAACCTACTTCTCATCTCTCATATCCTGTCTCACAACCCTAAGCAGTTATTCAACACCATCAATTCTCTCCTCCGCCCCCCCAGCACTTCCTCCCTCTCCACTCATCTCAGCTGAAGACTTTGCCTCATTTTTCAAGGAGAAGATTGATAACATCAGAGACAGTTTTGGTCAACAACCCCCAGTGCCCTTCCTCCTACCTGCCCTGCCCTCCTCCCCCAAAACCAACTTCTCCACCATTACAGAAGATTGACTCTCCACTCTACTCTCAAGATCACATCTCACTACCTGTGCACTTGACCCGATGCCATCTCACTTCATCCCAAACCTCACCACAGTCTTCATCCCAACCCTAACCCATCTCTTCAACCTATCACTAACTGGTGTTTTCCCCTCAAGCTTTAAACATGCCTCAATCACACCTATCCTCAAAAAGCCCTCTCTTGACCCATCCTCTGTATCTAGCTATCGCCCTATATCACTTCTCCCCTATGCCTCAAAACTACTGGAAGAACACGTCCATCTTGAACTATCCTCCCACCTCTCTTCTTGCTCCCTCCTTGACCACTTGCAATCTGGCTTCCGGCCACACCACTCCACTGAAACTGCCCTAACTAAGGTCACCAATGACCTACTAGCCGCCAAGGCCAAGCGACACTACTCTGTCCTCCTCCTCCTGGACCTGTCCTCTGCCTTTGACACAGTGGACCATTCCCTATTACTACAGACCCTCTCATCTCTTGGTATCACAGACTTGGCCCTATCTTGGATTGCGTCATATCTAGCAGACCGGACATTCAGCGTCTCCCACTCGCACACCACCTCCTCACCGCACCACCTATCCGTCGGAGTCCCGCAAGGTTCAGTCCTAGGGACCCTGCTCTTCTCAGTTTACACCTTCGGCCTCGGACAGCTCATAGAGATGATACTGAAAGCCATGAGATTCTATGTTGATGACACACAGATCTACATCTCTGGACCAGATATCACCTCCCTACTAAACAAAATCCCTCAATGTCTGTGCCATTTCATCCTTCTTCTCCGCTAGATTTCTAAAACTTAATATGGACAAAACAGAATTAATCATCTTTCGCCCATCTCACGTGACCCCCCCCCACCCCCCAACGGACCTATCCATTAAACGGCTGCCCACTCTCTCCAGTCCCACAAGCTTGCTGACTCGGGGTTATCTTTGACACTGATCTCTCTTTCAAACCACATATCCAAGCCCTTTCCGTTTCCTGCCGACTTCAACTCAAAAATATTTCATGGATCCGTACATTCCTCAACCAAGAATCTCCAAAAACTGCAACCTCCTGCTCTGTGGCCTCCCCTCTAACACTCTCGCACCCCTCCAATCTATTCTTAACTCTGCTGCCCGACTAATCCACCTGTCCCCCCGCTATTCCCCGGCCTCTCCCCATTACCCAAAGAATCCAGTTCAAAACCCTAACCATGACATACAAAGCCATCCACAACCTGAGTCCTCCGTACATCTGTGACCTAGTCTCCTGGTACTTACCTGCACGAAACCTCCGATCCTCACAAGATCTCCTTCTGTACTCCCCTCTTATCTCCTCTTCCCACAATCGCATACAAGATTTCTCCCGCGCATCCCCTCTACTCTGGAACTCTCTACCACAACATATCAGACTCTCGCCTACCATGGAAACCTTCAAAAAGAACTTGAAGACCTACCTCTTCCGACAAGCCTACAACTTGCAGTAACCACCGATCCAACAAACCGCTGCACGACCAGCTCTACCCTCGCCTACTGTATCCTCACCCATCCCGTTGTAGATTGTGAGCCCTCGCGGGCAGGGTCCTCTCGCATCCTGTACCAGTCGTGACTTGTATTGTTTAAGATTACTGTACTTGTATGTATTATGTATACCCCTCCTCACATGTAAAGCGCCATGGAATAAATGGCGCTATAATAATAAATAATAATAATAATATACAGATGTGCAACATCAACTCCATCGTTACCAAATCCACCAAGCTTTCAGAATTATCCTGTATGTAAAAGAGAACATAAATATACAAAACATTAATTTGACCAACATAAACAATTAGCAGACCAACTAAAAGATCTACTCAGGCTTGGACTGGCACATAGGGTAACAGGGCAATCCCCCGGTGGGCCCTTGTGCAAATCTGGACCCCCAACCTTACTGTATGGGCAGTAATAGTCCTAATTCACTTTGTACAGAAAAAAAAGCAGCATCTCATTCATTAACTAAAGTATCCAGTTTATTATATAGAGGTATAGGTATATTTGGGAACCAGGGTCATGTAATATTTGCTTGCAGGCAAAAAGTGGGCCCCCAAAGTCAATGTTACTAGTGGGCCCTTGGCACCTCAGTCCGACACTGGATCTACTTATTCTGTGCGACTGACTAGTCAGTATCCCAGAAGAAGGGGGAAAAGTTCTGCCCGATTGGCCGAAAAGGCTACACGATTCCCTCTCTACCCAGACGAAGAAAATTCTATCATTCAGCACAGACTTGTTTTTAGTTGAAGAAAGTTGACAGCCAGCTTCCTCGAATTGTGTGTGGGTTCTGTGAGGGCAAGTGGGTTCTATTAGTGTAAGGTTACAGTTACGCATGAGGTTTTCTCCCTCTTCCAAGGAGGTAACCGTGTCCCACTCTCCTCTGTAATGTATGAGAAGCTTCAGTTGGAAACCCCATCTATATGTCACTTTCTTTTCTCTCAGAGTGAAAGTGATAGGATTCAATAATCTGCAGAAAATGTGAGTCACTGCCGATACATCCACGAATATTTTAATTTGTTGATAAGTGTGTGGGAGTTCTCCCTTTTTCTAGAAAAGAGTAGTAGGTCTTCTTTTATATGAAAGAAATGGATACGAGCAAAGACATCTCTGGGCATTGGTTCAGGTATATTTTTGGGGCGTTGTACCCTATGGATTCTGTCAATGATTGTGTCTAATGGGGAGCAGTTAGGGATAGCTGCTTTAATCAAACCTTGAAGGAATCCCCTCAGTTCTTGAGGAGGAACATTCTGGTATCCCTCGCAATTTTACCTTGTTTCGCCAAGAGCCATCCTCTACATCCACAAGTTTAGTTTGAATGACTTCCAATTCATCTGAGAGTTCATTATGTGCATCTATCAGCTTGTTGTGTGATTTGGCAAAGTCTCCCATTTTAATTTCCATATGAGATACTCTCTTGTCTAGTTCCTTAGTGTATTGCACTGTAAAAAAAGACTTGCTGTGCTATTTGTTCAGGGTTCTAGTCTTTTGAGCTTCTTTTAACTGTATCACGTTTATAAAGACATTAAACTGTTAAAAGAAGCGGACTGACAATTATTCAAGAGGCTTCCGCTTGGGATTCGCTCATTATTTTCTACATACAAGGCAAATAAAAATGTCAGTGCCAAAGCTGCAACAAGAGGCAACTGAAAAGATGACACAAAAGATGCTTAAAGAAAGACACAACCAGCGTTTTCAGAAAGCACCTTCTGTTTGCAAATTTCATCAGGTAGCTCTGCTTGTAAAAGACATTGTGTGCACATACAGGGTCGGAATGGCCCACCGGAGAACCGGAGGATTATCACAGCTGACACACTGTGCCGGGTGTCAGGGGCGGTCACGGACCGCCCCCGACACGTTAACCCCTTGCACACCGCGATCAAACAGGTTCGCGGTGTACCAGGGGTTAAAGGGAAGTATCGGCAGGGAGGGGGCTCCCTCAGTGCTTCCCTGAGCCCCCCACGGCAGCGCAATGTGTAGCGCTGCTGCGGGGGGCTCCTTCCCTGCAGGTCCCCGAATCCAAGATGGCGACGGGGACCTTCGGGGGCCTGCAGGGATCCGGCTTCCTCAGTGCCTGCACAGCGCAGGCACGAAGAAGCCTGCTGCACTGCCTGTGACAGACCGCTGATCTGTCACAGTGATCTGTGATGTGACAGATCAGCGATCTGTCACAGGACAGTGATGTCCCACCTGGGACAATGTAATAAAGTTTAAAAAAATAAAAAAAATAAAAAAAATCGCCAAATAAATTAGAAAGAAAAAACAAAAATTCCCCCAATAAATTCATTTTGGAAAAAAAAAAAACCAATAAAAAGTACACATATTAGGTATCGCCGCGTCCGTAACGACCTGCCCTATAAAACTGTCCCATCAGTTAAACCCTTTAGCGAACCCCCTTAAAAAAAATAAAAAACGAAGCAAAAAAAAAAAAAAAGATTTATTATCATACCGCCAAACAAAAACTGCTATAACACGCGATCAAAAAGAAGCATATAAATGTCCATGGTACCGCTGAAAACGTCATCTTGTCCCGCAAAAAACGAGCTGCCATACAACATCAGCGAAAATATAAAAAAGTTATATATCGCAGAATAAAGCGATGAAAAATATTTTTTTTATATAAAATTATTTTCATTGCATAAAACCGACAAAACAAAAAAACGACCTAAATGAGGTATCGCTGTAACCGTACTGACCCGAAGAATAAAGCCGCTTTATCAATTTTATCGCACGCGGAACGGTGTAAACGCACCCCCCCAAAAGAAATTCATGAAACCCTGTTTTTTGTTCATTCTGCGTCCCAAAAATTGGAATAAAAAGCGATCAAAAAATGTCACGTGCCCGAAAATGGCACCGATAAAAACGTCAACTCGTCACGCAAAAAATAAGACCTCACATGACTCGGTGGGTCAAAATACAGAAAAATTATAGCTCTCAATATGTGGTGATGCAAAAACTATTTTTACAATAAAAAGCGTCTTTTAGCATGTGACAGCTGCCAAACAAAAACCCACCATAAATAGTAAATCAAGCCCCCCATTTTCACCCCCTTAGTTAGGGAAAAATAATAAAATTAAAAGAAAATGTATTTATTTCCATTTTCCCGTTAGGGCCAGGGCTAGGGTTAGAATTGGGGGGTTTCCACTGTTTGGGCACATCCGGTGCTCTCCAAATGCAACATGGCATCTGATCTCAATTCCAGCCAATTCGGAGTTGAAAAAGTCAAATGGTGCTCCTTCCCTTCCAAGCTCTGCCAAGCGCCCAAACAGTGTTTTACCCCCACATATGGGGTATCAGCCTACTCAAGACAAATTGCAAAACAACTTTTGGGGTCCAATTTCTCCTGTTACCCTTAGGAAAATAAACAATTGGGGGCAAAAATATCATTTTTGTGGAAAAATATGATTTTTTTATTTTCACGCCCGGGCGTTATAAACTTCTGTGAAGCACTTGGGGGTTCAAAGTGCTCACCACACATCTAGATAAGTTCCTTAGGGGGTCTAGTTTCCAAAATGGGGTCACTTGTGGGGGGTTTCCACTGTTTAGGTACATAAGGGGCTCTCCAAAGGCAACATGACACCCGCAGACCATTCCATCAAAGTCTGCATTCCAAAACGTCACTACTTCCCTTCCGAGCCCCGACGTGTGCCCATACAGTAGTTTTCTCCCACATATGGGATGTCAGTGTACTCAGTACAAATTGGACAACTTTTGGGGTCCAATTTCTCCTGGTACCCTTGGGAAAATAAAAAAAAAAAAAAATTGGTGACTAAAAGATCATGTTTGTGGAAAAAATACGATTTTTTTTATTTTCATGCCCGGGCATTATAAACTTCTGTGAAGCCATTGGGGGTTCAAAGTGCTCACCACACATCTAGATAAGTTCCTTGGGGGGGGGGGGGGGGGGTCTAGTTTCCAAACTGGTGTCATTTGTGGGGGGTTTCCACTGTTTAGGTACATCAGGGGCTCTCCAAACGCAAAATGGCATCCGCTCTCGATTCCAGCCAATTTGACATTCAAAATCTCAAACGATGCTCCTTCCCTTCTGAGCACTGCTCTACACACATGGGGTATCTGTGTACTCAGGAGAAATTGCACAACCAATATTGTGATTTATTTTGTCCTGAAACCCTTGACAAAAAAAGTAAGAAAAAAAAACGGTGTCCAAAGATAAATTTTGGGGGAAAAAAGATTTAAATGTTCATTTTTTTCCTTCCACATTGCTTCAATTCTTGTGAAGTACCTAAAAGGCTAATACACTTCTTGAATTTGTTTTTTGAACACCTTG
The DNA here is from genome assembly GCF_039654945.1 of Dendrobates tinctorius. Taxonomy (NCBI): domain Eukaryota; kingdom Metazoa; phylum Chordata; class Amphibia; order Anura; family Dendrobatidae; genus Dendrobates; species Dendrobates tinctorius. The sequence goes on along the minus strand of NW_027361791.1, from coordinate 317,168 downwards.
AAGGGTGCACTAACATGTCACGAAAAAAAAAAAGACAGTCTCAGAATCGGCAGGATCCGTTAAAGTGTTGTAGAGTTATAAGCACATAAATGACAGTGGTCTGATTTCACAATTAAGGCCTGGTCTTTTACCTATAAAATGGCTTGGTCGTTAAGGGGTTAAAGCAATAGGTCTCCAAAACAGGAAATTCACAAAATAAATGAGAAACGAATGGGAGGAAACTGGCGTCAATGTCTGACCAAACTAAGAAACCGCCTAAAGGAAATGGGATTTACATACAGAAAAGCTAAACAAAAGCCATCATTAACACCTTAACAGAAAAAAAAACAAGGTTACAATGGGCTAAGGAAAAGCAATCGTGGACTGTGGATGAAAGTCATATTCAGTGATGAATCACAAATCTGCATTCTGCAAGGTGATGCTGGAACTTTTGTTTGGGGTTGCATGTCAGGTAAAGGCAATGGGGAGATGGCTGTCATTACATCAATAAATGCACAAGTTTATGTTGATATTTTGGACACTTTGCTTATCATCCCATCAATTGAAAGGATGTTTGGGGATGATGAAATTATTTTTCAAGATAATGCATCCTGCCATAGAGCAGGAACTGTGCAAACATTCCTTGAAAAAGACACAAGGTCAAAGTCATGGCCTGCAAATAGTCCAGCTCTCAATCCAATAGAAAATCTTTGGTGGAAGTTGAAGAAAATGGTCCATGACAAGGCTCCAACCTGCAAAGCTGATCTGGCAACAGCAATCAGAGAAAGTTGGAGCCAGATTGATGAAGAGTACTGTTTGACATTCATTAAGTCCATGCCTTAGAGACTGCAAGCTGTTATAAAAGCCAGAGGTAGTGCAACAAAATACTAGTGATGTGTTGGAGTGTTTTTTGTTGGATTGTTTTCCATGATTCCATATTTTTTTATTTCAGAATTGAGTGGATTCCATGATTTTTTCCCTATGCTTGGTTTAAAAAAAGTAACCATTACAGACTACATTTTTTGTTCTTGATTTCTTTTAGTGTTTCTTAAAGCCAGAAAGTTGCCATTAGTTTTGTGCCATGTCTGATCTGTTATTTTTCTACAAAATTAAACTGAATGAACATCCTCAAGGCCAGTGATTCCATAATTTTTTGCCAGGGTTTGTACAGTCCCTGGCAATGAGAAAAAACTTTGTCCAGCTCCACGATGTAGTGAAAAATATTCTTTATTCACTCAATAGAAATGAGGTTTAAAAGCCAGCATGAGTTACAAGGCATGCGATCGATCTACGCGTTTCGAGTTGCTAGGCACTCTTAATCATGATACGCAGCTTTGTCCATGGGTAGATCTTATATACTCTATCCGGTCTACACACCGGTTAAATAATTAATTAAAACAAATAGTTTTCTCTCCAACAATCACAATTACATATAACAATTTGATTCATTAAGATACAATATTATCGCCTTTAGTAGTATTTTATTTCATAATTTTTATTCATTATTCTCTTGTTATTATCCATGAAAAGATGAAGCAAACTTCTGAAATAGAAGAAAAACATAACAGATCTCAATGTTGCAACCATTCACAACAGTAAAATTCACATAGATACAATTTTTTTCAAAATGCATGCGGTTTTCAATTACATGTCAAGTTTTTATTTCTTTTTTGTGCAATGTTAATTTTAGCACAACAGAACATTTTTTAGTATACACATGTATACAAAGAAGGGGGAGAAAAAAAAAAAAAAAAAAAAAATTTAAAAAAAATTTTTTTCAGGGTATATGATTTTTTTGGTTATATGCACAGCCAAAAAACATTTAATTCTTTTATTACCCCATCATACACCAATCATAAAAATCCATTCTGATGCATTTAATGAAAAGTCGTTTTCATAAACTTTTTTTTGTTCTATTTAATTTTTAGTTTATATCTGGAAAAAAAAAAAAACAAAAAAAACTTAATGTACTGAAAAAAAAACTGTTCTAATGCTTATATAGAAAGATAATTGTCATACACTTTCCCAAATAAATGAAATATTTCTTAAGTAACTGTACAACATAAAACTATGTCGAATATTTTGGTTTTTATATTTTAACCCCTTAGCGACAGAGCCAGTTTGCAGCTTAATGACTAGGCCAATTTTTACAATTCTGACCACTGTCCCTTTATGAGGTTATAACTCTGGAACGCTTTAATGGATCCCGCTGATTCTAAGACTGTTTTTTCGTGACATATTGTACTTCATATTAGTGGTAAAATTTCTTCGATAAGTCTTGTGTTTATTTATGAAAAAAATGGAAATATGGCGAAAATTTTGCAATTTTAAAACTTTAAATTTTTATGCCCTCAAATCAGAGAGATGTGTCACACAAATTTCTTAATAAATAACATTTCCCACATGTCTACTTTACATCAGCACAATTTTGGAAGCAAAATTTTTTTGTTAGGAAGTTATAAGGGTTAAAAGTTGACCAGCGATTTCTCATTTTTACAACAAAATTTCCAAAACCATTTTTTTTTTTTTTTAGGGACCACATCATATTTAAAGTCATTTTGAGGGGTGCACATGACAGAAAATAACCAAAAGTGGCACCATTCTAAACATTAGACCCCTCAAGGTGCTCAAAACCACATTCAAGAAGTTTATTAACCCTTTAAGTGCTTCACAGGAACTAAAGCAATGTGGAAGGAAAAAATTAATATTTAACTTTTTTTTTGCAAAAAATTTACTTCAGAACCAATTTTTTTTATTTTCACAAGTGTTAAAAGAGAAAATCAACCACAAAATTTGTTGTACAATTTCTCCTGAATACGCCGATACCCTATATGTGGGGGTAAACCACTATTTCAGCACACGGCAGAGCTCGCAAGGGATGGAGCGCCGTTTGACTTTTTCAACGCAGAATTGGCTGGAATTGAGATCGGATGCCATGTTGCGTTCGGAGAGCCCTTAATGTGCCTAAACAGTGGAAACCTCCAACAAGTGACCCCATTTTGGAAACTAGACCCATTAAGGAACTTATCTAGATGTGTGGTGAGCACTTTGAACCCCCAAGGGCTTCACAGAAGTTTATAACGTAGAGCCGTAAAAATAAAAAATCCATTTTTTTTCCACAAAAAAGATCTTTTCGCCCCCAAATTTTTATTTTTACAAGCGTAACAGGAGAAATCATACCCGCACAGTTGTTATGCGATTTGTCCTGAGTACGCCGATACCCCATATGTGGGGGGGAACCACTGTTTGTGCGCATGGGAGAGCTCGGAAGGGAAGGAGTGCCATTTTGGAATGCAGACTTTGATGGAATGGTCTGCGGGCATCATGTTGCGCTTGCAGAGCCCCTGATGGGCCTAAACAGTGGAAACCCCCCACAAGTGACCCCATTTTGGAAATTAGACCCCCTAATGAACTTATCTAGATGTGTGGTGAGCACTTTGAACCCCCAATCGCTTCACAAAAGTTTATAAACGCAGAGCCGTGAAAATAAAAAGTCTTTTTTTATTTCCACAAAAGTTATTTTTTAGACCCCAATTTTTAGACCCCCAAAGTTGGCAAAAATAGTGGAAACCCCTCAATTCTTGCTCCAACCCTAACCCCAACACACCCCTAACCCTAATCCCAACCCTTATTCTAGTTCGCCCTAACCCTAGTCGGGACCCGAGCCCTAACCCTAGCCCTAGCCCAACCCTAACCCTAACCCTAGCCCAACCCTAACTGAAAAAAAAAAAAAATATTTTCTTAATTCCATTATATTGGCCTATATAAGGGAGTGATAAATGGGGGGGTTATGTACTATTTTTTTTATTTTGATCACTATGATCGTTTATCATAGTGATCAAAATAATGAATGGAATCTGCCAGCCGGAGCCGGCAGATTCCCGGCGGGCGCACTGCGCATGCGCCCGCCATTTTCAAGATGGCGGCGCCCATCGGAGGATGCCGGCGGGACGTGGGACCACCGGGAGGGGACGGAGGGCCACGGAGGGGTACCGGGGACCCTATTTCTCTCTCCTCTGATGTGCGATCACATCAGAGGAGAGAGAAATTAAATGTAAAATCGCAGCTTTTTTTTGCGGTCGCCGTTATAGGGTTAATAACGGCGATCGCAAAAGCGGGGGTCGGTAAAAACCGACCGATTCATGTTCTCTGGGGTCTCGGCTACCCCTGGCAGCCGAGACCCCGGAGAAAATCCGACACTGGGGGGGCGCTATTCACTTAAATCACAGCGCCGTGAATTAACGGCGCTGTGGTTTTAGGGCGGTTTCACATTAGCGCTTTTTAAGCGCACGCACGGCCGGGGGTAGCTCCGCCCCCGAGCCGGCTCTCTGCCCGGCGTGCCCGCCCCTTGCTTGTAGCGCCGCCTCCTAGTGGCGCACCCCATCTTTAGCATAGGGTGCGCAGATCGTGCGCAGGCCGTGCGCTAGTTGCGCTTTGACCTGCACTGCGCACTTTTGACGGTGCGCCGTGCGCGCCAAAATCAAACTTTTCGGATTTTGCCGCGCACGGCGCATCGTCAAAAGTGCGCAGCGCAGGTCAAAGCGCAACTAGCGCACGGCCTGCGCACGATCTGCGCACCCTATGCTAAAGATAGGGTGCGCCGATCGCAGGCGCCGCTGTGCGCTAGGAGGCGGCGCTACAAGCAAGGGGCGGGCACGCCGGGCAGAGAGCCGGCTCGGGGGCGGAGCTACCCCCGGCCGTGCGTGCGCTTAAAAAGCGCTAATGTGAAACCACCCTTAGTACCCTCAATTACCGCCGTTAAAAGGCGTATCGGCGGTCATTAAGGGGTTAAACATGCAGATTCGAAAAACGGCATGAAAATACAGTTCTGTGCACAAAAAATACCCCATGAAAAACCTAGCAAAAAAACTCTGCCATATTTCCACATATTTTAGTATATGTTTAATCAGAACATGAAGATTCATTATAAATGTGATAAGATAGATGTTTCAAAGAGGAAAGGGTTGAAAACTAGAGGCTTTTTCAAATGTGCTGCTAGTCAGTGCAAGATGTGTACCTATACCAAAAGGTGTGATAAATTTGGAGATTTTGATGACAGTAACCTATTTGACATCAAAGATTTTATAAACTGCAACACCAAAAATGTAGTTTATATCATGGAATGTACTTCTTGCCGACTAAAATATGTGGGTAGCACAAAACGCACGTTAAAAACTAGGATTAGAGAGCACATTCTTGATATAGAGAATGCTAATATGAATAGAAACATATCACAGCTCTCCCGACATTTTATTGAGACTCATAGTAAAAAACTGGACTCATTAAAAGTATATGGGATTGAGAAAGTCCACAGTCGGATCAGAGGTGGGGACTTAGAACCTGTGCTTAGGAATAGGGAGGCGTGGTGGATGTTCAAATTAAACACTAGTATGCCACGAGGCTTGAATAAAAGAAAAGACACCATGCTCTTTTATTAGACTAGCACTTATTAACCCTTTCCTCTTTGAAACATCTATCTTATCACATTTATAATGAATCTTCATGTTCTGATTAAACATATACTAAAATATGTGGAAATATGGCAGAGTTTTTTTGCTAGGTTTTTCATGGGGTATTTTTTGTGCACAGAACTGTATTTTCATGCAGTTTTTCGAATCTGCATGTTTAAAATATAAAAACCAAAATATTCAACATAGTTTTATGTTGTACAGTTACTTAAGAAATACTTCATTTATTTGGGAAAGTGTATGACAATCTCTCTATATATGCATTAGAACGGTTTTTTTCAGTGCATGAAGTTTTGTTTTTTTTTCCCAGATATAAACTAAAAATTAAATATAACAAAAAAAAGTTTATGATAACGACTTTTCAATAAGTGCATCAGAACGGATTTTTATGATTGGTGTATGATGGGGAATAAAAGAATTAAATGTTTTTTGGCTGTGCATATAACCCAAAAAATCATATACACTGAAAAAAATTCTTTAGAACAGTGCAAATTGGAGTTTTTTTATTTCCCCTTTAAACGAACGTATTATGGCTGTGTGCACATTTGGTGCGCTAATTGAAATAATCCCTGAAAAAAAATTTTCAATTTTAACATTTTTTTTTTTTCAAAAAGTTTTTTTTTCTTCTTCTCCCCCTTCTTTGTATACATGTCTATACTAAAAAATGTTCTGTTGTGCTAAAATTAACATTGCGCAAAAAATAAAAATTTGACATGTAATTGAAAACCGCATGCATTTTGAAAAATTGTATCTATGTGAATTTTACTGTTGTGAATGGTTGCAACATTGAGATCTGTTATGTTTTTCTTCTATTTCAGAAGTTTGCTTCATTTTTGCATGGATAACAAGAGAATAATGAATAAAAATTAAGAAATAAAATAAAGATAAAATACTACTAAAGGCGATAATATTGTATCTTAATGAATCAAATTGTTATATGTAATTGTGATTGTTAGAGAGAAAACTATTTGTTTTATATTTGTTTTAATTATTTAACCGGTGTGTAGACCGGATAGAGTATATAAGATCTACCCATGGACAAAGCTGCGTATCATGATTAAGAGTGCCTAGCCACTCGAAACGCGTAGATCGATCGCATGCCTGTTAACTCATGCTGGCTTTTAAACCTCATTTCTATTGAGTGAATAAAGAATATTTTTCACTACATCGTGGAGCTGGACAAAGTTTTTTCTCATTGCCTTGGATTGTGCGCTTTGACACAGCGGTCTCGTGCTCCGATGTTGGAATGCCGTATCTGGTGAGCTGGATTTGTATCCTGATTTGTTGTATAGTCCCTCCATAGCTGGGTGTCCAGTTGAGACACAGCAACTTACACTATTCACACCAAGTAGGTTTTAACATGACAGTTTAGGTCTGTCCCGATGGGGTACGTCTTGTCACGGTGGGATAGCTTTATGCTTTGACCAAAAATGGAGATTAGACCTACCGGTAATGTTATTTCCAGTAGTCCATCCTGACAGCACCATGGAGGTTGTCCTTCCTTCATCCTTACAGGGACAGGAAATGCACAAGAGGTTAAAAGGTCCCCTCCCACTTCCACACTCCAGTGATTTTTTCAAGTACCACACCAGTATGGATGCAATTTATTGAGATTTTGTACAAGCAAATCATTACAAATACAAATCTTCAGGAGGGAACTACCAGTGCTGTCAGGATGACTGATGGAAATATTACCGGTAGGTCTAATCTCAGTTTTCCAGGAAGTTCCTCCTGACCGCACCATGGAGAATACCAAAGTAGGAATTGCTTTGGGTGGGACCACTGCTTGTAGCACTTTACAACCAAAGGTCTGTCTGGCTAGCTGCTAACGTGTCCAATTTATAGTGTCTACAGAAAGTGTTTAGAGTAGACCAGGTGGCGGTCCTGCATATTTGCTCTACTGAGGCTTCTGCCCTCTCTGCCCATGACATTGACATTGTGAAGGGTTAATACTAAAATCAGAGTTGAAGTTTCGTTTTAGCCATTCTCTGAAGGTTTCGTTTCTCCGTTTTTGTTGCTGTAAGATAAATTTTTATAATTGGCATGGGCTGTCATGAAACCAGACTGTTCTCATCAGGTACAAAGATAAGGGAGGCGGGAGTGTAAAACTCTGAAGAATATGTCATTATACTATCTATTTGGATACGGACATATATGTAGTTTCCGGTTTTCTTGCAATATTATTGGCTTACAAAGTGAAATGATGATATTGGTACTCGAGAACTTTGCATAATTAAGCAAAAGATTATAAAAGATGTGACTAAAATAAAGGGGCTTAGTGATCTGCCTCGATCCTCCCGTACAGAGACCCCAGTCTCCGTGTGGTCATTTGAGTTTCTAGCAACACTGGAATAATTTGGACATCACTGGCTCAACCGTGAAGGGTTAATTTAGCCCTCCCTAAATAGCTACCTCGACACCATCACCCTAGTGGAATGCACTCTAAGCCCTTCTGGTATAGGTAATCCCTCAGCCTCGTCTGCTGAGGAGATAGTTGACATTATCCATCCTGCTAGATGCTCCTTTACCCTTATTTCTACCCCTTGTATTGGACAAAATTGTGTCCTGTCGCCACTCTCGGGTAGCCTCTAAGTAGCGCGTGATCGCTCGTTTGACGCCCAATGAGTGAAAGAATCTTTGTTTTTCGGGGATGGGCAGAATGAGGGTAGGACCATCTCCTGGTTTAGATTCTGGGGAGATACTATATTAGGGAGGAATCCTGGGTTTAGTTTTATTATGCGGTCCTCAAAAATTTGAGTGTAGGGGTTCTGGACTGACAGAGCCTGAATCTCAACCAGCCATTTGGCTGAGGAGATGGTTACAAAAAAAAAAAAAAACACATGACGTTTGTGTAAGCTTTATGACGCCCATCTCAGATGTTGGCTTGTAAGGGGGTTCTGCATAGAGTGTTAAGTACCAGATTTAGGTCCCACAGGGGAACTGTTTTCCTTAAAGGGGCCTCAATCTCTGGATGGACTTTGCAAAACACGCTATCCATGGATGAGAGGCCAAGGAGAAATCAAAGAAAGTACTTAAAGCTGCTATCTGAACTTTCAGTGTGCTTGGACTCAGACCTTTATTAAATACTGCCTGGAGGAAGTCAAGGATTTGTGGGATATCTGGGCAAGCTAGTACCCCCATGGACCTACCACCTGAGCAAGAACTTCCTCCGAATCTTACGATAGATTGCACTCGTAACGGGCTTACGGCTGGCCTGCATCATTGAGATCACTGTCAGAGGCCTCTGGATTTTAGGATCTCCCTCTCAGGATCCCTGCTGCCAACTGTAGGTTTTCCTGATCTGGGTGCAGAACTGGGCCCTGGGAAAGCAGGTCGTCTGCTGTTGGTAGATGGTGCGAGACCTCCTGAGCCATCTTCTCCAGGAGGGGGAACCAACTTCGCCTGGGCCAGAAGGGTGCCACTAGCATTACCCATGCTCCTTCCTCCTGGCTCTTTGAGGACTCTCGGTATTATAGCAATGGGGGGGGGGGGGGGGGGGGGGAGCCGTAAAGCAGTCCCCCTTCCCATCTCTGATTCAAGGCGTCGACCCCTTCTGGATGGTCCGCTGGATTGAGGGAGAAGAATCTCTGTAGCTTGATGTTCTTTTTTGTCGTAAAGAAGGTCCAGCTGGGGGGGGGGGTTCCCCACTGATGGCACAAGTCTATGAATATCTTTTTTTTTCAATACCCACTCGGTGGCTCGGACTTCTGGTCTGCTCAAATAGTCGGCTATGTTGTTCATGGAGCCTTGTAGGTGTACCGCTGATATGGAGCGAACATTGTTCTTCGCCCATGTGAAGATGCGGGCCGTCAGGTCCTGAAGCTTTCCATGTCTTGGGCCCTCCTGGTGGAGTAGGAAAGATACTGTGGTTACGCGTCTGACATGACCTTTATATGTTGGCCTTGTAGACTCGACCGGCTTAGTTTTAGCCAAACTGCTCGTAGCTTTCTGTAGTTTGAGGACTGTGAACTGATGTTTCTGGGCCATGTTCCTTGAAGGTACCTTCCTTCCAGATAGGCCTCCCATCCTTTCCTGCTGGCATCCAGGATGCTAGTCACGCATGGCGATATGATCCAAGGCACCCCCTGGCTGATGTTCTTGTGACTGGTCCACCATTGGTTTAGGGATTTTAAATTTATAATGGTCTGACTCTACCCCGAAGGGGTTTTTTTTTTTTTTTTTTTTTTTTTTACTGTGAAGAGAGTTGAAGTGGCCCTGACCTCTCTGCTTCTGGAACCTGAACCACTACTTCTGATCTTAGCAGATCTTTTACATCTGCCCATATAGGGTCTATAAGGGTTTTGGACTGGGGATTTGTAACTACAAACCGTGCTGGGGGGGGGGGGGGGCTTTGTGAATTCAAGGGTATAGCCCTGGGAAGCTATTCTGGATCCACTGGTTCTGGGAAATGAGCCCCCATGCCTCCGAGAAGTGTTTGAGGCGACCCCCTGCTGGTATGAAGTCATTGTCTCCTGCTCCTGGAACTTGGTCTGGAGCGAGAAGGGGGGGCCCCCCCTATATCCCCCCCCCCCCTTCAGGTATTCCCAGCAAGCTGATCTCCCTTTCCCTCTATACTCCTGCCTTTGGGAAGGACGGGATCTCAGAAGGGAAAATATCTTGTTTTTTCCTCGGGGAACCCTTCTCCAGTATTTTATCTAAGCCCAGTACTAATACCTTTCCACCTGAGAAAGGTATCGCACAACTTATTTTTCAGCTGGTAATCCCCTGACCAGGTCTTCATCTATATGGCTTGGCGAGCCGCATTAGATAAAGAATTATTCCTGGCCTCGACGCACCAATCAGCTGAAGCATCCGCCAGGAATCCGGTTGCAATTCTCAACAGGGGAAGGCCCTCTAAGATCCCACCTCTAGGGGTTTTCGCTTTTAATTGGTGCTCTGTCGATCCATAGATGCATTGATCTGGCAACCGATGTGGCGGCTATGTTTGTCTTCATAACCGCCACAGAGACCTCCCAAGCCCTCTTTAGGCTGTGCACACACTCGGCGAGGAGTTGGCTGGTTCGCTGTGGTGCCAGAACCAATTTGTCCACAGTTATTGTATCCCCAGGCAAACACCTAAGTGGTGAAAAGACAAACATGACAATCGAAAGATCATCCTCAAAAGACTGCACAGCGCAGCACATATACTAATCTGCACCCAAAATATGCCTGGTGCATTTTACGGCTGTCTAGTGTAAATTTGCACTGTTCAAGTTACACAATTTTGGTAAATTTTCAAGCGCAATTGCTTTAAATTTCAAGTAACACCTTCAGAGAGAAAGCAAGAAAAGCTGGTTAATGGGAACCTGTCAGCACTTCCGGCCGATATATGCGGCCACTGCTTTTCAGGGCTTCTCTACAGCATTCTATAATGCTGCACATATGCCCCTGGTCCGACCTGAAAGATAAGAAAAATAAGTTATACTCACCCGGGGTGGGGCGATGCAGTCCGATGAGTGTCACAGGTCTGGTGCCTCCCATCTTCTTGCAATGCTGCCTTCCTGCTTGGTTCATGGCTCCCCAGCATTGTGCTCCAGTGCAGGTGTACTTCTATGCCCTGTTGAGGGCAGAGCAAAGTACTCAAGCGTGCAGGCGCCATTCCTCTTTGACCTTTCCTGGCACCACGCACTGCAGTACTTTGCTCTGCCCTCAACAGGGCAGATGAGTATGCCTGTGCAGGAGCGATGATGCCAGGGCGCCATGAACCAAGCTGGAAGGTGCCATCTCAAGAAGATGGGAGGCACTGGACGCACGACACCCATCGGACTGGACCGCCCCCAGGTGAGCATAATAAAGAGAAATAAGTTTATCTTTAAGGTTGGATCGGGGACTTATCTGCAGCATTATAGAATGCTATAAGATCTGGCCACTGCCTCATCTACATCAGCCCCAACTACTGACAGGTTCCCTCTTTAAAGGGATGGCCACCCTGCCTAGCGTTAACAGAAGGTGTCTAACAGTCGAGATCCAGGTCCTGTTCTGCCATTACCCATTTGTCTGACAAAGTGATGTGAACTATGAGAGTTAAGTACACCTTGGCGTGATATGGCTTGCTTTTTTAATCAAAACAATGTTAAGTTCCCATGCACCATTACCATTTACTCATTACATGGTATTTGCTCATGGCCAGTGTGAATACTCACCTATGCATTGCACTTATATCAACATATTTGCTGGCTCAAATTAAGTCTTACAAGATAAAATATACAACTGCAGTTCTCCATTTGTGACCCTACGCTGCCATGTCTGGCAAGTGTGCAAGAATATCCCAAACACAACACGTGAAAGGAACTAACAAGTCTTCAGATCACTAAATCAATAAGACATTTAAACTGAATGTGTGGATTCTGCTCAGCAAGTTTAGGCAATTTGTTTAGCAATCTTTGAGCCTGTGTTTCTCCATGAAACATTACCTCTCCATCGGATGTTAAAGCCATTGAGTGATGGGAGCCACACGCCACTTGCACCACTTTTTTTGTAAGCGCTTCAACGCAGATCTCAACAGGGACGGTACCTTGGACAGTGTTACCATTCCCAAGCTGGTTGTACCCATTGTGCCCCCAAGCATAAAGCTCCCCATCTAGAAAACAAAGCAATAAAAAAAGGGTAGAATTACTAACAGCTGCACAGACCAAGACAAAAGGCAAGATTAAGTTTCATAACTCAAGACAGTTTGTACTACAAAAATGGAGCATTAGAAGCTGTGACTACTTGGGAGATCGCTTGTGTTGTGAAAAATGAAAGGTGGAACTGCTGTTTTGGGGAGGGTGAATACTGCAGCAAATGCCCAATTCTAGAAATTACATTTCAATTAGGTCTATTAAAAAGGTTTCAATATTCTTATTGTTAACTTTTGTATATTCATATTAAAAGTTTCAAAAGTATAAACAAGAAGCAGGCAGGTGTACGATGTATGCAGCTTCCTTGGCCGTGTAGACTGGGGCAGAGTCAGATCTCATTCTCCGTGCAGGGTGTGTGCTTGAGAGCTCACATACTGCTAGGGGCCCAGATATAGCAGGATGGCAAAATACAACCAGAAGGCTCAAAGCATAGCCACGGTTATTGCCATCTCCTCCTATAAGGGAGTTGCAGCTTCCATAACACTACCAGATTTCACTGCATGCAGTCAACGCAAAGAATTTGTAGCACCAAAAGATTCATATCAATAGGACTCGTGCTTTTTATGGCAATACATCTAAAATCTGATAAAGGGACGACTACTTCCTGAAATGCCGAAATGTGTACAGGAAAAGAGAAAGAATCACTCCATGCTGCAGCAGCCACATCTACCCTCCCACCCCTGCTGGTGACCATAGTTAAACATTGGATGAGGCAGCCGACATTGGCATAGTTGGTGATACCCCCCCACACCTGCACAGAAAGGAAGGAAAGGTAATAAATTACTTTACATACCTTCAGTACAGACCAGTACATGGGGGCCGCTGCCATAGCAAATGCCAGTTATTTTCTTGCCACAAAGTATATCAAGTCTTCTTGGAGCCATTGTGCTTTGATTATCACCAGTTCCCAGACAATTACTGCAATTCTGCCCAAATGCAAATACCTGGAAACAAGATTAGAGAGTTATGCGGTCTGAAAGCATGACCTATACATGTTACTGTGCACCCATAGACTAAAAATGGGCAAGAGTATCATGACGTACAGGGGCGGTATGGGACTGCACCGAGCAGCACAGATTGCAATGCAGGATTAGAATCATTTTTGTTTATATAGTACCAACATATTCCAAAGCACTTTACAATAAGGTAGGGACATGGACAGAAACAATACAATGCAACACATCGCAACAGTTACAGGAGGAGTGAGGACCCTACGTGCACTCTATAAGGATAAAGGGGGACACAATAGGTACTTTTTATTTACGGTCCAGCCACTGTTTTATAAGATTTTATAGATCTTAAGTACAAGACTGTATTAAGGTTACAAGAGTATTAAGTTACGTACCGGTAACGGTATTTTTCGGAGGCCCATGACAGCACCACGAGAGAGGGGATCCGCCCTATAGGAACAGGAAACCTACAGATACAAAAGGGCGGCACCTCTCCCACGCATCAGTTGGATTACAGAGCTTGAGAGGCTACCATGGTTAGTACACAACATATGATATATACAACCTATCTACCCTATTTAACAGAATTATTTCATACCATCTCCCACATAAGGTGATTCTATGAACAATCTTCTAAGGAGTGCACCCCTATATGTGAACAAGGGAGGGAACTAAGGGTGCGGTCATGGGCCTCCGAAAAATACCGTTACCGGTACGTAACTTAATACTTTATTCGGACTCCCATGACAGCACCACGAGAGAATTACAGAGATGTAAACTAACTTAGGGAGGGACTACAGCCTGCAGCACCCTTAGCCCGAAGGTGAGGTCTGAGGAGGCACCCATGTCTAACCGATAGTGGTTAAAAAAGGTGGAAGGAGATGACCAGGTGGCCGCCTTACATATTTGATCAATTGATACTCCAGATCTCTCCGCCCAGGATGATGCCATGGCCCGAGTGGAATGTGCCCTCAGGTTCTGTGGAGCCGGACCACCACCTGCTGTGTAGGCAAGAGAGATAGCCTCCCTAATCCACCTTGCTAATGTGCATTTTGATACTCTGTATCCTTTCCTGGAACCTTGGAAGGATAGGAATAATGCGTTCTCCTTCTTCCAAGGATCCGTGGCTGCTAAATATGTCAGTAAGCATCTTCTAATATCTAACGCCTGGAGTTTCTGCTCTTTAGGGTTGGTTGGGTTAGGGAGGAAGGAAGGCAGAACTATCTCCTGTGTCATTGTGTTGCTACCTTGGGAAGGTATGCTGGATCTGGCCTTAGGATTACTCTATCCTGTAAGAACTCTGTGTAAGGAGGAAATCTGGAAAGTGCCTGTATATCGCTCACCCTACGCGCGGATGTTATTGCTACCAGGAATGCAGTCTTAAGAGATATAATCTTTAGTGAGGCGGAATCTAAAGGTTCAAACGGACTTTCTGTCATGGCTGTAAGGACTAAGTTTAAGTCCCACGGTACGCATCTGTCTTTGTGTATAGGTCTCGATCTGGCCGCTGCTCTGATGAACCTTGCTACCCAATAATCTTTTGCAATATCAGCTGCAAACAGGGCCCCTAAGGCTGAAACTTGTACTTTTAGCGTACTTGTGGAGAGACCCAATTCGAAGCCTTTCTGGAGAAATTCCAGAATGTTTCGTGGGAATTCCATCTCTGATGTCAAAGTGAAAGGTGGACAGGAAGAGTTTCCAGGTCCTAGCATAGATATTAGTGGTGGTTAATTTTCTGCTTCTTAGGAGGGTGTCAATTAAGTTCTTGGAGAACCCTCTATTTTTTAATAGTGACCTTTCAAATACCACGCCGTCAAATGAAGTCCCGCTACTTGTGGGTGGCTGACTGGCCCCTGGTAGAGGAGATCCGGAAGGTTCGGCAGTACCCAGGGATCGCCTATCGACATGGTCCTCAACCACGAGAACCAGGTCCTCCTGGGCCAAAAGGGGGCAATCAGTATGACTCTTGCCTGATCCTCTCTGATCTTCCTGACTACCAGAGGAAGAAGATTCAATGGTGGGAAGGCGTATGCCAGAGAAAAGTCCCATCTTATCAGTAGGGCATCCACCGCCAGGGGATTTTCCCTGAGGTTCAGAGAGCAGAACAATCTTTCTTTTCTGTTTTTTCTGGTGGCAAAGAGGTCTACCTCTGGCTGGCCCCATCTGCAGACAATCTGGCGGTAAATATCTTTGTTCAAAGCCCATTCTCCTTGTCTTAGAGCCTTGCGGCTTAAAAAGTCTGCTCTTACATTGTCCTTTCCGCTGATGTGGAGCGCGGTCAAAGATAGACAATTTCTCTCTGCTATCTGGAGGAGCCGTTCTGTTATCTGCATCAGAGCGCTGGAGCGGGTTCCACCTTGGTGGTTGACATATGCTACCGCTACCTGGTTGTCCGAGTGTATCCTCACATGATGGCCCTGCAGGTAGATAATGAGTTTCTTGACTGCCCGCTCTATCGCCAATAGTTCTCTCTGGTTGGATGAGACTTCAGAATTAGAATCCCACTGGCCCTGTACCACTACGTCCCCCATATGGGCTCCCCAACCGAAGGAACTTGCGTCTGTGGTTATAATACAGGTTATCTGTGTTATCCAGGGCACCCCTGACACTAGGTTCTCGCTCTCAAGCCACCATCTCAGTGATGTAACAGTTGAGGGGCTTAGACACATCCGACCCTGTAAGGAGCCTCCAAGGGCCCTGCTATTAATCAAGACGTCGTTTTGAAGGGTTCTGGTATGGAACTGTGCCCACCTTACTGCTGGGATGCATGAAGTTAGAGAACCTAACAGGGACATGGCCTGTCTGAGGGTCACAGATGGATTATCCATTGCCCGAAGAACCTGCTCCTGTATCTTTTGTAATTTATCTAGTGGTAGCAGGCACCGCTGAGTGTCTGAATTTAGTATCAACCCTAATAATTTCTGTATTTTTAAGGGCTGGAGTCGGGATTTCTCGTAGTTTAAAATCCATCCCAGGTTTTCTAACCTGGATCTAGCTTTTTCTATCTGGGATTTACAATGACCCACCGATTTTCCTACAATCAAGAAATCGTCTAAATATGGAATGATTAAGACGTCAACCTCTCGTAAGTGAGCCATAACTTCGGCCACTAACTTTGTAAAAACCCTGGGTGCTGCTGAGAGACCAAAGGGAAGGGCTCTATACTGAAAATGACGTACTGTGCCCTCTACTGAAACTGCCACCCTCAGGAACTGCTGGAAGTCTGTATGGATAGGTACATGATAGTACGCGTCTTTCAAATCTATGACTGCCATAAAACAACCTTTAAACAATATTTTTATTGTTGTATTAATGGACTCCATTTTGAATGTATGATTAATCAAAAACTCGTTAAGGGAACGAAGGTTTATAATCGTTCTGAATGTGTTATCAGGTTTCTGGATTAGAAACAGGGGAGAGTAAAACCCTCTTCCCCTTTCAGCCTCTGGAACCTCTACCAGGACATTTTTCTGACATAGGCTCAAGACTTCCGCTTCTAAAGCCGCTTGTTCGAGATGAGAAGATCTTAAGGGGGTCAGTTTAATGGTGTCCCGTGGGATCTGGGTAAATTCCAACCTAAGCCCAGTGGATATTACCTTATGCGCCCAGTCACTATTCGTAATCTGTGACCATGCCGGGAAGAAGGATGACAGTCTACCCCCCACGGGAACCGCTAGTCATTGATTTGGTTTCTTTTGATCTCTCGACGAGCATGTAAACATATAGCCCGTACCTCGTCTCCTTCTGTCTTCCCATCTGGGTCGATCTCTAACAGGCGAAGAGTTGCGCCTTCTCCCCTGGCCAAATCTCCTTCTACCAAATGGGCGACGGTAGGACGCTGATGAAAGGTTTGGGAATCTTTTCTTGTCGTCCCCCGCCTTTTCAAGCAGCTCGTCTAGGACAGTTCCAAACAAATATTCGCCCTCACATGGAATCGCACAGAGCTTTGCTCTGGACTGGATGTCTCCCTGCCAGCACCTTAGCCACAGGGCTCTGCGAGCTTCGTTAGAGAGACCTGCTGCTCTGGCGGCCATTCTCACTGCATCCGCTGAGGCATCTGCCAGGAAGGCTGCTCCCTCTTGGATGGTCGGTAGGGCCCCAAGAATTGTCTGTCTTGATGTACCCTGTTTTAGTTGTGACTCCAACTGGTCCAACCAGACCATCATGGACCTGGCCGTGCACGTTGAAGCCACTGCTGGTCTTAAGGACCCGGCCGCCATCTCCCAGGTGTTTTTCAGGAAAGTATCAGCTTTCCTGTCTAAGGGATCTTTAAGGGATCCCATGTCCTCAAAGGGGAGCGAGGATTTTTTTGATGCCTTCGCAATGGCAGCGTCTAATTTGGGGGCTCTGTCCCAAGAACTTACTGCCGGATCGTCGAAGGGGTATCTCCTTTTGAGGGCTGGTGGTAGCGACCCTCTTTTGTCCGTTTTTTTCCACTCTCTGTGGATCAGATCCTGTATCTTTTGATTTAACGGAAAGACTCTCCGCTTCCTCTGTTCCAGCCCACAGAACATGACATCCTGCATGGATAAATGGGGCTTAGGCTCCTCTACCTCCATTGTCCCTCTGACTGCTTTGACCAGCTTGTCTACCCGGTCAAGAGGCAGACAAAATCGCCCCGAGTCCTCTTCTCCTGAGGAGGACGAGGGAGATGAAGCTTGGGAGTCTCTGCTTTTTCTCCACTCTACCGAGGAATCAGACTCCGCCGGGACCTCGCCCCTTAGACTTTGCGGCTGAGACAAGGACTTTAGGGTTTCCCTCATTTCTACCCTGACAATGTCTCTCAAACTCGCCGCTACTGCGGGCGACTCTTCTGCCACTGTCTGCTGAATACAGGGGGGGAACAATCTTTTGAGGCACGCGTCCGGTAATGGGCATGCACAGAGTGCGCATTCCCTATGCTTATTTTTACTTGTAGCTTTTTTTTCCCTACAAAAAGAAAAACACAGAAGGGGGGTCCCGTCACTGAGTGAACTTTCACGAAGATCACTTACCAGTGCCACAATCAAGTACCGGAGAACGAGGGGGATTTCTTTCGGTCGATGCTCCTGTCTGCCTGGAGGAGCTCTTACGAGTGGACTGGTCACTTTGTCCCGCATTACTGTCACGGGACCCTTTCTTTTTCTGTTTGACCTGCCGAAGGTCATCCAGGGGCGGCAGTGATGTTTGCCGCTGCTGCCCTTGCTTCTGCCGCTGCTGCTCTCAATCGCTTTCCATTACCACTGCTGCTGCACGTAGTAATGTGGCCAAGGCAAGGTACCCTGCCCAGGTCCCGCCTAAATACCCCTCCTCCGGTCAGCATTATCCATGCCGCGCCCCTCCCCCCCCCCCCTTAACGGAGCTCCCTACCCCAGCTGGCGCCCGACCCCGCGCCATCGGTGTTTCCGATGGGCGCCGCCATCTTGGAATCGCAGCGCATGCGCAGTGGCGCGCTGACCCGGAAGCGCCTCCTCCGCCCGCCCCCTGACGTCACCGCTACCCCGGAAACGCCGGAAGCCCCGCGGGACGCCCGGGAGCTCCGGAGCAGCGCCCGGTCGCAGCCCCCTGCACAGCGCTGCCAACATATCTGCGCCGCCGGAGCCGGGAATCCCCGGGGGGGGGGGTATACTTACCAGCGGCGGCTTAATTCCGGAGACGGACATCCTCCGGACGCCGCTCCCTGCTGTCCACGCCACCGCCGTGACACCCATCCTGGGCCACCGTGGCGCCTTCCAGGAGATCCGAACCAGGCCGAGGTAGGAGACCCCCTCGCTACCGGTGTCGGCTGGCCGGCCTGGGATCCAATTCTTCTGTAGGATCCCGTCCCCTCAGGAACAGAAAACCAACTGATGCGTGGGAGAGGTGCCGCCCTTTTGTATCTGTAGGTTTCCTGTTCCTATAGGGCGGATCCCCTCTCTCGTGGTGCTGTCATGGGAGTCCGAATAAATCCCTTAGGCTATGTGCACACATAGTTTTTTGGGTCTGCAGATTTTGTAGAGAAAACCGCAGTTAAATCCGCAGGACAAAAGTCCTGCGGATTTACACCTCATAATGGATGAGGTGTAAAACTGCAGCGTTTCTGCACCAAACAATTGACAGGCTGCGGTTTGTAAACCGCAGCAAAACCACGCAGAAAAATGCAGCATGTGCACAGCTTTTTTTTTATTTCCATAGGAAATAAAGGTACTGTACAACGCAGCAGAATCTGCTGCGGACCCGCAGGTGCAGAAGCGCTGCGGAACCGCACCGTGTGCACATACCCTTAGGGTATGTGCAAACTTTGCGGTTTCTGCTGCGGTTCCACAGCGTTTTTGGCTCTACAGAAACGCAGCAGATTCTGCTGCGTTGTACAGTACCTTTATTTCCTATGGAAATAAAAAAAAGCTGTGCACATGCAGCGTTTTTTCCGCGGTTTTCAAAACGCAGCATGTCAATTGTTTGGTGCAGAAACGCTGCAGTTTTACACCTCATCCATTAAGAGGAGATAAACTGCAGACAAATCGGCGGTTTTCTCTACAAAATCTGCAGAGACAAAAAAAAAAAAAAAAAAAAAAACTATGTGTGCACAATCCCTTAGGTTACAGTGTCTTGTCTTCATTTCATGTGCAATTTGAGCAGTTTTGTAGAACGTGGTTAAAATAAATCCGGTCTACAAGACTGATGGCAATAAAAAGTTTTAGAGGCAGAAATTATGGGAGTAGTTCGTTAATACCTTAAGGGTGTGTGCACACGCTGCGGAATCCGCTGCGGATTAATCCGCACGGATTTTGCAAAAACCGCAGATAATCCGCAGGTCAAAAGACCTGCGGATTATCTGCGGTTTTGCCTGCGGATTCACTATCTCCACAATGGTGGAGATAGGAACCCGCAGCGGTTTCCGCGGAAAGAATTGACATGCAATTCTTTCTGCGGATTCAAAACAGCAGCAAATCCACGCGGATTTTTCCGCAGCGTCGGCACAGCGGGTTTTTTTTCCCCCCCATTCATTTGAATGGTACTGTACACCGCAGCTAAAGCTGCTGCGGGGTTCCGCAGCGTTACGCAGCGGAATCCGCAGCGTGTGCACGTACCCTAAGGCAGCACATTCACCCAATTTATAGCCTCATAAAATATTGCAATCATATTATATGGTACTTACAATTGTTCGATTTTCTACCCAGTTTATGTACAAACAGTAAGTGTGCTGTCCCTGCAGAATTCATTCCTTGAACTCATGACCCAGCTGCTCCCTCAAATTTTGCAGTGACTCATGACTCACCCCAGAAAATCTGATCTCCTGTGTCTACATAGAGCTTAGAAAGATTCAGCCAGTCAGTTTAATGACATTTATATCAGATGTAATGGTAAAGAGAATTGGCTGGGTTGAAAAGTAAAATGAGCAATTGTAAGTACACATTGCCATATAATATGATGACTGCAATATATTAAGAAGATACAAATTTTGATGGGAGGAGGGCGGCTTTTTCAATAAGTCAGTTAAAGGGAATCAATCACCAGGTTTAGGCTTCTAAACTGAGAGCAGTATAAAATGGGGACAGACGAGGATAGCACCAAGTTACTTACTGGGCTTGCTGTGGTTGGGATATAACCAGTCTATCTACTGTAGGTCTGATAGCCTTCAATGAACAGTTCAATTTAAAAGGGAAGCCTCTTCCAAAAATATTTAGGACCACACAATTTTAACAGTTAAGCTACTTGGTCATAAATCAAGTTAGATGTTCAGAAAAGAAATTACGTTACAGACCTTGTTAACAGAACAAGCTCACTGAAGGTTTTAATTTATCACACTCTGGCCCATTTTAGTCTGCTATGTATCGAGATACACAGAGGATGTAGAAGGCACACTGTTTAAAAGTCTTACTGTAAGTATTGCAAAAATATAAAGAGGAATACAGAATACTACCAAGAAGGTGAACAAGTGAACATGGATTTTTGACAAAAGAAAAACAAACCCTCAAACTGAAACCCTATTAAATGGGTTGTCCACTACTCTGACAACCTCAATCCGTATGTTTGCTCCCAGTGCATTAACACCTATAATCCCATCTGGTGCATGTGCCGTTCTGGTGGTTGTCACTGGCTCTCCCTGGGATCACATGACATTGTTACGTCACGCGATCCCTGCAGCCGCTTCACTCTTCCCTCCTTAGGACATATCGCATACATCCAGAGAAAGTAAGCTGCTGATCTCGCTTCCTTCAGATGTGTGCGAACTCTCCAAAAGCAGGAAGCGTTAAGCAGCCACTAACTGGCCACAAGGATTGCAGGATGTAACATGCAAGCCCAGGAAGCCAACACTGACACCACTAGAACAGTGCCAGAAACATAGTGTATGAGGGCTCTTTTACTGGGAACAGAGATTGAGAAGGGGTTGTCAGTAGTGAACTATCCCTTTAGTCTTGTATGGA
The DNA here is from genome assembly GCF_039654945.1 of Dendrobates tinctorius. NCBI lineage: Eukaryota > Metazoa > Chordata > Amphibia > Anura > Dendrobatidae > Dendrobates > Dendrobates tinctorius. Next base: position 295,764 of record NW_027361791.1, on the reverse strand, counting down.
TTGACCAAGCTTCCACAGTCACCATTATATTTGTTGGCACCAGTCTTCTCAGAAACACTACAGGTCCCAGCTACTGTATCTTAAATTAGACTAAGTAGTTACCTCCATCCAGAGAACCCAATGGCATACACCGAGGTACAGTAATAGCCCATACAACACCAGGGCTGTGGAGTCCGTCTGTATAAAATGGGCCGACTCCTAAAATATATTTGGTACAGTAGTACAACACAGGATGTGCTGTAAATGCTTTCATAATTTGGAAAGTTCTGAGACGTCCCATAAACGAATGTTCCTGATCTATGGATCTCTGCATTTAGTGGAGATGAATCTGTGCTGCACTTTATGTACCGTACATGCTCAGTAGTCCAGGGCTGTGGAGCCAGAGTCCGGGGGATTGAGGAGTCGGAGGTTTGGCTTACCGACTCCACAGCCCTGTCCAGCATGGCAGGAGCTCTTTACAGGACCATATACAGTAAGTTGTAGGTTACATAGGATACAATTACAACAAATCTCAACTCAAAGAAAGGAGTGGTCAAGGCATGACCCCACCCAAATCTGTCAGACAGATGTGTAATGTAGAGACAACATTTAGCAAAGAGTAATTATAGTGCGCTGGTCCATTAGAGCAAAGGCCCTTTTACATTTAGCGATGCACCAGCGATCCAACCAGCGATCCGACCCGGTCAGGATCGCTGGTGCATCGCTAAATGATCGCTAGTGAGCTTTCATACAGAAAGATCTCACAGCGATGCAGCAGCGACGCAGCGCACGATACTCACCTTTCACACACAGCGATCCTGCGTCCTCCCGCCCGCCTCCACGCGTCGCTGGACGTCACAGCAGGAAGTCTCAGCAGGAAGCGCCCGACGAGAAATGGAGCCGGACATTCTCGCGCGATCAGCGATGGACAGCGGGGGAGCCGGTCGCTGGTAAGTATCACACATAGCGATATCGCTAGCAATATCGCTATAACGTCACAAAACCAGTGACGTTTTAGCGATATTGCTAGCGATATTGCTTAGTGTAAAACCCCCTTAAGCGTTGAGAAATGCAATGGCATGTGGAGCCACCATCCAGCACCCGGCCTGTAGCTGCATCTCTTCACACCACACAGGAATGTAATCCTGAACAATCCCGTTAAGAACACAACAAAGCAGCTAAAATATGTAAAAGCCATAAACCCACTAACCTCATCATTGTCATTGGTGTAGATGACTTCATTTGCACATGTACCAAACACACAGGCTTGTTGGATGGATGCCACCTCCTGGGGTGATAATAAAGTGAATAACGGCCACTTCCCAAAATCCACCATGTTCTGAGAGGGATTCACCTCAGTTGTAGGTAATCTGAACACCTAAAAAAATAAAACAATTTATACCCAAGTATTGCACTAGATAACTACTAGCATGCACAGACATTTACAGAGCTTCCATACAAGTGAAGGTAAAGCTGTGCCTGAGCTCTCACCTTTCCACTGACTGCTCAGCACAACAGGATCCACACCCAATATACAGTTCTGCCATACCCAGCTTTTATAATATGCCAGGACAACCCCTTTAACATTGCAGCTTGTAGAAAGCTTACCGTAACTTACATGTTAACAGATTCCCAACCAGAGGCCTGCAGTGGTGGAACTGTCAAGCCTGTCAACATTTCGAAATGTTCTCGCTTCACCATGAGAAACATCTGTATGGTTCTCTTGGTGAAGCTGTGAGCACTTCAAAAGGTGTCGAGAATTAACCACTGTTGGACTTCTTACTGGACTGGACTATTACACTGCCATTAATGCAGGTTACCTGAAATTCCAAATTACTTATATGTTGGACCTCAACCTGCAGGCTGGAATTCTGTGATTCCCATAGTGTGGTGTCTTACAAAACCACGAGATGAGCAGTGTCTCCTCTTCACCCAGTTATCTGGATAATACCCTGCTGTGCTTATTGTTCCCAGTGTCATTTCTCAAACATTTCAGATATGTCAGTTTTAGCTATGAAGCCATTTTGCTGCATCTTTCGTATAAGATCAGATAGTGGAAACCTATCCATAGTGACCTGGGAGTTACCACTCCACTGTCCATACGTTAGGACGCTGCACAGAGATGGCATAGCTCTAGCGTGTAGCGACATCACTCCTAGACAAAAGGAAGAAACTTGGCCTGAATAATTATAATATTATATACACACACTTTTAAAAAACACTTTCAAAAAGAACAGCAGAGGTGCATAATGTATGCTCTGTGGGCATGATGACAATGTGCACAAACGGAGTCATCCCCAGCTTATGTACTCCTCTCTGACGCCAAGTGTACTCCTCCTGGCATCAGAGGAGCCCATGTCCAGAAAGCATATTCTGAGCTTCTGGACTCGAGCGCCTCTGTAGCCAGGAAGCGTACACCCAGCGTCAGACTAAGGGCCCCGTCACATAGCGACTCACCAGCGATCCCGACAAGGATATCAACGTGTCAGGATCGCTGGTGTGTCGCTACATGATCGCTGGTGAGCTGACAAACAGGCAGCTTCACCAGCTATCAGCACCAGCGACAACGAGCGGGCGCGTCGCTGTGTACCTTAGTTACCAGCGCGCTGGTGCAGGGAGCTGGTAACCAAGGTAAACAGCGGGTTCCTAAGCACCGCGCGCCGCTTAGAAACCCGCTGTTTACCTTGGATACGAGCTCGCTGATGTCCCGCCTGCGGGAGACCAAAGACCCAAAAAAAGTCCAGAGCTTTCAAGAATGATCAGCGATACCCAGCAGGGGGGCGGTCGCTGATAGATGTCACACACAGATCTCGTTGGCGAGATCGCTGTTACATCACAAAACGTGTGACTCTGCAGCGATCTCGCTAGCGAGATCTGTGTGTGACGGGGGCTTAACACCCCATCGACTAGGCAAAGCCCTCATTAGCACAGCAAACGAGGACACTATAAAGGCTTTTTTTAAAACTTCGTTTGTACAAAAATTTATACAGGGAATTTACTCAAAGTGAAGGCTGCTGGGACATAACTGGTTCCTTTAAGGGGGAGTGCGAGGAATAGAAGCATGTTACTTCTTCCAGGCAGGAGCAGAAGTTTCTCATCACTGGTGTCTGTGTGCTTGGCTGCAGTCCTATGTAAGCAGTCCCAGTGTAGAAAGAAGTCTATTGCTTTGTGCACTTTAGTGTGGTGCGTCTCTATGTGGCCATGGTGTGACCATGCAGCCACTGCAATGGGAGAGAGTGAAGCCCCCTGCACCCCCAGCTATGCCCTACATTCTGCAGCAGGATCCCAGCAATGCACAGTGATCTGCACACAGGACCGACCCAATAACCTCCCTCAGCACCTGCAGTACTACAAGTCTCAGCATTTCCTGCCATCTGACACCGCGCATAGAGACGAGCTCTTGTTACCTTGCTCACCGCGGAGACCGGCTCTGGTGCGGTTGTCTCCTCAGGATAGAGCACATATCTTGCCGGCCGCCAGTGTACACACACCGCGGGCTGGGAGCGCGGCGCTCGCTGGGGCAGCCTACGTCGGCACACGAACACCGGCCGGGGCGCGACAAATGCCATGTCACGTGGTAGCAGGACTCTACCGCACAGGAGAGGAAAAAAGGAAGCAGGGACGGAGCAGGTTAAATAACGTAAGCTGATTGGCTGTCAAACTCCAGGAAGGCGCTGATTGGTAGCTCTGTTCCCGCCCCTGACAGATAAAAGCATGTATTAGCTGCTGCCGCGAGCTCTGCTCTCAGAGTCAGCTCAGTGTAAAGTTGTGGTGCTGGGAATGCCGTCTGTGAAGCCTGGGATGTTTTGGTTGGATGCAGGGCTGCCACTAGGAATCATGGGGCCCCATACTGGTAAAATTTTTGGGGCCCCCTTGAGACTCCACCCAGGCTCCATCCCAGCCCCGCCTCCACCCCTCGAACTGTCCAAAGTCCCACCGCTTTCTCTTGGAAAAACTCCACTTCTCACCAATCACACATTAAGGCCTCTTTCACACATCAGGTTTTCGCCGTCAGGCGCGATCCGGCGCTTTTGACAGAAACCGGATCCGGCGAAATGCAATGCCGGATCCGTTTTCCCCCCATTGACTTGCATTTGCGCCGGATGGCCATGCGTTTCATCCGGTTTTCGCTGGATCCGGCAATGTGTCGCAATGTGTCGCGATCCGGCGTCTGGAAAAAACGTCTACTGTAACGTTTTTTGTCTCCGGCGAAAAAGCCGGATCCGGCGCGTCCGGCTTTTTCACACCATGAAAGCCTATGAGGGCCGCAATGCGCCGGATCCGGTTTTTTTGGTCTGAGCATGCTCAGTAGCTCTGCCCACAGGAGATATATAAAAGCAAGACAATGGGACCCTCAGCCACACCCAACATGCCACCCAAGCCAAGAACCAGGAGCAGGAGAAGGCAGCAGACATCTGCAGCAGCAGCACCATCAGCAACACCCCAAATGGAGCAGCATGCTGAACGGGAGGGGAGTCCAGAAGCAGATGAGAGACGGTAATTATCAAATCCCCCATTCCTCCAAACTAGGGCCATGGAATATCAAGATATTCATTGGCCCTTTGTTTCTCTTTATTCAACAGCCGCCAAAGAGATGCAGCAGCAGCACCAGCAGCACCACCCCAAGTGGAGCAGCATGCTGAACGGGAGGGGAGTCCAGAAGCAGATGAGAGACGGTAATTATCAAATCCCCCATTCCTCCAAACTAGGGCCATGGAATATCAAGATATTCATTGGCCCTTTGTTTCTCTTTATTCAACAGCCGCCAAAGAGATGCAGCAGCAGCAGAAATGGCATCACTGGCAGCAGCAATACCCACAGCCATGGAGTCTGGCCATCAACAGGACAGCACATCTTCTTCTGGGAGCCCTCCCTCGCATCGTCAGCGTTTGACGGTAAGTTTTTATTTCCAAAATCCATCATCTCTGTAATATATGTCTATTCATTGCCTTTTATTTCAAAACAGGATTCACAAGATGAAGAGGAGCTCCCAGAAGAAGAAGGATGGGGTGGACAGACACCTGGAGTGGGCTCACAATTGGTAAGTTTTTTGCATCAAACGCAGAAACACAACATCACACTACACACAACACATAGAAAACAATGTTCTGCAGACCACACACAGCAAACAAATGCCTACATCCAAAGACATAACATTTTTTGTTTTCTTCTCTAGTCTTCCCAATCTGGTGCTCGGCCAAGAGGTCCTCGCAGTGCCTCCCAGGGTCGTCGGCGACAGCAACGCGGCGGTCACCAGCGTGTAAGTATAAATATTTTTGCTTTGTTTTTTTGCACTTTTTATTTCATTTCTTTTGTGGAGGCTAATTATGTTATTTTTGTCTTTTTCTTTAACAGCCTTCACAGCGTGCTCCCGACTCTGACGGTGAGGATGGAGGGATTGATGTGGACCGCCTCATCGATCTCGTCAGAGAAAGGGAGCCGCTCTGGAATATGGCTGACCGCCGCCACGCTGACCTGATCATTACCCGACGACTCTGGGAGGAAATCTGTTCTCTCCTTGTGGGCCGCTGGGAGGACCTCGAAGCTCGGGCCCAGATTAAAGAGCGTAAGTATATACAGTAACGGTTGCTTGATGTAAACCAGTGTTTCCCGAACTCCAGTCCTCGTGGTCCCCACGGATCATGTGTTCAGGATTTCTATTTACTATGGAAATCCTGAAAACATGACCCCTGGGGACCATGAGGACTGGAGTTTGTGAAACACTGATGTTGTATACTAACCACTCCTTTCTCGTTTCAGGGAACAGAATTGTGAATCGGTGGCGGTCTGTGAGGGATCGTTTCAAGAAGGAGTTCAATAGAGATGCGGGCCCCGAGTGGATCTGGAGGACGCAGGAGCAAGTACAAGTACGCACAAGCCCTGTCGTTCCTCCGGGAAACAATGCTCACCAGAAGGTAAATATTACACACCACATGTGAAAAAAATGTTAGATGTAACTTTTTTTTTTTCAGCCAGGGCCATACCATGTCAGTATTTTAATTGTTATTTTTTCTCTTTATTACACAGCACGGTGAGCAGCACTCGGGAGCCTGCACGATTGGACCCTTCTGAGGCGATCCCTGAGGAGACCGGCACCGAGGGACACTTCGACCGCCCCGGTACATCTGCACCTTCCCAGCCTTCCCACACATTGGACCCATCTGTCCCATCCACCAGCACAGGAGCATCGTGGCCACCTACATTACATGAAGCTGCTGGTGAGGAGATCGCTTTCCCTTTACCCCACCCTTCTGCCCCTGCCGCCTCTAGTACACCTGCGGGTACTGGGCGGCAGCGGCAGAGGGGTCAGGAAAAGAGTTATGCGCAAGAGTTATTGCATCTGAATGCATCTTTCCAGAACTGTCTCAAAGTCTTGTCAGAGCAAATCGCCGCAGGCTTTCAGCAGATCAACTCCAGCATTCTGGAGGTGAAGACACTTCTGCAAACCATGCATTCAGAAGCAAGATCTTCGCCAAACCACACCTTTTTCAGGTCTGTTGTGGAGCGCATGGCAACACTATCTCCTACCCAGCAGATGCATGTAATGCATTCGTGCCACGGTGCTCTACAGCAGGTTACCTCCCAACCTCCACCTCCCACCACTGTAGTTCCTCCACCTGCACCCCCTCCAGCCACTTTCCATCCTCCCCCTCCTATTACATACCAGCAACCTCACCAGTACCAGACATCTCCCCACTTCCAGCAACCTGCCCCGTCCCAAACTCCTTCCCCGTCCCAAACTCCTTCCCCGTCCCAAACTCCTTCCCCGTCCCAAACTCCTTCCCCGTCCCAAACTCCTTCCCCATACAACTTTCCATCAACATCATCTGCTCCTACAGTCCCTGCCCAACCCTCCACTCCACCGCCCACCACCTCTTCTGCCTCCCACATGTCCACCCATTCTGTAGCTTTTTCCACACCTTCACCTCTAACTGTTCCTTCCCCACCACGATCCCAGTCCTCTCTCCACACACCCAGTGTCGAAGTGTCCCGCAGCCCCTCCAGCAGTATTTCCACCCCACAGTACACAGATTTGTAATGTTTTTTTGTTGTAATAAAAATGCCCATTGGGTTTAAAACCTTTATTAAAAAAGTTTTTTGCACTTTAAAAACATAAAAAAAAAAAAAATTTAAATAAGTTAAATTCGTTTCACAATGGTTGTCTGTCATTTCTTTCTGCGGCGAACTATGTTTTAAAAAAAAGGTTAAATACAGGGTATTTCAAAGGTAAAAAGGTATTCAAAACCAGGTATATAACTGTGGGTAAATTTTAGCTTTTTGCCACAGTTGTGTTCCTGGTTGTGTTTGAAGCAAAGTATTTCACCTAAAAAGTTGTGTTTATTGTTGGTGATTTCCTAACAATGTACACAACTTTTGTTAAAAGGTGAAATACTTTGCATAAAACACAACCAGGTACACACCTGTGGCCTAAAGCTAAAAATAGTAAGACCATGACAAGATAGCCAACTTTGGTTGGCAAAGGTATATACTGTTGGTCCAGAAGGTACACAAGTTTAGGGCACAAATCTTTCACACTCTGTCATCCCAGTGTACTCTGCCTTGAGGTGACATAAAGTATAGTGGAAAATTGTCCCTGAAACCGTCACAGAACTTCTAGTGGTAATATTTCCAATGACAACATCCATCTTCGCCAGTAACTTGCTCTTCTCTCCAACCTGCACTTTCTTCTCTACAACCTGTCAAAGAAGGGCTGTAGGAACATGCTATATCTAGTTTTCCAGTAGCCAATCCCGTTCGGAAGGCCACAAGGGTCAATTTTAAAAACCGGATCCGGCGTAATCCGTCGAAAAACGGATAGAAAAACGGATGAACCGGATGAGACGGATCCGGTTTTGTCTGTCAAGAACAAGACGGATCCGGCAGAAAACCGGATCCGGCACTTCAGGTTTTACAAAACATTTGCCGGATCCGGCATTCCGGCACGACGCCGGATCGCGCCTGACGCCGAAAACCTGATGTGTGAAAGTAGCCTAACAGGTCCCATCACCAGATCACACATATAGCCTGCAGCTTTTGTTTTGGCCAAAAGATTTTTTTAAGCCGCCACCATAACAGGGTAAACTCTTTTTGCCGTGCTCTATTCTACTGTAACCTATTAAATATTTAAAATATGTGATACAATTTAGGTTTTTTCTATTTTTCAATTTTTAAAATGACCAATAATATCACATACAAGGGAAAAATACCACCGCACATGTCCAGACCACATAGTGACCTATAATACCACACACAAGGAGCAAATACCGCCAGACCATGACCAGACCACATATTACCACCACAGTGACCGAATAATATCACATACAAGGAACAGCACCTCACCATGACCAGACCACATATTACCACCACAGTGACTGAATACTACAATACTGAACAGTAATAAAAAAAACACGATACTATCACCATAAGTGCCATTATACACAGGAGATCTGTACTTAGTATGCAGTGTCTGTGTACAGGTAATACAGTGATCAATGACATTATACACAAGGCCTCTATACAGTGTATAGTGTCGGTGTATAGGTGACACACTAACTCACCAGTGACGTCTCTAGGTGAAGTCCTTCATCTTTGCTTTTCATCTTTCATCCAGCACAGACCGCCATCACGTCTTGCAGCCAGGGCTCGTCTCCACAGGAAATAACAGTTACCTAGAGCTCCGCTTGCAGAACATATTACTTAATTTTCCCAACCTCTACATTACATCACATGAAGAAAAAAAGGCAACATAGTGTCACTCTACACAGTAACAGGACCGCCCTCCCCCCATTTAAAACAGTATACTCAAAAAATAAAATAAATACATCACTGCAGTAATAATATCCCTTAATTAGACCCTGTGGTAATAATATCCCCCATTCAGCCATCCGTTCTCCCATCCCGCCCTCATAAGTATCCATTCTGCCCCATATGATCTCCCCATCTTGCCCCATCTGTCTTCACCGTATCCATCCTGCCCCATGATCCTGCACGATCTATCTCCAATCCTGCCCCCAGTGTCTCCAGTCATGCCCCCATGTCTTTGATCCTGCCCCCTGGGTCTCCAATCATGTCCCATATCTCCAATCATGCCCCGTATCTCATTCTGCCCCATCCTGTGTCTCACTGTCACATTCTGCCCCCGTGCCTCACATTCTGCCCCTTCCTGTGTCTCACTGTCACATTCTGTCCCCGTGTCCATTCAGCCCCCTCCTGTGTCTCACTGTCACATTCTGTCCCCGTGCCTCACATTCTGCCCCTTCCTGTGTCTCACTGTCACATTCTGCCCCCGTGTCAATTCAGCCCCCTCCTGTGTCTCTCTGTCACATTCTGCCCCTATTGTGTCCAGCATTCTGCCCCATCGTGTCCAGCATTCTGCCCCATCATCTCCAGCATTCTGCCCCATCGTGCCCAGCAATCTGCCCCATCGTGCCCAGCATTCTGCCCCCATCATGACCAGCATTCTGCCCCCATCATGACCAGCATTCTGCCCCCATCATGACCAGCAATCTGCCCCATCGTGTCCAGCATTCTGCCCCCATCGTGTCCAGCATTCTGCCCCCATCGTGTCCAGCATTCTGCCCCCATCGTGTCCAGCAATCTTCCCCATCATATCTAGCAATCTGAACCATTGTGTCCAGCAATCTGCCCCATCGTGTCCAGCAATCTGTCCCATCGTGTCCAGCAATCTGTCCCATCGTGTCCAGCATTCTTCTCCATCGTGCCCAGCATTCTGCCCCTATCATGACCAGCAATCTGCCCCATCATGTCAAGCAATCTGCCCCATCGTGCCCAGCATTCTGCCCCATCGTGACCAGCATTCTGCCCCCATCATGACCAGCATTCTGCCCCCATCATGACCAGCATTCTGCCCCCATCATGACCAGCATTCTGCCCCCATCATGACCAGCATTCTGCCCCCATCATGACCAGCATTCTGCCCCCATCATGACCAGCATTCTGCCCCCATCATGACCAGCAATCTGCCCCATCGTGCCCAGCATTCTGCCCCATGTCCAGCAATCTGCCTCAGTGTTCATCATTCTGCCCCATGTCCAGCAATCTGCCCCATCATGTCCAGAAATCTTCCGCCATCGTGTCCAGCAATCTGCCCCATTGTGCCCAGCATTCTGCCCCTATCATGACCAGCAATCTGCCCCATCATGTCCAACAATCTGCCCCATCGTGCCCAGCATTCTGCCCCATCGTGCCCAGCATTCTGCCCCTATCATGACTAGAAATCTGCCCCATCGTGTCAAGCAATCTGCCCCATCGTGCCCAGCATTCTGCCCCCATCAAGACCAGCAATCTGCCCCATCGTGTCCAGCAATCTGCCCCATCATGCCCAGCAATCTGCCCCAGTGTTCATCATTCTGCCCCATGTCCAGCAATCTGCCCCAGCGTTCAGCATTTTGCCCATGTCCAGCATTCTTCCCCCATGTCTCTGTATCCCCCGGGCCCCCCAGATTGCCGCTCTTAAAAATTTTAAAAAATTTAAAAAAGTTCTTCTTACCTGGCCGCGGTCCAGCGGCGGGTGACGCTCGCGCTCCCTCCACACTGCAGCGCATCCCAGTCGGCGACTGACAGTGACGTCAGACGCCGGCGAGGTGCGCGCTGTGGCTGACGTCAGCTGCCAGCCTCCTATTAGCTGGCGGCTGTTAACTATTGACGTGTGGGCCGGCGGGCCCGCATTGTCAATAGCGTTTAGCTGCGGCAGCTCCGATGGCCCGGTCTACCTACCGGTAGGGGCCCGGTGACCAGAGGAGACCGGGCCCGATGCGGGCCCCCTCTGCCCACCAGGCCCCATACGCCAGTCAGGGCAGTAATGCCCTGATGGCGGCCCTGGTTGGATGAAGTGGTTATGTCTCTATAGAGTGAGGGATAACCTGTGCCAAGGTCAGGCAGAGACAGAATCAGGCCTCTGTGCAATAAGGGTGTGTGCACGATGCGGATTTTGCTGCGGTTTTGGCCGCTGCAGACCCGCAGCAGTTTTTGCTGCGGTGTACAGTACCATGATTCCCTATGGGAATCAAAAACCGCAATGCAGACGGTGCGGAATTTTCTGCGATTTTCAATCCGCAGAAAAAATTGACATGTCAATTCTGCGGATTCTGCTGCGGTTTGCCATCTCCTCCACTGAGGAGATGAAAAACCGCAGAGAAATTCTGCGGTTTCACCTGCAGATTAATCCGCAGCGTGTGCACACAGCTCTCTGCTCTGCATTTTCCTGCAAACCCATAGGGCATGAATGGAGAGGAGACCAGCGTGTGCACTAGTGATTAGTAGGGGTTATAGAGGTGCTGCGGGTGGACCCCCACTGATACAGAACTTGCCACCTACCATGTGGATAGGTGACTGCTACCAACTGGAAAAAAAGCATCAACAGCCTCAGACCAAGAGGAAAAGTCAGTACCCTTCTTGGTCTCATCAGTAAGAGGTTTGACTATGACTGAGAAGGTCTTAATGAACTTACAATAATAGCAAAACCTAAGAACCTCTATAAATCTCTAACATTAGTAGTTTGTACCCAATCAAGGATGGCCTGTACCTTCACGGAATCCATCTCCAAATCTTTAGCAGGAACCAAATGACCCAAAAACTGAATCTGCTGCACCTCAAATTGACACTTCTCTAGTTTGCCCGAGGATGCACATCTAGTTGAAGTTTGCACTGGTGTCAGTGGGTCCCTCACCCACATAGGTGTGGTCACAACCTCTGTGTTCCTTACACCCCTGCTGTTATGGAGATCTGTGGCCCATAGAGCTTAAGAGCTCATTTACTTATTAAGGAAAAAGTGAATTTCTCAGGAATAAAATATCAGATTGCAGATATCAAGGTATCAGCCTACTGAAAGATGCCAATTTTATTTGCCTAGGCAGTAGCTGCCTTGCACTGGTCACTAAAGGTGAGTTTGCTTCCCACCAGTACACCCAAGTCTTCTTCAGTGGCAGTTCTACCTAGGATTTTGCTGTACATTTTGTTTGGTATCATAAAAATATTGAAATTGCACTTTGTATGCCCTCTACAAGGTCCCTTATAAATGTATTAAAAAGATGGCCCAATACTAACCCCTGGTACCCCACTGTTAAAGGGAGCCTGTCAGATCATTGTAGCATATAAAGTGTCCCCAGAACATTGTTAGTGAAGCAATGTGCATCACTAACTCTTTTTTCCATTAAAATCGCCACTGTAATCCTTATCAAAAAGCACATTATATCGTTATCTTACCTGCTCATTTAGGCATAGGAGTGTGCTTCATTGCGTTCAGTCAAGGTTGTCCCCACCCACGCAATTTGAATGATGTCCTATGTTTTTTTTCCATTATGTGTATATAATATGTAAAATAGGGGGCAGGTCAGTGAGGGATCAGTGACCTGTCAGATGCCTTACTGGTGATTAGTTAATCAGAGCACCAGATGAAGCTTTCCCCCCCCACAGGCTGCCCCGAAGCACGGGAATATCATTAACTCAAAACTGAAAATAAAGATTAAACAACAACCACAAGATGGATTTCATCAACCAAGGTATCATTTTATCAGTATGATGGCACCAACCTGACACTGTAGGTTACTGAGCACAATCCTGCTGACGGGTTCCTTCTAAGGCCTTAACAAGAGTGGCCTGAGCTATCGCCAATCACTGATGTTAGCTGTATAAAAATGCCAGCATCTGCCCATTATGAAGCTCTTGTGCCTGCTCCACACATGCTGACTTCACTACATGCACTGATAATCATGGAGTGTTAAGAGATTTAAGGTATTTTTCGGATTATAAAACACACCCCAAATTTTGAGGAGAAAAATAGTAAAAAAAAAAAAAAATTTTTAATAAAATGATGGTGCTTATAATCCATGCGTTCTATTGCTTACCGGGGTGGTGGCTGCAGTGAAGCGGGAGTCCCAGGGTCGCTGCTGGAGGAGGCAGGAGTGGGGTGATGCTGCAGGTCACAGGCTGGGATGAGGGGGTGCTCCGATGTGCGGCGCGCTGCTGCCGGGAGTCTTCGATGGTGCCCGGCTCTGCCGACATTTTGTGACAGGCCAGAGCCCCGGCAGTTCAACGGTTTCCTGTGCGGTGGACTATGGGGGCGGTGCATGTGCAGATGGAGATCTCGGCACCAAGATCATAAACTGGCCACAACCAGGTGCTTCCCGCAAGATTTCAGGCAGAAGTGAAAAGAATTATCAGAAGAGTTGTCCAAGAGCCAATGATCACCTGTGGAGATCTATGGAAAAACTTGGAATTAGCAGGTACAATTGTTTAAAAGAAAACTATAAGTAATGCACTCCACCTCCATGACCTGTATACAAGCTCACCACACAAGCCTCCATTGCTTAGCAAAAAGCATGTTCAAGGACGTTTAAAGTTTTCTCATCAACATTTAGACAGGCTTCTAAAATACTGGGAGAATATAGTCTGTTCAGATGAGACCAAAATTGATCTCTTTGGATACCATAATGCACACCATGTTTGGAGGCCAAAAAGGCACTGCATATCATAACAGTGACGTTTAGAGGAGGGGAACATCATGGTGTGGGGCTGTTTTCTCCATGCGGCACTGGAAAACTTCATATAATTGAAGGAAGGATGAATGGACAAATGTTTTCCGAGACATTCTTGATGAAAATCTGCTACCATCTACCAGGATGATGATGAATCAAGAGTGGATATTTCAGCTAGTCAATGATCCCAAACACACAGCCAAGGAAACTTTCAATTGGCTTCAGAGAAAGAAACTAAAGCTGCTAGAATGGCCCAGCCAATCACCTGACCTGAATTAAATAGGAAATTCATGGAAGGATCTAAAGCTCAGAATTCATAGAAGGAGCCCATGGAACATTCAGGATTTGAAAAGTGTTTGCTTGGAAGAATGGGCCAAAATCACACCTGAGCAATGCATGCAACTAGTTTCTCCATATAGGAGGCGTCTTGAAGCTCATCACCAACAAAGGCTTATGTACGAAGTATTTCATATTTTTCAGTTATCGTGTTCAATACTTTTTCCCTGTGTCATTTTTCATTATTACACATAACTTAATTTATGGACAGCTATGGTTTGATTTCTTTGCTTGTGTAATTTGGATGGGTTGTTACCGACATCTGGTGAGTATTTCATGTCAAAAGCAGCACCATTGTCATGGTATGCCTAGGTTACTTTAGGCAAAAACCCTGGGACCCCTGCGAAGTCCCTCAGACTAGGGGAACCCTGTCTGTCCCTCTACCCAGGGTTTACACTGAAGGTGTGCCTGCCTGAGCCTCCACCCTGTCCCTGTCTCCTGTCCAGCCCTAAGCTGAACCCACCTCCCTCCACCCAGTGAGGGGACCTGACACCAGACCCCACAAATACGTATGGACAGGGGTAAAAGAAACACCACACAGTTAATACACAAGGGAATACAATAATGTGCAAGGGCAACCAAATATATATATATAACAGATTGGAGAAAGAACCACTGAGGGATATACTGCACCAGATATCAGACGCTCCAACACCACCACTGCTGACCGGTATTGCTAGCACTAGGCTAAAGCTATAGTCGGCGACGCCCATAGTCAGGACGAACTATTTAAAGACCAAGGGCGTGGCCCAGCCCTCAGCCAGCATGACAACCTGGTTAACCCTATCCCGACTGGAACAGAATACCCAACAGGGTATTACCGCTGTCTGCCGGACACCCTGGTGTGAACAGTGTCCGACATGACAGTACCCCGCCTTCTACGAGGGACCTCCGGAACCTCACCATGTCGAGGACCTGGCTTGTCCGGATGGCGACGATGGAACATAGTAACCAGTCGATCAGCATGAATGTCAGAGGCCGGCACCCATGTCCTCTCCTCAGGACCATAGCCACGCCAGTGGACCAGGTACTGTAGAGTGCGACGCACAACCCTAGAGTCCACCACTTTGGACACCTCAAATTCCAACGAGCCATCCACCAAGACGGGAGGTGGTGGCCCGGGGGAACCATCCACCAAACCCACGACCTTCTTTAGCAATGCTTTGTGAAATACATTATGAATCTTATACACAGCCGGCAACTCCAAACGAAATGCCACGGGGTTGATCACTGCGGAGATTCTAAATGGGCCAATGAACCTGGAACCCAACTTAAGTGATGGTATCTTGAGCTTAATGTTCCTAGTAGATAACCACACCCAATCACCCACACACAGGTCCGGACCTGGCACACGTCTGCAGTCAGCCACCCGTTTGTACCTGGAACCCACCTTCAACAAGCGCTGCTTGACTCTCCTCCAAACAGACGACAATTGAGCTCCCAACTGGTCCTCCTCAGGGACGCCAACTGAGCACCCCCGATGCAAGGTGCAAAATTGAGGATGTTGACCATACACACAAAAAAAAAGGAGATTCCCCAGACGATTCCTGGCAATGGTTGTTTATTGCGAATTCTGCCAGAGGAAGAAACGCTGACCACTCTTCCTGATTGTCGGAAATAAAGCAGCGCAAGTATTGCTCCAGGTTTTGGTTCATCCGCTCAGTCTGTCCATTCGACTGAGGGTGGAAAGCCGATGAATGAGATAATTTGATTCCAAGGCGAGAACAAAAAGCTCTCCAAAACTTTGCCACAAACTGCGTACCTTGATCAGACACAATGTCAGACGGGACACCATGAAGTCTGACCACCTCGCGAATAAATATCTGAGCAAGAGTCTTAGCATTGGGCAAAGACGGTAAAGCAACGAAATGTGACATTTTGGAGAACCTATCAACAATTACCAAAATGACCGAGTTCCCTGCCGAGGCGGGCAAGTCAGTAATAAAATCCATGGAAATCTCAGTCCATGGCTTACTGGGCACCCCGAGAGGCTGCAAGCTACCAGCGGGACAGGAACGAGGAGTCTTGGCCCGTGCGCACGTGGTACAGGCAGCCACATATGAGGCCACATCCTGCCGGATTTTAGGCCACCAAAAACGACGCGATACCAGTTCCAGAGTGCTCTTTACCCCTGGATGACCTGCCAGTACCGTGTCGTGATGTTCGCCGGCCCAACACTCTAGAGCGTAGATGTAGCGGCACAAAAGATTTATTAGCAGGCAACCCCGGCGGTACCACCTCCTGAGCCTCCGCAATCTCTGCCTCAATCTCTGTCGTGATGGCAGATACCACCACACCCTTTTGGAGAATAGGCACCGGCTCTTCACATAACTCTCCACCAGGAAAACACCTGGATAAAGCGTCTGCCTTAACATTCTTCGACCCAGGTCGATAGGTAACAATGAAGTTAAACCGGGTGAAGAATAATGCCCAGCGAGCCTGTCTGGAGGACAGGCGCTTAGCAGATTCTAAATAAAGCAAATTCTTATGGTCGGTTATCACAGTAATCTGATGAACAGCCCCCTCCAAGAAGTGTCGCCACTCCTCAAATGCCAATTTGATGGCCAATAATTCCCTGTTGCCAATATCATAATTACGCTCCGCAGGCGACAGCTTCTTGGAGAAGAAGGCACACGGATGCAACTTGGCCCAAGATGGGCCCTGAGACAGTACAGCCCCCACTCCAACCTCCGACGCATCCACCTCCACGACAAACGGTAAGGAGACATCGGGCTGCACCAGAATGGGCGCTGAGGCAAAACTATTCTTGAGGAATTCAAACGCCTGTACAGCAGGCTCAGACCAGTCAGAAAAGTCGGTACCCTTCTTAGTCATGTCAGTCAGTGGTTTGGCAATCATAGAGAAGTTCTTAATAAATTTCCTATAGTAATTGGAGAAGCAAAGAAATCGCTGAAGCGCCTTAAGATTATCAGGCCGATCCCAATGTAGTACCGCCTGCACCTTTGCGGTGTCCATCTTAAAACCTGAGGCGGAGATTATATAACCCAAGAACGGTAGCTCCTGTATGAAAAACACACATTTTTCAAGCTTGACATAGAGCCTGTTCTCTCTGAGCAACTGCAGAACCTGTCTAACATGCTCTATATGTGTATCATGGTCGCGAGAGAAAATGAGAATGTCGTCAAGATAAATTATAACGAACCTCCCCAACAGCTGAGAGAAGACATCATTGATGAAGTGTTGAAAGACCGCCGGTGCCATAGTCAACCCAAACGGCATTACCAAACTCTCAAAGTGACCCTCAGGGGTATTGAACGCCGTCTTTCACTCATCCCCCTGACGGACTCTTATAAGATTGTACGCCCCCCTGAGGTCCAGTTTGGAGAACCACCTGGCACCAACCACTTGGTTGAATAAATCGGGTATAAGTGGCATAGGGTAAGGATCACGGACCGTAATCTGGTTGAGTTCTCTGAAATCCAGACACGGGCGTAAACCGCCATCCTTCTTTTTAACAAAGAAGAAGCCAGCAGCCAGAGGAGAAGAGGAAGGTCTAATATGACCCTTGCTCAGGCTATCCGCAATGTATTCCTTGAGAGCTAGCCTCTCGGGACCTGAGATATTAAACATTCTAGCTTTAGGTAACTTGGCCCCTGGTTTCAACCTAATAGCACAGTCATAGGGGTGATGCGGTGGTAGTTCTGAACAACCCTTCTCAGAAAATACATCCGCATAGTCCAACAACGGCTCCGGGATACTGGGGGTCAAAGCGGAAATACATGTAGCCAGGCACCTCTCCTGACACTCCCTGCTCCACTGAATTATGTCCTGGGTCTTCCAATCAATAACAGGATTATGCATTGACAACCATGGAAAGTCCAGAACCATCTGAGCCGGTAAGTTACTAAGCACCTTACAAGTTACCCGCTCTGAGTGTAATACTCCGATGTGGAGTTGTATATCCAACACACACTCTGTGATCTCCCCTTGAGACAACGGGGAAGCATTGATGGTAACCACCCGGATGGGGTTCGGCAATTTCTCCACCGGAAATCCCGCTGTATGCGCGAACCTCTCATCAATGAGATTGGCAGCTGAGCCACTATCAATAAATACTGTAATAGAGAGCATTTGCCCCCCAAGTACCACGCTAGCAGGGAGCATACACTGGGAAACCATGACGGAGGATACACAAAGGCTCAGACTAGACTCCTCCAAACCCTCTGAGCCTATCAGTTTTCCGCCGGCGCGCCCTTCTTAGGTACCAGGGGGCAAGCGTTAATAAAATGTCCTCCTTTGCCACAAAAAAAACAGAGCCCCTGCCTTCTGTGCCAAGGACGTTTAGGCTTGTTACTCGGTGACTGTGCTATACCAGCGATCTGCATGGGTTCCACGGATTCATCCGCGGCAACCTCACCGACCACTCCCCCACCTCCCGGAGGCAACAAAACCAGCGCCCCCTGACGGAGACGGCGGTCTATGCGTACTACAAGTGCCATCGCAGCCTCCAGAGAGGCGGGAGTCTCGTACATTAGGAGAGTCTGTTTAACCCTTCCAGAAACCCCATGCAAAAATTGACTTCTAAGCGCAGGGTCATTCCACTGCGTGTCCACCGCCCAGCGCCGGAATTCCGTGCAGTAATCCTCAGCTGGTCGATCACCCTGTAGCAGTGAGCGTATCTTAGACTCTGCTAAGTTTAATCTATCCGGATCGTCATAGATCAAACCCAGAGCAGAGAAAAAAAAATCTACAGATTCAAATGCCGGTGAGTCTGAAGGGAGTGAAAAGGCCCAAGCCTGTGGATCACCACTCAGCAAAGAAATCACCAAGCCCACGCGTTGAGCCTCATTACCTGAGGAATGTGGACGCATACGGAAATACAATTTGCATGATTCACGAAACACCGTGAACTTACCACGATCACCAGCAAATCGTTCAGGAAGGGGAAACTTGGGCTCAGCTGCCCTGGCTGCAGCCTCAGCAGGTACTGCAGGAGCTGACAGGCCTTGTTGCTGGACCGCCCCCCTGAGTTCAGTGACCTGTATGGATAGAGCCTCCAGCTGCTTGGTTAGGGAAAGTATAGGATCCATAGTAAGTAACCCCTATATTCCCTATCTATACCTTCTTTTTTTTTTCTCTCACTTTATTATTTGGGCCGACTATAATGTCATGGTATGCCTAGGTTACTTTTGGCAAAAACCCTGGGACCCCTGCGAAGTCCCTCAGACTAGGGGAACCCTGTCTGTCCCTCTACCCAGGGTTTACACTGAAGGTGTGCCTGCCTGAGCCTCCACCCTGTCCCTGTCTCCTGTCCAGCCCTAAGCTGAACCCACCTCCCTCCACCCAGTGAGGGGACCAGACACCAGACCCCACAAATACGTATGGACAGGGGTAAAAGAAACACCACACAGTTAATACACAAGGGAATACAATAATGTGCAAGGGCAACCAAATATATATATAACAGAGTGGAGAAAGAACCACTGAGGGATATACTGCACCAGATATCAGACGCTCCAACACCACCACTGCTGACCGGTATTGCTAGCACTAGGCTAAAGCTATAGTCGGCGACGCCCATAGTCAGGACGAACTATTTAAAGACCAAGGGCGTGGCCCAGCCCTCAGCCAGCATGACAACCTGGTTAACCCTATCCCGACTGGAACAGAATACCCAACAGGGTATTACCGCTGTCTGCCGGACACCCTGGTGTGAACAGTGTCCGACATGACAACCATGGAATTAATGGTGTTATATACTGTAAATAATAAGCACCTTTAGAAAAACATTTACCGTATTTTCTGGCGTATAAGACAACTTTTTAACCCCTGAAAATCTTTTCAAAAGTTGGGGGTCGTCTTATACGGCATGAGCGGAGCTCTGCGGTTGCCCCATATGGTGCAGGGAGCAGTCCCGATGACGAGGTGCCTCACTGGGAAGGTGTAAGTGAATCAAGCCCACCCTTGTATCCTATTACCTCCTTTTACCCGTCCGGCTCGCCCTTCTCTGCCTCTCAAGTCTCCGGAGGATGGAAATGAAGCCGCTCCTTCTCTTTCACCCGTCTGGCCTGCCCTTCTCTGCCTTTCAAACCTCGCAGGGATGGAAGTGAAGCGGCGAAGGCGCCGCTACACGTCCATCCTTTTGAGATTTGAAAGGCAGAGAAGGGCGGGCTGGACTGGTGAAAGAAGGAGGTAATAGGATACAAGGGCGGGCTTGATTCACTTACATCTTCCAGGTGAGGCACCTCGTCATCGGGACCTCTCCCCGCACCATATGCGGCGACCGCAGAGCTCTGCATATGCCGTATAAGACGACACACCGTGTAGAAGATGAACCCCGACTTGTACGGAGAGTATATCCCAAATTCTATATTTTTAATGGAAAAGTTGGGGGTCGTCTTATACGCCGGAAATATACGGTACTTAGAAAATTGGTGATGTGTTCAATGGTAATTTCACCCAATGTATGTGGTATCTTCATGTCTGTAAAAGTCTGATCTGATCAAAATATAAAATTAAGGCTAGTTTCACATTAGCGTTTACGGCCGCAGCATCGGGCTGCGCACGGCCGCTGCCAAGCCCCGCCCCCAGCCGCGCCTCCGCCGGTAGGTCTGCCTACGGATGCATGACGCTGCATGCGTCCTGCGTCCCCTATCTTTAGCACTGGGGATGCAGGCCATGCGCAGTATGCGTTTGGCGGCACATGCGTCCTGTTGATGCTGCGCCGACCAGCGCCAAACGCAGCAGGTTGCAATTTGGTGCGCTTGGCGCAGCGTCAAAAGGACGCATGCGCCGCCAAACGCATACTGCGCACGGCCTGCGTCCCCAGTGCTAAAGATAGGGGACGCAGGACGCATGCAGCGTCATGTGTCCGTAGGCTGAGCTACCGGCGGAGGCGCGGCAGGGGGCGGGGCTTAGCGGCGGCCGTAAACGCTAATGTGAAACTATCCATACCAAGAGAAAAAAAAAGAGCCAAAGTGTCTTAAGGAAAATATAAAATTTTATTTCATAAAAAATTCATAATATTTTATTATAAATACATAGATACCAGTTAGAGTTCAGAGAAGGAGACTAACCCCAAAATACCACCGTGCCTCTCACGTATGTAACAAACCTGATATTTAATCAATATTAGTAAGGTAAGCTAAAACAGGTCAGGCCAGATGGTGTTAAGTACACAAAAATCAGAGAAAGGATAGCGCTGAACACACCAAGCGTTCACTAGAATAAAGCGCTCAGTAAACCGTAAATCAATAAAGTGAACTAAAGCAAGTCAGACCAGACAGTATTAAGTGCAATAGGATCACAGTAGAGGTAGCGCTGGACGCACTCAGCGTTCACTACAATCAAGCACTCAGTGAGCCATAGAGCAGACTGTCAAGCTTACCAGAGAGGGACAGCAGGCACCGAAGGGAAGGTGTGAAGCTCCCCGACGCGCGTTTCGTGGCCAAGCAGGGCCGCTTTCTCAAGGGGAAGTGACGGAGGATCCGAACAGGACCTTCAAGTAACCCCATGACCTAGGTCACATGATTATATGTGACCAATGGCGGTGAACCAAACGGCGCATGCGCAATGTGCCGAAGGCGCCTCTGCATGCATCAGAGGCGTCACTTGCACGGAATCTACCACAGGGATTAACCCTGTGTGAGGTACCCACAACGTAGAGACACCCCAACACAGACAGAGCCCTGACGGAAACACTGCCATGCGCACCGTCACCATCATATAATTGGGACATAGAATGGGAAATGATATATAAGGAAAGGAAGAAGGAGGGAAATATGCTCAGGCTTACATTAGCTGCGGTCATCAGACATAAATAGTATCAATACATTACAAAATATCAGCAATACAAATGCAATGCAATTTAAATAATGTAAAACAGTCACAGACAATAAGAGCTAGTGCAAATATGACAATAATCCCACAAAAGATCATAAATGGAATGTCTGTATCCTCCGCATAGAAAGATCCAAAATCCTTTATATTCAGATGGTTAATTCAGAGTCCCACCAGGGCTAAATGAATGGAAATGTGGGGACATCAAGATAATCACTGGTAATGGAAAAAACAATAAAATAAAAACAAGTTAAAAACATAGGATTAAAAAAAAACACACATTCACACACCCTCGGAATCGGGGATAGATTAGTGTGGGTGGGAAAAAAACGGGGAATACAGAGGACGCCGCAAGGATTGAGGGAAGCTGATTTTTACAGAAATGGGGCAAAACTTAAAGATTCATTCAAACCATTAGGTGCAACCGTGTCGAGCAATACAATCCACCTGGCTTCCGTTTGGGCGAGAAGTTTTTAATTATCTCCACCTCTGATCCCAAGGTGGAGGGCCTCAATGCCTCTGACACTTAATAGCTTGGCATCGCAATTGTGATGGACCCTAAAGTGCCGAGGAATCGCCTTCAATTCTCTCTCATCCGTCACTGTCCTTGCTGCGCCAATATCCCGCACATGCTCCCGAACCCTAACCCGGAGCTCCCTAGTAGTGAGACCAACGTAGATATTGGGGCACGGACAGATGGCATAATATATAACATTAGTAGTCCCACAAGAAATACGTTGTCTGATAGAAAAGTCTCTGGAGCCATCTGCAGAGGAGAACATAGAGCAGCGCAGGACATTGGCGCAAGCCACGCAGTGACCACATGGAAAACAGCCGACCTGTGGGGTGTACGTACCCAAAAAGGTATTAGGAGCTTGAGTGTAATGGCTTTTTAATAGGAGATCTCCAAGATTTTTAGATCTCCTAGATGTCATACTGGGAAAGGTACCTAAAACAGACCCCAGGGTCGGGTCAGATTCCAAGATTGGCCAGTGTTTTTTGAGGACGGTGCGTTTATTTTCCCACTCATGGTTGAAGGTGGAGATAAACCTTATAGGGCCCTCAAAATCTACCCTGGTATTTCTTTTTGTGGGATTCAAAAGATGATTACGAGGAGTTTTTCTTGCTCGGTTGTACCCAGTTTTCACACATCTGCGGCTATATCCGCGTGTGTGAAATCGATCTTTAAGATCCGAGGCCTGTGCCTCGAATCTGGTGTCTGTGGAGCAGATTCGTCTCATCCTTAGGAACTGTCCAACCGGGACAGCCCTAATGGTGGCCGGATCATGTGCTGAGGACGCGTGTAACAATGAATTGACTGATGTTGGTTTCCTGAAGACATCCGTCTGGATACGTCGATCAAGGTCGACCTCCAGACGGATGTCCAGGAAATCAATTGTAGAGTTGTTAAAAGTATACGTAAGTCGTATGTTAAATTTGTTGTCATTAAGCGTCTTCATGAAATCATCGAGCCGGTGCGGCCCCCCATCCCACAACAACAATATGTCATAAATATAGCGATACCAGCACAGAACATGGGAGGCGGCCTGTGGGCACCGTCGCCAAAAATGAATCTCTCCCAGGCGCCCAGAAAGAGATTAGCGTACGAGGGCGCACAGGCCGCGCCAATGGCCGTGCCGCGCCTCTGTAAGTAGAAAACATCCTTGAAGACAAGTTGTGGTGTGGGTGAGGATATAGCGCACCAGCTCAATGATCAGCTCACACAGAGGGCTGTCCAGGTCGGAGGCCCCCAGGAAGAGACGAACCGCATCCACACCCTAGGAATGATCGATGCAAGTATATAAACTGGTCACAACCTCTGTGTTCCTTACACCCCTGCTGTTATGGAGATCTGTGGCCCATAGATCTTAAGAGCTCATTTACTTATTAACCCCTTCACTACCAAGGGTGGTTTGCACGTTAACTCCCGGGCTAATTTTTACAATTCTGACCACTGTACCTTTATGAGGTCATAACTCTGGAACGCTTCCATGGATCCCGGTGATTCTGACATTGTTTTCTCGTGACATATTGTACTTCATGTTAGTGGTAAAATTGCATTCAAATAACTTGTGTTTATTTGTGAAAAAAATGGAAATTTGGCGAAAATTTTGAAAATTTTGCAATTTTCCAACTTTGAATTTTTATGCCCTTAAATCACAGCGATACGGCACACAAAAAACTTAATACATAACATTTCCCACATGTTTACTTTACATCAGCACAATTTTGGAACCAAAATTTTTTTTTGTTAGGAAGTTATAAGGGTTAAAAATTGACCAGCGATTTCTCATTTTTGCAACACCATTTTATTTTTAGTGACCACATCACATTTGAAGCCACTTTGAGGGGTCTATATGATAGAAAATACCCAAACTGACACCATTCTAAAAACTGCACCCCTTAAGGTGCTTAAAACCACATTCAAGAAGTTTATTAACCCTTTAGGTGCATCACAGGAATTTTTTGAATATTAAAAATAAAATGAACATTTAACTTTTTTTCACAAAAAAAATACTTCAGGTTCAATTTTCTTTATTTTACCAAGGGTAACAGGAGAAATTGGACTGCAAAAGTTATTGTGCAATTTATCCTGAGTACGCTGATACCTGATATGTGGGGGGGAACCACTGTTTCGGCGCATGGCAGACCTCAGTAGGGAAGGAGCGCCGTTTGACTTTTTCAATGCAAAATTGGCTGGAATTCAGTTCGGACGCCATGTCGCGTTTGGAGAGCCCCTGATGTACCTAAACAGTGGAAACCCCCCCAAGTGACCCCATTTTGGAAACTAGACCCCCCAAGGAACTTATCTAGATATGTGGTGAGAACTTTGAACCCACAAGGGCTTCACAGAAGTTTATAACGTACAGCGGTACAATTAAAAAATCATATTTTTTTTCCACAAAAATGATCTTTTTACCCCCAATTTTTATTTTTCCATGGGTAACAGGACCCTAAAAGTTATTGTGCAATTTGTCCTGAGTACGCTGATACCCCATATGTGGGTGTAAATGACTATTTGGGCGCATAGCAGAGCTCGGAAGGGAAGCAGCGCCATTTGACGTTTTTGGCTAGAATTGAGATCGGACACCATGTCGCGATTGGAAAACCCCTGATGTACCAAAACAGTGGAAACCCCCCACAAATGACACCATTTTGGAATCTAGACCCCCCAAGGAACTTATCTAGATGTGTGGTGAGAACTTTGAACCCCCAAGGGCTTCACAGAAGTTTATAACGTACAGCAGTACAATTAAAAAATCATATTTTTTCCACAAAAATGATCTTTTCACCCTCAATTCTTATTTTTCCAAAAGTAACAGGACCCTAAAAGATATTGTGCAATTTGTCCTGAGTACGCTGATACCCCACATGTGGGGGTAAACCACTATTTGGGCGCATGGCAGAGCTCGGAAGGGAAGCAGCGCCATTTGACGTTTTTGGCTGGAATTGAGATCGGACACCATGTCGCGTTAGGAAAGCCCCTGATGTACCAAAACAGTAGAAACCCCCCACAAATGACACGATTTTGGAAACTAGACCCCCCAAGGAACTTATCTACATGTGTGGTGAGCACTTTGAACCCCCCAGTGCTTCACTGAAGTTTATAACGTCCGGGCGTGAAAATAAAAAAATCGTATTTTTTCCACAAACATCATCTTTTAGTCCCCATTTTTTTATTTTCCCAAGGGTAACAGGAGAAATTGGACCCCAAAAGTTGTTGTCCAATTTGTCCTGAGTACACTGACACCCCATATGTGGGAGAAAACTACTGTATGGGGACACGTCGGGGCTCGGAAGGGAAGTAGTGACGTTTTGGAATGCAGACTTTGATGGAATGGTCTGTGGGTGTCATGTCGCCTTTGGAGAGCCCCTAATGTACCTAAACAGTGGAAACCACCCCCCAAATGATCCCATTTTGGAAACTAGACCCCCTGAGGAACTTATCTAGATGTGTGGTGAGCACTTTGAACCCCCAAGGGCTTCACAGAAGTTTATAATGCCCAGGCATGAAAATAAAAAAATTGAATTTTTTCCACAAACATGATCAATTAGTCTCCAATTTTTTTATTTTCCCAAGGGTAACAGGAGAAATTGGACCCCAAAAGTTGTTGTCCAATTTGTCCTGAGTACGCTGATACCTCATATGTGGGAGAAAACTACTGTATGGGCACACGTCGGGGCTCGGAAGGGAAGTAGTGACATTTTGGAATGCAGACTTTGATGGCATGGTCTGCGGGTGTCATGTTGCTTTTGGAGAGCCCCTGATGTACCTAAACAGTGGAAACCCCCCACAAGTGACCCCATTTTGGAAACTAGACCCCCTAATGAACTTATCTAGATGTGTGGTGAGCACTTTGAACCCCCCCAGTGCTTCACAGTAGTTTATAACGACCGGGCGTGAAAATAAAAATATCGTATTTTTTCAACAAACATCATCTTTTAGTCCCCATTTTTTTTATTTTCCCAAGGGTAACAGGAGAAATTGGACCCCAAAAGTTGTTGTCCAATTTGTCCTGAGTACGCTGACACCCCATATGTGGGAGAAAACTACTGTATGGGCACACGTCGGGGCTCGGAAGGGAAGTAGTGACGTTTTGGAATGCAGACTTTGATGGATTGGTCTGCGGGTGTCATGTGCGTTTGGAGAGCCCCTGATGTACCTAAACTATTGAAACTCCCCACAAGTGACCCCATTTTGGAAACTAGACCCCCCACAGAGCTTATCTAGATGTGTGGAGAGCACTTTGAACCCCCAAGTGCTTCACAGCCTGGGCGCCTGGGCGTGAAAATAAAAAAAACATTTTTTTCCGCAAAATTATATTTTTGCCCCCAATTTTTTATTTTCCTAAGGGTAACAGGAGAAATTGGACCCCAAAAGTTGTTTTGTAATTTGTCCTGAGTAGGCTGATACCCTACATGTGGGGGTAAAACACTGTTTGGGTGCATGGCAGAGCTTGGAAGGGAAGGAGCACCATTTGACTGTTTCAACGCAGAATTGGCTGGAATTGAGATCAGACGCCATGTTGCCTTTGGAGAGCACCTGATGTGCCCAAACAGTGGAAACCCCCCAATTATAACTCCAACCCTAACCTCAACACACTCCTAACCCTAATCTGAGCCCTAGCCCTAGCCCTAACCCTTACCCTAACCCTAGCCCTAACCCTAGCCCTAACCCTAGCCCTAACCCTACCCTAACCCTAGCCCTAGCGGGAAAATGGAAATAAATACATTTTCTTTTAGTTTTATTATTTTTCCCTAACTAAGGAGGTGATAACGGGGGGTTTGATTTACTATTTATGGCGGTGTTTATGTTTGGCAGCTGTCACACGCTAAAAGACGCTTTTTATTGTAAAAATAGTTTTTGCATCACCACATATTGAGAGCTATAATTTTTCCGTATTTTGACCCACCGAGTCATGTGAGGTCTTATTTTTTGCGGGACAAGTTGACGTTTTTATTGGTACCATTTTCGGGCACGTGACCTTTTTTGATCGCTTTTTATTCCAATTTTTGGGACGCAGAATGAACAAAAACCAGCGTTTCATGAATTTCTTTTGGGGGGGTGCGTTTACACCGTTCCGCGTGCGGTAAAATTGATAAAGCGGTTTTATTCTTCGGGTCAGTACGGTTACAGCGATACCTCATTTAGGTCGTTTTTTTATGTTTTGTCGGTTTTTTGCAATGAAAACAATTTTATATAAAAAATAATTATTTTTGTATCGCTTTATTCTGCGAGCTATAACTTTTTTATTTTTTTGCGGATGATGCTGTATGGTGGCTCGTTTTTTGCGGGACAAGATGACGTTTTCAGCGGTACCATGGATATTTATATGCATCTTTTTGATCGCGCGTTATTGCACTTTTTATTCGGTGGTATGATAATAAATCATTATTTTTTGCTTCGTTTTTTATTTTTATTTTTTAAGGGGTTCGCTAAAGGGGTTAACTAATGGGACAGTTTTATAGGGCAGGTCATTATGGACGCGGCGATACCAAATATGTGTACTTTTATTGTTTTTGTTTTTTTTTATTTTGAAAAAATGGATTTATTGGGGAATATTTTTTTTTTTTTTACTAATTTATTTAGCGATTTTTTTTTAATTATTTTTAACACTTTTTTTTTTTTTTTTTACTTTATTACCTTGTCCCAGGTGGGACATCACTGTCCTGTGGCAGATCGCTGATCTGTCACATCACAGATCACTGTGACAGATCAGCAATCTGTCACAGGCACTGCTGCAGACTTCCTCATGCCTGCGCTTTGCAGGCAGTGAGGAAGTCAGCTCTCTACAGGCCCCCGAAGGCCCCCGTCGCCATCTTGGATCCGGGGGCCTGTAGGGAAGGAGCCCCCCGCAGCAGCGCTGCACATTGCGCTGCCGTGGGGGGCTCAGGGAAGCACGAAGGGAGCCCCCTCCCTGCCGATGCTTCCCTTTAACCCCCGGTACACCGCGATCGCGTTTGATCGCGGTGTACAAGGGGTTAACGTGTTGAGGGCGGTCTGTGACCGCCCCTGACACATTGTGCCGGGTGTCAGCTATGATAATTAGCTGACACCCGGCCGCGATCAGCGACGCTCACCACGTGGGCGCCGCTGATCGCTGGGACGTAATATTCCGTCCATGGTAGTTAGGTCCAGGGTCACATGGACGGAATATTACGTCCTTTGTAGGTAAGGGGTTAAGGAAAAAGTGAATTTCTCAGGAATAAAATATCAGATTGCAGATATCAAGGTATCAGCCTACTGAAAGATGCCAATTTTATTTGCCTAGGCAGTAGCTGCCTTGCACTGGTCACTAAAGGTGAGTTTGCTTCCCACCAGTACACCCAAGTCTTCTTCAGTGACAGTTCTACCTAAGATTTTGCTGTACATTTTGTTTGGTATCATAAAAATATTGAAATTGCACTCTGTATGCCCTCTACAAGGTCCCTTATAAATGTATTAAAAAGATGGCCCCCCCCACAGGCCGCCCCGGAGCACGGGAATATCATTAACTCAAAACTGAAAATAAAGATTAAACAACAACCAAAAGCTGGATTTCATCAACCAAGGTATCATTTTATCAGTATGATGGCACCAACCTGACACTGTAGGTTACTGAGCACAATCCTGCTGACGGGTTCCTTCTAAGGCCTTAACAAGAGTGGCCTGAGCTATCGCCAATCACTGATGTTAGCTGTATAAAAATGCCAGCATCTGCCCATTGTGAAGCTCTTGTGCCTGCTCCACACATACTGACTTCACTACATGCACTGATAATCATGGAGTGTTAAGAGATTTAAGGTATTTTTCGGATTATAAAACACACCCCAAATTTTGAGGAGAAAAATCATAAAAAATTTTTTTTTAATGAAATGATGGTGCTTATAATCCATGCGTTCTATTGCTTACTGGGGTGGTGGCTGCAGTGAAGCGGGAGTCCCAGGGTCGCTGCTGGAGGAGGCAAGAGTGGGGTGATGCTGCAGGTCACAGGCTGGGATGAGGGGGTGCTCCGATGTGCGGCGCGCTGCTGCCGGGAGTCTTCAATGGTGCCCGGCTCTGCCGACATTTTGTGACAGGCCAGAGCCCTGGCAGTTCAACGGTTTCCTGTGCAGTGGACTATGGGGGCGGTGCATGCGCAGATGGAGATCTCGGCACCAAGATCATAAACTGGCCACAACCAGGTGCTTCCCGCAAGATTTCAGACAGAAGTGAAAATTATCAGAAGAGTTGTCCAAGAGCCAATGATCACCTGTGGAGATCTATGGAAAATCTTGGAATTAGCAGGTTCAATTGTTTCAAAGAAAACTATAAGTAATGCACTCCACCTCCATGACCTGTATACAAGCTCACCACACAAGCCTCCATTGCTTAGCAAAAAGCATGTTCAAGGACGTTTAAAGTTTTCTCAACAACATTTAGACAGGCTCGTGAAATACTGGGAGAATATAGTTTGTTCAGATGAGACCAAAATTGATCTCTTTGGATACCATAATGCACATCATGTTTGGAGGCCAAAAAGGCACTGCATATCATAACAGTGACGTTTAGAGGAGGGGAACCTCATGGTGTGGGGCTGTTTTCTCCATGCGGCACTGGAAAACTTCATATAATTGAAGGAAGGATGAATGGACAAATGTTTTCCGAGACATTCTTGATGAAAATCTGCTACCATCTAACAGGATGATGATGAATCAAGAGTGGATATTTCATCTAGTCAATGATCCCAAACACACAGCCAAGGAAACTCTCAATTGGCTTCAGAGAAAGAAAATAAAGCTGCTAGAATGGCCCAGCCAATCACCTGACCTGAATTAAATAGGAAATTCATGGAAGGATCTCAAGCTCAGAATTCATAGAAGTAGCCCATGGAACATTCAGGATTTGAAAAGTGTTTGCTTGGAAGAATGGGCCAAAATCACACCTGAGCAATGCATGCAACTAGTTTCTCCATACAGGAGGCGTCTTGAAGCTATCATCACCAACAAAGGCTTATGTACGAAGTATTTCATATTTTTCAGTTATCGTGTTCAATACTTTTTCCCTGTGTCATTTTTCATTATTACACATAACTTAATTTATGGACAGCTATAGTTTGATTTCTTTGCTTGTGTAATTTGGATGGGTCGTTACCGACATCTGGTGAGTATTTCATGTCAAAAGCAGCACCATGGAATTAATGGTGTTATATACTGTAAATAATAAGCACCTTTAGAAAAACATTTACCGTATTTTCTGGCGTATAAGACAACTTTTTAACCCCTGAAAATCTTTTCAAAAGTTGGGGGTCGTCTTATACGGCATGAGCGGAGCTCTGCGGTTGCCACATATGGTGCAGGGAGCAGTCCCGATGACGAGGTGCCTCACTGGGAAGGTGTAAGTGAATCAAGCCCACCCTTGTATCCTATTACCTCCTTTTACCCGTCCGGCTCGCCCTTCTCTGCCTCTCAAGTCTCCGGAGGATGGAAATGAAGCCGCTCCTTCTTTTCACCCGTCTGGCCTGCCCTTCTCTGCCTTTCAAACCTCGCAGGGATGGAAGTGAAGCAGCGCAGGCGCCGCTACACGTCCATCCTTTTGAGATTTGAAAGGCAGAGAAGGGCGGGCTGGACTGGTGATAGAAGGAGATAATAGGATACAAGAGCGGGCTTGATTCACTTACATCTTCCAGGTGAGGCACCTCATCATCGGGACCTCTCCCCGCACCATATGCGGCGACCGCAGAGCTCTGCATATGCCGTATAAGACGACACACCGTGTAGAAGATGAACTCCAACTTATACGGAGAGTATACCCCAAATTCTATATTTTAAATGGAAAAGTTGGGGGTCGTCTTATACGCCGGAAAATACGTTACTTAGAAAATTGGTGATGTGTTCAATGGTAATTTCACCCAATGTATGTGGTATCTTCATGTCTGTAAAAGTCTGATTTGATCAAAATATGAAATTAAGGCTAATTTCACATTAGCGTTTACGGCCGCAGCATCGGGCTGTGCACAGCCGCCGCTAAGCCCCGCCCCCTGCCGCGCCTCCGCCAGTAGCTCCGCATATGAACGTATGACGCTGCATGCGTCCTGCGTCCCCTATCTTTAGCACTGTGGATGCAGGCCATGCGCAGTATGCCTTTGGCGGCACATGCGTCCTGTTGACGCTGCGCCGACCAGCGCCAAACGCAACAGGTTGCAATTTGGTGCGCTCGGCGCAGCGTCAAAAGGATGCATGCGCCGTCAAACGCATACTGCGCACGGCCTGCATCCCCAGTGCTAAAGATAGGGGACGCAGGACGCATGTAGCGGAGCTACCGGCGGAGGCGTGGCAGGGGGCGGGGCTTAGCGGCGGCCGTAAACGCTATTGTGAAACTAGCCTAATTAGTCCAAAAAGCAATGTGTACCAGTTCCCCGGCTGTTGACAGGGTTAATCCAGGGCACGGACTCTACCTCTATGTAGCATTCCAATGTGGATCCAAAAAAGCATCATAGTCCAGCCACATGCATAAAGCATAACATCTTCTTTATTGAGTACTAAGTGAAACATGTAACTAACTAACATCACAAATGAGATACAGAGCTTATGCATTAGCTACGCCTGCTTGGTATCCCTGAGATCATACTGACCTGGAGAATCATTTTGCCAGGTCATTTTTCTGTATAATTACTGCAGTAAAAGCAAAACCCCAAAAACATTTGGGGAATTGTGCTTTTTTTTTATTTTTTTTTTGCATTTTCGGGGCACTTGGCGTTTTTTTTCTTGTTTTTCATTTCATCCATCATATGATAAAATGAATCGCGTCTTTAAAAACTACAACTCACCCCACAGAAAATAATACAACTATATCAAGGGAAAAATTAAAAGTTATGCTTCCTGGAAGAAGGGGAGGAAAAAAAATTATGTCACAATAACAGTAAATTGCCATGTCGGGAAGGGGTTATTGGCGTTGTACTATCTTTCTATTATCTTTTGTATGAGGTTAGGGAATTTATTGGTATTTTTATTGGTAAATTTTGTCTGATCCTATGTTTTTATGCCACACTTTTCAGGGTAGTCAGGAGATGTTCATTGTGATTGTTTTCTGTGCGGAACATACAGGACGCGGCTTCAGCATCCTGTTTCCTCTGGCGATCACATGTTTAATGTAGGAACAGACGCTTTAGACCTGGCAGGGCGCGCATTCATTCTCTGTTTATGGAAGAAAATCATATCAGCAGAAAACGTGTTACAGAAACAAAAACAAATTTTGTGCTAAGCTTCTCATTTTCGTAAATTTCAAAAGCCATTATGCTATACACACTTCATATGTTCCACATCAACTTGCTTTAATGCGATTTAGTGCAGCCTTTTTCTTTATTTGCTATGTGAGTTGTTTTTGGCATGCACTAGTTCAGACTAGTTCTTTGTTCAGTCAGTTTTCCATTACTTACTGTGTTCAATTGTAAAACAAAAAAAAAATCATACTCACCAAACACCTAATCCCCGACGCCCGCGTCTCCTGCAGCAAAAATATAATAAACCAACATATACATTACTTACCTTTCCGCCATAGTACATTTAATAAGGAGTGTCCCATGGCGGTCTCACGTGTAGAACAGTCACATCGGGAGATGTGACTGCTCTACCTGGCCGCCGGTGATACACTGCGGGAGGATTACCTCCTGTCAGTGCATCACTGCGCCGCCATGAGAGGTCACGAGTTTGTGCTGTCACTTGCGGCACCGCTGCGTGAGAAAACTCTCATGCAGTGATGCCGTGAGCGCACGAACTCCGGTAAACTCTCAGTGATACACTGCAGGAGCTATTATTTCCTGTCAGTGTATCATCGGAGGCTGGGGAGAGCAGTCACGTCTCTTGATGTGACTGTTCTACACATGTGATCGCCGTGGGACACTCACTAAATGGTCTACGTTGGACAGGGAGTATATATGTTGGTTTATTATTTTATTTTTGTTGCAGGAGATCGAGGGAGTCGGGGATTAGGCGATGCAGTAAGTATGGTAAATTAATTTTCAATAAAGGAGCCTGTGATTATTTCAATTAAAGAACTTTATTCTGGCTGTGTCTTTATTTACCATATAACTATAGGATTAGTAATGGATAAGTGTCTTATTGACGCTTCTCCATTATTAATCCGTGGGCTTGATGTCACCGGACAATACACAGGTGACATCAACCCTACAAATATTATCCCACTTGCCACCGCTACAGGGCAAGTGGGAAGAACAAGGCTAAGTGCTAGAATTGGCGCATCTATAAGATGCGCCATTTCTGGGGCGACTGAGAGCTGATGTTTTTAGCCCTTTCCCAGGCTGTTAATATCATCCCACAGCTGTCTGCCTAGCCTTTGCTGGTACGATTTTATAGGAGGGCCCCATGTCATTTTTTTCTGGGTTTCCCCTGTAAACTAGCCAGTAAAGGCTAAGCAGACATCTGGGAGCTGTTATTAACAGCCTGGAAACCTTTATGGCCATTGGTTCCTTCCAAGAATATTAACATCAGCCCTCAATAATTGGATTTCCCTCTGCTGGTTAAGAAAATTAAGCGGGAGCTCAAGCAATTTTTTTTAAATACATTTTTTGAAAATGTAACAGATATTGCGCTTCACGCAGATTTTGTGTGTGTGTGTCTTAACTCTTTATTTACCATTTTATTAATGAGGGTATCTGGCTGACACCTATTCATTACTAAACCTCAGGCTTGGTATAACACATACATATATATATATATATATATATATATAACCACTATATATATATATACAGTACAGACCAAGAGTTTGGACACCTTCTCATTCAAAGAGTTTTCTTTATTTATTTTCATGACTATGAAAATTGTAGATTCACTCTGAAGGCATCAAAACTATGAATTAACACGTGGAATTATATAATTAACAAAAAAGTGTGAAACAACTGAATAAATGTCTTATATTCTAGGTTCTTCAGAGTAGCCACCTTTTGCTTTTATTACTGCTTTGCACACTCTTGGCATTCTCCAAACTTTTGGTCTGTACTGTGTGTGTATATATATATATATATATATATATATATTATTCACTGATACAATACACTTTAATGATCCCGGGGGAAATTACGGAAATTATATTTGTTACGTGTGTGTAAACTTTATATTTGAACATGGTATGTAATGATATTGTGGCCTTCCATGGAGAATGCAAAAGAAGAGGTTGAACAAGGAAATGACATTACAATTCTTTTTTTTTGTTAAATAATATATCTTTATTTAGCTTACAAAAACGCATAAAAATCAGCATCAAATCCGTATAAAAAAACGCATAAAAAACACGTGAAATTTCAACTGTGTTTTCTGCCAAGAGAGGCAGAATCAGTGCAGAATTTTACAAAAGCAAATCTGCAATGTGCGCACATGCACTAAATGACAAAAGAGCCACTAATAGTGGAACGTTAGCTTTAGGCCTCATTCTGACATCCGTTTTACTCCACATATGAGAAAAACTAACCAATTATTTTGATCAGAGTTTGATCCGAGTATCATCAGTTTTTCTCGTATGTGGAGAAAAAAAAAAAAGGCTTCTCCACCTTCTCCATTCTGACAGTCCATGATAAATGGACTATACTCTGATGCAGTCCAAATTTTTTCAAGGAGCAATTGACTTGCATTGCTGATTTTGATCTGACGCTCAGATCAAAATCAGACAGGTAACACAATTTTCTGCAGCCACACGGTTTGCAAAAAATCATGGACATGTTAGTGGCCCCACAGACTATCACAGTTACGAGTGCTATCCGTGAAAACCACTCGCACACTAAAAACTGAAGACTGAAAGTGGCCTTATGTGCTCCAATGCTCCTCTGGCGATTACGTAGCTCCCAGCATACAAAAGGAATGGCCATTGGTAGTCTAATAGGATGGTCCTTCTCTTCCACATTATTGGCAAGTTCAGCCAATTTTTCTAATGTTTATAGGGAAGGGTCTAATATCTTAAATTGATCAAAATTGTTAGAAGCTCCACTTGTGGCCCATACAAGACAAGTGCTGCAGATTTCAGATCCAGATTTGTTGATGGAAAATCTGCAGTAGATTACAATTCAGCAAAGTGGACACGATATGAAACAACGTTATCACCCATGCTGTGTAAATCAGGTGGATTTTAACATTTACAGCATGTTGTTTTCACTATGGGAACAGCAAGGGCTTGTAACATATTTTCGTGTTGAAATATGGGGAAGTCAAAATCCACAAACGGATCCTAGTGTTGCAGATTTTACTGAGGATCGTCATCAAAATCCATACATACAGATAAAAAGTGTAAACTTACCGTAAAAAAACACCATGTATCCCATGTTACTATCCTGCCCCAACGCCTCTCCAGTCTTTTCTCAGTCAGCCCCAATGATGAGTTGTTGTTTAACCCCTTAACCCCCAAGGGTGGTTTGCACGTTCATGACCGGGCCAATTTTTACAATTCTGACCACTCTCCCTTTATGAGGTAGTAACTCTGGAACGCTTCTATGGATCCCGGCGATTCTGACAACGTTTTCTCGTGACATATTGTACTTCATGGTAGTGGTAACATTTCATTCATATATCTTGCATTTATTTGTGAAAAAAAACAGAAATTTGGTGAAAATTTTGAAAATGTCACAATTTTCCAACTTTTAATTTTTATGCCCTTAAATCACAGAGATATGTCACATAAAAAACTTAATAAATAACATTTCCCACATGTTTACTTTACATCAGCACAATTTGGGAACCACATTTTTTTGTGTGAGGAAGTTATAAGGGTTAAAATTTGACCAACGATTTTCATTTTTACAACACCATTTTATTTTTAGGGACCACATCACATTTGAAGTCACTTTGAGGGGTCTATATGATAGAAAATACCCAAAAGTGACACCGTTCTAAAAACTGAACCCCTCAAGGTGCTCAAAACCACATTCAAGAAGTGTATTAACCCTTCAGGTGCTTCACAGGAATTTTTTGAATGTTTAAAAAAAATGAACATTTAACTTTTTTTCACAAAACAATTACTTCAGGTCCAATTTTTTTTATTTTACCAAGGGTAACAGGAGAAATTGGACTGCAAAAGTTTTTGTGCAATTTGTCCTGAGTACGCTGATACCTGATATATGGGGGGAACCACTGTTTCGGCGCATGGCAGAGCTCAGAAGGGAAGGAGCGCCGTTTGACTTTTCAATGAAAAATTGGCTGGAATTCAGATCTGATGCCATGTCACGTTTGGAGAGTCCCTGATGTGCCTAAACAGTGGAAACCCCCCACAAGTGACCCTATTTTAGAAACTAGACCCACAAAGGAACTTATCTAGATGTGTGGTGAGAACTTTGAACCCTCAAGGGATTCACAGAAGTTTATAACGTACAGCCATATAATTAAAAAATCATATTTTTTCCACAAAAATGATCTTTTCACCTCCAATTTTTATTTTCCCAAGGGTAACAGGACCCCAAAAGTTATTGTGCAATTTGTCCTGAGTACGCTGATACCCCATATGTGGCAGTAAATATCTATTTGGGCGCATGGCAGAGCTCAGAAGGGAAGCAGTGCCATTTGACTTTTTTGACTGGAATTGAGATCGGACACCATGTCGCGTTTGGAAAGCCCCTGATGTACCAAAACAGTGAAAACTCCCCACAAATTACACCATTTTGGAAACTAAACCCCTCAAGGAACTTATCTAGATGTGTGGTGAGAGCTTTGGACCCCCAAGGGCTTCGCAGAAGTTTATAACACCCGGGCGTGATCATAAAAAAATCATATTTTTTCCACAAACATGATCTTTTAGTTCCCAATTTTTTTATTTTCCCAAGGGTAACATGAGAAATTGGACCCCAAAAGTTGTTGTCCAATTTGTCCTGAGTACGCTGACACCCCATATGTAGGAAAAAACTACTGTATGGGCACACGTCGGGCCTCGGAAGGGAAGTAGTGACGTTTTGGAATGCAGACTTTGATGGAATGGTCTGCGGGTGTCATGCTGCCTTTGGAGAGCCCCGATGTGCCTAAACTGTGGAAACCCCCTACAAGTGACCCCATTTTGGAAACTAGACCCCCCCAAAGAACTTATCTAGATGTGTGGTGAGCACTTTGAAGACCGGGCGTGAAAATAACCACCTCTCATGGCAGCCTGTTCCACTCATTGTTCACCCTCACTGTCAAAACGTTTTTCTAAGATCTAATACGTGTCTCTTCCCACTCAGCTTTATCCCATTGCTTGTCATTGCAGTCTTTCCTTGTGCAAATGGGAATAAAGATGATCCTTCTACAATGTTACAGCCCTTGAGATATTTGCAGACAGCTATTAAGTCTCCTCTCAGTCTTCTCTTTTGCAAACTAAACATTCCCAAATCCTGCAACCTTTCCTCATAAGACAGGGTTTGCAGACCCGTCACTATTCTGGTCGCTCTTCTCTGAACTTCCTCCAGTTTGTTGATGTCTTTTTTAAAATGCGGTGCCCAAAACTGGACACAGTATTCCAGATGAGGTCTGACCAAAGAGGAGTAGAGGGCAATAATGACTTCACGAGATCATGTGAGGGTGTCATGGCACCCTCCAACCAGTCCAGCAAAATCTGAAGTCCAATATGGCGCTTCTTCCCTTTTGAGCTGGGGACTGTACCTCAAAAATAGTTTTCAACCTCATATGGGGTGTCAGCGTACTCAGAAGAAATTGCACAACAAATTTGCAGGTCCATTTTCTCCTGCTATCCTTGTGAAAATGAAAAAATTTGGGGCTAGATCAACATTTTTGGGTGAAAAATATATTTTTCTTCCTTTTCCACAGATCAATGTTGTAAAATTCTGTGAAACACCTGTGGATTCAAAGTGCTCACCACACATCCAGATAATTTCCGTGAAGGGTCTAGTTTCCAAAACGGGGTTACTTGTGGGGGTTTCCATTGTTTAGGCACATCAGGGGCTCTCCAAACGTGACCTGACCACTACAGATCATTCCATCACAGTTTGTGTTCCAAAACGTCACTCCTGTTTTCATGAGCTCTGTCGTGTGCCCAAACAGTAGTTTGCCCCCATATATGGGGTATCTGCCTACTCAGGAGAAATTTCTTAACAAATTTTCTCCTGTTACCCTTGTTAATATAAAATATTTGTGGCTAAAATAACATTTATGTGGGAAAAACGTGATTTTTTTTTCACTGCTCAATGTTATCAACATCTGTGAAGCCATGTTTGTGGAAAAAATATGATTTTTTTTTTATTTTCACGCCCGAGCGTTATAAACTTCCCCCCTTGGGGGTTCAAAATGCTCACCACACATCTAGATAAGTTCCCTGAGGGGTCTAGTTTCCAAAATGGTGTCATTTGGGAGATGTTTCCACTGTTTAGGCACATCAGGGGCTTTTCAAACACGACATGGCATCCACTAATTATTCCAGCAAATTTTGCATTCAAAAAGTCAAATAGCACTCCTTCCCTTCCCAGGCAGGGCTGGGAAGGAGCACTGTTCGACCTTTCTAAATGCAAAATTTGCTGAAACAATTAGTGGACGCCATGTCATGTTTGGAGAGCTCCTGATGTGCCTAAACAGTGGAAAACCCTCATAAGTTACACCATTTTGAAAACTAGGCCCCTCAGGGACCTTATCAAGATGTATGGTGAACACCTTGAACCCCCAGGTGCATCTCAGAAGTTTATAACATTGAGCCGTGAAAATAAATAAAAAATCACATTTTCCCCCCAAAAAAAGTTTATTAGCCTCAAATTTTGCATATTTCTAAGAGTAACAGGAGGGATTGCACCAATTTGTTGTGCAATTTCTCCTGAATACTCCAATACCTAGGGGGTATTTCCAAAAATCTCTACATTTCTGTTTTTTTGTTTCAGTCAAGATGGGGTGCAGAGTGTACATTAATGAGAAAAAAAACTTTTTTGAATTTACCAAATGGCTGCAATGATACAAAGAGTGAAAAATTTAAAGGGGTCTGACTACTTTCCTTACCCACTGTATGTGCCGTATCTAAAGCTATTTTAGCACCAGATCCATAGTGTGACAGATGGTACCACTTACTGAATGACCCCATTATTGGGGTCCTTCTGGTTCTGTTGTGGGTTCTGTCATTTAGTCGCATCTCTTTCCATTGCATAAGTTAAATCTCGAAAGTGAACTTTTGACAGAAATGTGATCGGAGCGTAAAGAGGTTAAAATGTTTGTGCAATTTTTTTTTGTAACTTATCCTTATAGCCATCAGAGTTCCCTTTTTTATTTTACCACAATTCTCCAAAACTAGCTAATCAGTGGGCCATCGGCTACAATTGTCACCCATCAACACCACGTGACCACATTGTGAGGAAAGTGATGCTCTACTAAAAAGTTGCTGCCAGAGATTGATGGCATCCATCAGAGCAAACTCCGATTGCTGCTGTGACACACAGATGCCAGCTGTAGATGCCAGCTGTATAACCCAGCTGCCATCTGCCCTGTTTGGAGCATGTTGGGAATAGGTTAGGAAAAAAACAAAATAATCCTTACTTATCTATCAAAGCGACTGCCGTTTCATTGCTACCAGCCTATGTGCAGCGCTGTAGCAGTGACATGTACAACACAAGACCGCTGCAGCCTGGGCTCAAAGGCTTTGCTGATCTTCATGGCACAAGATTGCCGAGACCAGTAATTTGCTGCTGCAGTCACGTGTTATAGATGTGGCGCCACCACTGCAGCCCTGTATACAAACACCGTCTGGAAGGGAACACCAGAGGTTACCGGAAGTAATTCTTATTTTGCTATTTTTCAGCATTAACTGCTTGTCCCTCAACGTTTTTCTAAATGGACAACCCCTTTGTGTAAACTGGAAGACTTGCTATTGGGCACCACTTCAATTTTATTGTAGACATTTTGGCCACTAATGATATTATATAATGAGGACAATTCAATTCTCTTATTCTCTACGTATTTCATGATCAAAAGATCTTTTGGCCCTATAATTGTGTGAAAATCATGGAATGTCTGTTGTAGGAAACAGTAGTGACATGAGAGGCGCTGCAGTTTTATTATACTGACAATAGATGGCTTCCTAGCATCAGTATTTATTCATGATATCTACGGTATGCGGTATGAAGTGCTTCAGAAATAACCTCATATGGTCATCCACTGTCAGACAGAAGCAATATATTTTTAATGAGCAATTGTACTTTGAAATAACTTATTAGAGTAAACTATCCTGTGTTTTTACATGTAGAATAACACTATTTTTTGCTATTTCTGTGTATTTAGATCAGTTTTCCACTCTGTGGGCTATGTGCCGATTCATGAAGACCAGTGTTGTTCACGCCGGTCTTGATGATAGGACTTGCTGGAGTCAGATGCAAGTATGCAGCGTCCAACCCGCAGCGTTTACTGATCGTCTACACATATCCCTAAGCTATGTGCACACGCTGCGGATTCACCCGTGGATTTGTATCTGCGGATCCGCAGGTAAAACCGCAGGTAAAGTGACCTGCGGTTTTACCTGCGGATTGGCCAGCGGTTTTCCCCTGCAGTTTGACACCTGGACAATGGAATAGGTGTCAAACCGCAGCGGAATCCGCAGAAAGAATTGACATGTCAATTGTTTCTGCGGATTTAAAACCGCAGCTTTTCCGCAGTGTTTTTTCACACAGCATGTGCACTGCGGATTGTAAATCCCATAGACTTTGTAGTGCTGGCGAAAACTATGTCAGAGAGTGGACCCTCTGGATCGCGGATCCGGAGCCCCTGGGCCGAGCATGCCAGGTGAAGACCGACCCCTATACAGGGACCGTTTGGGGCAGGACCACAGAGGACGGAGGCGCGACAGCCGGAACCAAGAGGGACGGCTCCACGAACAAAAGGCCTGGGGAGGCAGCGGACAGATATACTAGCAGGGACAGGTGGCTCAGGGAAGGACACAATACGGAATGGCAAGAGGAAGGATCAGGGCAACTGGAGACAGGGAACGGCCACAAGGAATGGAAGAAAGAAGAGCCTGGACAGACTGGGGGGAGCGAGGAGAACGACACAGAGGAAGGCAGGAA
This sequence comes from Dendrobates tinctorius, assembly GCF_039654945.1. Classification (NCBI taxonomy): domain Eukaryota; kingdom Metazoa; phylum Chordata; class Amphibia; order Anura; family Dendrobatidae; genus Dendrobates; species Dendrobates tinctorius. Next base: position 254,672 of record NW_027361791.1, on the reverse strand, counting down.
GGATAAGGCAGAGCTTGGACTAACTACAGGAAAACTGTAGGGGCCAGATTGTTACACAATCATCAGGCGTCCTCCTAACAGTGAGGACGCCTGAAATATACCAACCCCCGGAAGTGCGTGCCCCAGGCCAGCCCCTCAGCGCCGCCCACAGCTGGAGAGAGAGGACGGGAGGGGGCGTGCGCGCGACAGAGAGCGGGAGCCAGGAGCCGCCGTGAGGGAGCGTGGACGACGGGCGCGAGCCCGGACGGGAGCGTGCAGGTAGGGAAACGCTGCGGTGCGCGCTGCTACAGAAGGGGCATCGGCGGGCATAGCCGCCGATGTCACAGACTTACATGGTACTGTACACTGTGGAACTGCTGCGGATCCGCAGGGCCAAATCCGCTGTGGATCCGCAGCAGAATCCGCAGCGTGTGCACATACCCTAAGGCTACGTGCACACGCTGCGGATTCAACTGCGGGTTTTCCTGCGGATTAGACTGCGGTTTCACACCTCTACTATGTTAAAGGTGTGAAACCGCTGCGGAATCCGCACAAACAATTGACATGCTGCGGTTTGTAAACCGCAGCAAAACCGCGCGGAAAAAACTGCAGTGTGAGCACAGCGGATTTGAAATGCCATAGGCTAACATGGTACTGTACCATGTCTGCGGAACTGCTGCGTTTCCGCAGGGCCAAAAACGCTGCGGAAACACAGCAGAATCCGCAACGTGTGTACATAGCCTTAGGGTCAAAGCTGTAAATATTGAGTCTTTGTATAAACTTGATGTACTTGTCAATAGAAGTTTAAAAACTTATTAACTGCTTATAATTGTACTTCAGTAACCATAGAAACATCTGAAATTAAAATTGACATCAGTCTCCAAATTTTTGGACACAGTTGGCATCTGGCTAGCATGAATCCAGATGGCTAGCATGAGTCAGGCTCAGCTCCTGTGCTGGCTTCATACTTCCCAAACTGACCTATGACAAAAATGTACACTGTAGATCAATGAGAGGTTAAAGGAAGGATGATATGATGCATTCTCCCGGTAATAGTGCAACCAATATCGGAAATATAAAGGGGTTATTCCTTAGTAGCAAAAGAGGTCTGCTCCACTCTTGTCCATTGCGGCCCAGCCTATACTTGAATGGGAATAAGTGCAATGCCTGCCACAGCCCATAGATAAGAGTGACACTGTCTCTTGGTCACAAAACGACCACGAGAGTATTGTTATTGGGAGTGCTGGAAAAAGTATATGTAAATATTAAAACAAAATATTCCATCTACGTAGCTAAAGTTGATCATTATGTAGAAGTATATGACAGTAGAGGACTCCAGGCTGACAGCTGTGCTTATTTTCTGCTGGTGAGGGTGTAGCAGGTGACGCTATGACAGTCTTTATTTGTGCTGCACAGATGAGTGATTCAGAATTATCTAACCATCGAGATATATTCTATGTACATAAGCTCTAGTCCTCCAATGGCTTATGAGAATGTAGAGTGTCAAATATATTTCTCCCTCATACATTTGCAGTGTTTGTGAGTGACTCAGGGTGACGAGCCTTGAAGAAACATCATGTCTGTTAGTCCGAGTAACGTTCACAATGCACAAGGGAGTTACAGCCACCCAAGGTGCGAGCAGAGGCATTGCCCTCTTTACAAACGTAAAGGCTGTACAGCAATCATAGAAGGGGCGTGTGGGCTGAAAATAGAAAATCATCCAAAACTAGACTCATATTTGGACTTTGAAGAAGGCATTTTATTTTTCCTCTAAGTTAGATGGTAATCACGCAAAACCACTACATTCTTTTTGTCCAGAGTTGAATCTAGGTGTGCCTTCACCCAAGACACAAATTCAGTTTGGTACTCACTTCTTTACACAGCTTAAGTGGTTTGAGTAGTCGTCATGTGACTGCTCATATGAGATTTTCATACTTGCGTTCAGCATCGGACTGGAGTACCTTGGGCCCACCAGAGAAAAATCATTCTTGGGGCCCACCTTGCAGTTATATAGAAATAATACCAATTCTGCTGCAAAATGAGGTAATATCAAACAAAGTGTTTATTAGCCTACCACGGTAACCTTCAAAAGGAACCTGAAGACCCAACGCTTCCGACAAGCCTACAGCCTGCAGTGATCCTCAGTCTACTGAACCACCGCACGACCAGCTCTCCCCTCTCCTAGTGTGTCCTCACCCATCCCCTGTAGACTGTGAGAACTCGCGGGCAGGGCCCGCTCTCCTTCTGTACTTGTGTGTGCCTTATATTGATCATGTTTATTGTACTGGTCTATATCTGATCCTTGTTCACATGTAAAGTGCCATGCAATAAATGGCGCTATAATAGTGAACAATAATAATTAGCCAATAAATAGAGAGAGGTGATGTAGGGGGGTATGGAAATACAAGCAAGGATTTCAGAGCATGCACAGCGCTATTCACTGTAAGGAATGCTGTACACTGTGCACTTCATAAAGGGGCTGCAGATGCAGGAGGCCCACTTTGTGGGTGGCTGGGCCCACCAGAGGATTCTCTGGTGTCCAGGTGCCCCAGTCCGACCCTGTCTGCAGCGTCGGACTGGAACACCTTGGGCCCACCAGAGAAAATCATTCTTGGGGCCCACTATGTAGCTGCATAGAAAGGAATACAACACCACCAATTGTGCAGTAAAGTGCGCTAATATCAGGGTATAATATAAGGTAGTACATGTCTTAATTATGTAGCAGGAGTTGGGGTAGCCTCGCTCATAGAATATAAAGCAGCCCCCTCATATAGTATAATGCTGCCCTCTGACAGATATAGATATATAGAGACAGATATAGATATATAGAGACAGATAGATATAGAGATAGATAGATATAAAGATATATAGATATAGATAGATAGATATAGAGAGATAGAGATATAAAAAAAACCAAACCACAATACTCACCTCTCCTCCAGCTCCCACGCTGATGCCGGCTTCAATGTCAGGAGCTGCCCCGTCTGCCAGACACACAGCGGGTGCGCGATGAAGTGATGTCATCACGCACCGGCTGTGAGTCAGGAGCAGAGGGGACTGATGGGAGAGAGACGCTCTCTTCCACTGCAATTGAGGGAGGCGCCGGCTGCCTAGGTTGGGGAGCGGGGCCCCGGGGTGACTGGAGGCCGAGAGTGAAATGATATTCACTGCTGAAGCAGTGAATATTCATTTCTCTTTAGTAGTGGGGACAAGGGCTCCTGCCTCCTGACACCCGCTGCTGCTCTGCTGGCAGGACCCCCATAGCAGCTGTGTGGCACTGGCTGAGGGCCCCTGGAGCAGTGGGGGCCCTAGTCAACTGCTGGCCCTGTATACCAGCAGGTGCCAGGGCCCACCAGATGCCAGGGCCCACCGGAGAATCCTCCGGTTCTCCGGTGGGCCAGTCCGACGCTACCTGTGTGTAAATATAATGTCAGTGTACAAGTAATACAATGATCACTGGAGACATACACAGGAGTTCTGTATATAGTGTATAGTGTACAGGTAATACAGTGACTCACCAGTGACATTATACACAGGAGCTCTGCATATAGTCAGCGTACAGGTAATGCAAGGATCACCAGTGACATTATACACAGGAGCTCTGTATATACTATATAATGTAAGTGTCCAGGTAAAACACTGACTTACCAGTGACCTCTGTATTTGTAGCGATTCATCTTCGCTTTTCTTCCTCTTCCAGCCAGGACATGTTTGCTGCAGAAAATAACACACTATACTCGATCTCTTCTAGACCACATTCCCCACTTTTCCCCCCTGACTTCTACACTTTATGTGTAAAGGTCAGCCAGGGCAGTAGTCGTGGCTGAGTATTTCGGGTTCGGGCGTTGTATACCCTGACCTCCCTCTACAGGAAAATGGTACCTCTTCTCTTGCATGGTACGGTCAAAACTCACCGTGCCGTCAGGGTCCCCTTTGCTACGCCGACTTGATGCTGATCCTTGATCCCAATGAATAGAGACACAGTCCAGGGCAACTCTTAACTGAGCAAATTTATTTACTTCAGGACACAGCACATCCACATAGTTTCCAGCATTTTCATCACAGTAAAGACAGCACATTACTTCATCTTTCCCTTCACTGTTCCTTGCAGTGTTTACGTTTGACGCAGCGTCTCAGATAGCTCTTCAGTGTCCTCCCTGTATAGCGTCACCACGGTGAAGCGCTCCCCAGCATGTTTCGCCCCGGACATCAGAGATTCGGCCCACGAAGCTTTCCACCACATTCTGGAGTGACCTGCCCGTACCATTTTACGGTAACCTTCAATCTTCCTCTGTTTCCTTACACTCTTTTCCACTTTATTGCTGGTTCTGCTGTACCGTGTTCTTCTCTGGATGGCTGGGCATCACCTTTAACATCACGGGGTAGTTAGGTAGCTCAGGCATATAGCCCACCCGAGCACAAAGGGGTCAGGCCTCTGACTGACTGACTGAAACAGGAAGACCATCCTGGCTTATTCGCCAGCTATCCCCTCCTACAGTTAACTCCTATGTGTCCTACAGCTACATCTACTGTGCAATGAGCTCAGTGCCCCATCTAGTGACCATAGCCCAGACTGCACTGTCCCTACCAAGTACAAGGTGCAGAAACATAACTTATGCTATATAAATAATACAGCAACATGAAATATACGATAATGCGCAACAATGGTATAACATATATATAAATATATATACAAGTACAACAGCAACATGGGGGTTTAAAGGGGTAAGACTCTCAACCCCTTACACATGTCTACATATTGATATTAGTCATGTATTATACTACAGCGCAGGCACCATTTTGATGAATGCAAACCTTTTTTTGTAACCCCACAAACACTCGGAGCACCAGAATCTCAATAACTGAAATTTACAAATACAGATTACACAACAACCACAAGATGCATTTCATCACCCAGGTCACCTCATTTTAATCAGTATAACAGCGTAGACCTGACACTGTCTGTACTTTACTGTTCACAATCCTGCTGACAGGTTCCCTTTAAATCTAAATTTTAATAAGTTTGTTCTTTTCTGCTCTAAACGTCCCCCAAACCCTGAGGACGGCGAGTATACCTTGGTTGTTTTGCTGTATGTGTATACAAAAGTACAAGAAGAGCACCTATCAGGGGCTCAGAAAAGCTGGGTGGCATGTGTGCTAGTGTGTGACCCAGCGCAGGTGTCTCACTGGCCTATCAAAACAGTGAGTGATAGCAGCAAACAGTGTGATGTGGATGTGAGAACTGTCTGCGGGGTGCGCTTAGGTGAGTGGACAAAAGAATAATGGAGGTTCACCTTTACAGTAACATCCCAGGGCAGGTGTGTCGAGAGCAAGTGGTGTTCAAGAAATATTGGTGGCAGTGGTTGTAACTTATCCTGACACACAATGTACAGGGAAATGGGAAAATTGTGAAAAAAATGCAATTCTGACCTTAATTATGTTTACAGCGTACATTATGTGGTAAAAATGACCATGTAATATGATTCTCCTCATCAGTATGATTACAGAGATACTAAACGTGCCCAGATTTTTAAATTATTTTAGTGGTAGAAAAAAAATCAAGACTTTGAAGTAAAAAAAATGTTGGAGTTTGTGTTGCCATTTTCCGAGACCCGAAGTTTTAATTTTTTCGTTCAATAGAGCTATGAGAGGGATTATTTTTTCGGAAGGCGAGACGTTATTATGGATATTACCTTGGGGTAGATATGACATTTTAGTTGCTTGTTACGTATTTTAAGTGGTATTGCAGCGACCAAAAAATACCGCAATGTTGGCGTTTTTACATTTTTTGTGTTTACCAATTGGGTTAATTATTTTTATATTTTGATAGCTCGGACTTTGCTGGATGCGGCGATATCACTTGACATTTTTTTTTATGTTCATTTTCAATGGAGGAAAATTGAACTTTTATGAGTTTTTTTTCATATTTGTTTAAATCTTTTTTTGATGTTTTATTTTTATTTTCACTTCATTTATCGCTCCATAAGCTGTACAACATACAGGGGCTAATGGTGCAGCAGAAATGTGAACTTTTTGATGCTTTAATAATTTCCACTATAGTATATGGAGAGCATAAAAAACGCATGCAAAATTCCAATGAAGTCTCCAATTGTGGAACTGAAGCATTCCTCTACTACAAAAATGCATTCGAAAAAACTGCCACAAAAAAATACAATAAAAAGTTTTGATTGCTTTAGTGCGAATACCTATGGAAACAATGCAGCACTTCTGCACGTGTGAACATGGCCCAGGAGAGACTCTGGACAATTTGTACGTTCTACACCAGGTTCACACTTGGGGTTATTTATTTTTTTATCACTACTTAGAATTACAGACAAATTAAAAAAAGTGATCTGAGCCAATTATATGGAAAAAATACAATATTATTTAACATTTATTCTGAAGCTATATGAAATAATTCCGACTGCAGCAATGGTCTGTGCCCATCACGGGGGATCCGTGTTACCGGGAAGAGAGGAGGAGACATTCCTAGAAGGAGCTGACAATAGATACATCACATTATCTCACATATGAGGATACAGAATTATACAGGTTTGAAAATATCAAATAGAAAGATTTGCCTGTAAACAGGTAAAAAAGCAAAAACAGTAAATAACAAAGCAATGACTTGGGCTCTTGTACCGGTAAGTTTTTATACATCTCATCCCAATCCAGCTAACCCCTATCCGTACAGTGGCAGCTGGTATTGGATGGTCTGCCATGGGTAACATAACTAGTTCTCCTATATTAGACCCATTGCCATGTTCGTCTTTATGACATCACAGAAGCGTTGTCCACGAGTCATGGAATGTTCCGCAAGAACGGTCAGTGCGAGGCAAGCAGAGATAGAGAGGAGAGCTGAACACTAACCCAGAGCGACTTGTAAATCACTTTTTACTTGTTTTTTTTTTTTTACTTTATTTCTTTTTTTTTGGGAGTGTTTTCTACCATCTGCACACACTTTTGTGTGTGTGGAGGGGAAGGCAGCCTAATGGCTGCTCCCGTAGCTGGAGGAAAGTTCCAACCACGGAGACGTCTCCCACATGCCAGGACATCCCCATATAGTCAGAGGCCTGAACACCACCAAAGGCCAACTGGCTTCACGGGGTATGTGATGGCAGCGCTTTATTATATCGTGTCATTTATTATATGCCTGTTCAAAACACCAGAAAAGGCAAAGGACCGATATTCCAGACTGAAAAGTCCACCACCATATCCTACAATGCCCGAAATAGGCCGATTTGTACAACCTGCAGCAAACATCAGCACAGAGCCAGAGGGTATGAAGGAACGCCTGATACTCACCAGAACAGTAGATGAGGAAAAGACAACAGCCACATTGCCCAGGAGCCCATCCCCATGCACCTGGATGGAGCTAACTCCCACTCAAGCACGTATACTCCTCAGTATGCCTTACGACTATCAACCGCGTATTAAGGTGACTGCTAAACAAGGCTACAATCCTACACCACACCTGCCAGTCAGCTATACCACTGGAAAGATCATGCAAGTAATGCTGATGAGCCCACAGGATGTACAACGTGCCTACAAGAGAGATTTGGGTTTCCTTCCAAGTCCTAGGAAGATCATTCTCCCGAGAAGAGAATTCCGCGGCACTTTCATTTAGCCGGCGGAAAATGTAGTGGCGAGTTGCTTGCAGCAAGCACATACCATCTTCTGCACAGCTGCTTCTCAGACAGATTTTCCGGTTTTGACTATGGCTTGATCAATGGATTATGTTTCTATACTGCCGCCTGCCCTGACCTTTGCTTGTTTAAAGTTATGCATCTACACTGCCGCCTGCCCTGACCTTTGCTTGCTCAATGGATTATGTTTTTGAACTGCCGCCTGCCTGACCTCTGCTTGCTCAATGGATTGTTTCTGCACTGCCACCTGCCTTGACCTCTGCTTGCTCAGTGGATTATGTTTTTGAACTGCCGCCTACCCTGACCTCTGCTTGCTCAATGGATTATGTTTTTGAACTGACGCCTGCCCTGACCTCTGCTTGCTCAATGGATTATGTTTCTGCACTGCCGCCTGCCTTCACCTCTGCTTGCTCAATGGATTATGTTTTTGAACTGCCGCCTACCCTGACCTCTGCTTGCTCAATGGATTATGTTTCTGCACTGCCACCTGCCTTGACCTCTGCTTGCTCAGTGGATTATGTTTTTGAACTGCCGCCTACCCTGACCTCTGCTTGCTCAATGGATTATGTTTTTGAACTGACGCCTGCCCTGACCTCTGCTTGCTCAATGGATTATGTTTCTGCACTGCCGCCTGCCTGACCTCTGCTTGCTCAATGGATTATGTTTTTGAACTGCCGCCTGCCCTGACCTCAGCTTGCTCAATGGATTATGTTTCTGCACTGCCGACTACCCTGACCTCTGCTTGCTCAATGGATTATGCTTCTGCACTGCCGCCTGCCCTGACCTCTGCTTGTTTCCGGTTATTAATCTGTGATACTAATAAAAATGTATATTATTCTGCACTATATGGACTGTGGTTCGTTTTTTTCCTTTCGTTTTATGGTTGTTTCCGGTTATGTTTTTGCACTGCTGCCTGCCCTGACCTCTGCTTGATTCCGGTTATGTTTCTGCACTGCTGCCTGCCCTGACCTTTGCTTGTTTCTGACTACTCATTTGCCTGCTGATTTTGTACTTCTTCCTCAATGCCTGCACTTTTAAGACCCCAGTAGAGCTAATTTATATAAATCCTGCATCCTAACAATAAAGCCGGGTTATAGAGCTTCTGATCACAATGGTAGGATGATGCCTCAATGTGAAGAAGGGTAGTACCAGTTCTTCACTTAACAGTATGGAATGCTTATCTAAAAAAATGATAAAGGAACAGTACAGTATAGACAAAGGTCCCATAGAATATGCAGCATTATTAGGCATATTTTTGTATGGAGCATCTTATGGAACCCATCATGAACTTTATGGAGCATTATATGGGGCCATCATGAACTTTATGGAGCATCTTATGGGGCCCATTTTATTTTTGAAATTTACCAGTAGCTTCGGCATTTTCCACCTTAGGTTTATACGCGAGTCAATAAGTTTTCCCAGTTTTTTGTGACAAAATTAGGGTGGTCGGCTTATACATGGGTCGGCTTATACACGAGTATATACGGACTTCTAAAGAAAATTGCCCCCAAGTTATTTTGAGCGACCCCGCCTGCTGTACCATCCTTGTGATTTACGAGAACGTTTCTCACTTCCTGCTAGGACAGCGGAAACCCAAGGAGTAAAGAGAGAAGGTCCTTATGGCTGCATGGAGTAATGCTGGAAATCTCTAAATCTGCGGGGACAACAGAGACTTTAGAAGAAGGCAAACCAAGGTTTAGTGCTAGCACTAGTGTGAGAGAAGGTTTATACTACAGGACAGAAGTGCTGTAACAGGAAAGAACCTAACAAATAAAAAAGATTGTAGACAAACCAGATTTTGCTATCTATTCATGTCATTGCCTTCCATATTACAGAGAAATTTCCCTAAATCCGGTATCTGATAATCCACAATGATGTATATTCAGGGTCGAACTGGGGTGTCTGGGGCCCACCAGGGGAATGGACTCTAGGGCCCCATCTTACAGCTATATGCTAATATCTGTCAGTCGTTATCCCCATTATAGTGGAGCATCGGCCGTAAAACACAGGCAGCTCCTGCACATCTACTGTGCACCCCCATAACTGGGATGTATAATTACGGTAGTTTACATTAATGTGGTTCTTTGGTTAAAACAATTTATCACTGATCCATGGGCTCTATAGGATAGCTGATCGCATACGTCCGACCATTAGAAACTGCACCGACCGGAAGAATGAGAAAGTTTTATCGTTGATAGGACACTTATCCCCATTTTAAACTGGAGCAGCAGGTTAGATATCTGACCGAAGCTGCATTCATTCTCTTTGGAGCTTCTATAAAAATACAAGTGCAGCCACTGAGGGAATGAATGGATCAGTGGTCAAGTCGGACATGCCACTCCAGTCTAATGGGGATAAAAAGTTCCACATTTTGCTGAATGGGTCCAAGTAGTTAGACCCCCCCAATCAATACGTTATCACTTGTCCTGTGAATAGGAGATTACGTTTTTCCACAGGAAACCCCTGTAAGTGCATCTCTGCCGCTGTTTACAAAGTATTTAATCTCTAATGGAAATAAAGAATATTCTCCTAATTAATATCAGAGAAGACTAATGACCGTCAAACACAACACAATCCACTGTACCAAGACTAATAATACCACATACAGGGGAGAAATACCACCACACCATGACCAGACCACATAGTACCCGCATCATATCACATAAAAGGCACAAATACAACAACACCATGACCAGACCACATATTACCACCACATAGTGACCGAATAATATGACATATTACCAGCATATAGGGACCAAATAATAATTCATACACAGAGAAATACTTCCACACTGTGAACAGTCCACAAATTACCACCACTTATTGATGGAATACTACAGTACTGATTATGAATACAAACCACAATAATAACAACACTGTTATTACCACCAGTGACATTATACACAGTACCTCTGTATATAGTGTCAGTGTACAGGTAATACAGTGATTACCAGTGACATTATACACAGGAGCTCAGTGATCACTGGCAACATTATTGTCAAGGTTTGCTCAGCTTGTGGGATTAGGTAGTTCAGAGGTTAATGTGGATGGCCTCACTCTGAGATTCTGGGAGGCTTTTTAAAGCCTCATTGTGGGCTCATTCCTCATCGTTTATACTCAGACCCTTGGCCGAGTGTGTGTGACCCTGGTGTGCTTTGTGACTGTAATACTTTATGCTTGTTTGGTTTTGATCTGGTTCTGTCCCTGTTACGAGTTCTGCCTGTCCCTCTTGTACTGCGTTGCTATCTCTGTGTATGACTCATTGCCTATGACCTGACTATTCTCTGATTGCCCCTCTTGTACTGTGCAGCTATCTCCATGTATGACTCATTGCTTACGTTCTGACTACTCTCTGCTCGCCCCTCTGGTATCGCGCCGCCCTCTCCATGTATGACCGCCCGTTTGTCTGACCTGAGTTCCCCTCGCCTCTACTCCAGGATTCCTGTAGTAGAGTCCTACAATCATCTTCAGAAGTGGGACACTAAGCCCCGCCCCCTGTGGTCACATGATCGTAGGTCCTTGTACTTCTTACTACCTTCAGCATCGCAGGTCCCATCTGCCTCAACTTTCCCTGCAGTATCGGACCCCGGGCCCTCCCGCAGTAGGGGTGAGTCACGCTGCTCAGCCGTGGCAGTTCGCCGACGCTGACAGGATCCTGATATTTATACACAGAAGATCTGCATACAGTGTCAGTGTAATACAGTGACCACCAGTGAAATTATACACAGGAGCTTTTGGAAGTGCATTGAGCAGCAGGGTGGTTTGCTGGTGAAGGGAAAAAAAATCTCTTTAAATCTTCTGCCTGAGCGAGTTTACATGAGCTGAGTGTGACCTGAGCGTAAGTGCGAACGGTGGTAAGTGTGTGACTTGTGATTCAGTGACTTTGGATTCAGGGAGTTTGCAAAGGAGGTATTACTGAATTGCTGTTATATTTTATTAATACTTTTTATTTATTTTTACTTATCTTTTCTGTCTGGTGCAATCCCCATTAGGAATGTGCTCCACTATTGCCAATGCCATCCAGTGTACGTCTTGCCGCATGTACACAATCCTTGATCAGCCAGTCGAGGGTGCATACTGCTGTGCGAGATGTGAGCACATTGTGCATTTGGAAGCCCAGATACTGGATTTAAATGTGCAGCTGGCAACACTGAGATCAATAGACAATATGGAAAGGAGACTTCTACTCACTGAGCAGACGCTCAATGAGATAGATGAGGGGGGGATGCTAGGTTGGAGCTGCAGGACAGTGAAGCAGTAAGATGGGTGACAGTTAGAAGGTGGGGTAGACAGAAGAGTGCCAGGGAGGCTAGTCCTGATCTGGCACAACCCAATAAGTTTGGCAGATGAGGGGAGTGTCAGTGCAGGGGTAGCACTGCTGCAGCAAGGCATGTCCTCTGAAAGCCAGAGGAGTATATGCTCCAGTAAGGGGAGAAATAGGAGAGCAGGGCAGGCCAGACAGGTGCTGGTAGTGGGGGACTCAATTATTAGGGGAACAGATAGGGCAATCTGTCACAAAGAAAGGGATCGTCGAACGGTGTGCTGCCTATCTGGCGCGCAAGTCTGACACATCGCTGACCGGGTTGACAGATTACTGGGAGGGGCTGGTGAGGATCCAGCGGTCATGGTGCACATTGGTACAAATGACACAGAGGTAGGTGGAAGGTCCTTAAAGATGATTTCAGGGAATTAGGCTGCAATCTTAAGGCAAGGACCTCCAAGGTGGTATTTTTGGAAATATTTCCTGTACCACGTGCCACGCCAGAGAGGAGATTAGGGAAGTTAATAAGTGGTTCAAGAATTAGTGTAGGAAGGAGGGGTTTGGGTTCCTGGAGAACTGGGCCGACTTCTCAGTTGGCTACAGGTTCTACGCTAGGGACGGGCTGCACCTCAATGGGGAGGGTGCAGCTGTGCTGGGGAAAAAAATGGCTAGAAGGGTGGAGGAGTGTTTAAACTTGGAACTAGGGGAGGGTATTCATTTTATAAGAGGGGAAGACTGTGTAGATAGAGACCTGGGCACAAATAATGAAATTGGGGGTGGTAGTGGCATGGGGGGTGAGGTTAGAACAGTTAATAATTTAAGAAATAGAGGTACAGACATACATAAAGTGCATGTATACAAATGCCAGAAGCCTCGCCAACAAAATGGAGGACTTAGAATTAATTTTGTTGGAAGATAAGGTATATTGCACCCCCTCATAGGGTATAAGGCTGCCCCCTCATAGGGTATAATGCTTCTCCCCCCTCATAGGGTATAATGCACCCCCTCATAGGGTATAATGCTGCCCCCTCATAGGGTATAACACTAGATTGATAGATAGATAGATATGTGATAATTAGATGTATAGATAGATAATAGATAGATAGATCTATGGATAGACAGATAGATATAAAGATATAAAGATAATAGATAGTGAAAGATATAGGTAGCTATAGAGATAGATAGACCTAGATAGATATAGATAGATAAATAGATAGATAGGGGATAAATAGATATATGGATAGATAGATAGAAAGATAGATAGATAGATAGATAGATATAAAGATAATAGATAGTGATAGCTATAGATAGGTATATAGATAGATAGATAGGGGATAAATAGATAGATCTATGGATAGATGATATATAGATGGATAGATATAAAGATAATAGATAGAGATAGATATAGATAGGTATAGAGATAGATGGATATAGACTATTTATATCTATCTATATCTACCTCTATATCTATCTATCTATATCTATCTCTATATCTAAGATAGAGACAGATAGATAGAGATATAGATATACAGATAGAAATAGATAGATATAGAGATATATAGATATAGAGACAGATAGATATAGAGATAGATATAGATAGATATAGAGATATATAAAAAACAAACCACAATACTCACCTCTCCTCCTGCTCCCACGCTGATGACGGCTTCAGTGTCAGCAGCTGACCCGTCTGCCAGACACACAGCGGGTGCGCGATGAAGTGACGTCATCGCGCATCGGCTGTGAGTCAGGAGCAGAGGGGACTGATGGGAGAGAGATGCTCTCTCTTCCACTGCAATTGAGCGCGGCGCCGGCTGCCTAGGTTGGGGAGCGGGGCCCCGGGGTGAGTGAAGGCCGAGAGTGAATGAATATTCATTTCTCTTTAGTAGTGGGGACAGTGGCTCCTGCCTCCTGACACCCGCTGCTGCTCCGCTGGCAGGGCCCCCATAGCAGCTGTGTGGCACTGGCTGGGGGCCCCTGGAGCAGTGGGGGCCCTAGGCAACTGCTGTCCCTGTATACCAGTAGAGGTGCCAGGGCCCACCAGATGCCAGGGCCCACCGGAGAATCAGTCCGACGCTACCTGTCTGTATATATAATGTCAGTGTACAAGTAATAGAATGATCACTGGAGACATACACAGGAGTTCTGTATATAGTGTATAGTGTACAGGTAATACAGTGACTCACCAGTAACATTATACACAGGAGCTCTGCATATAGTCAGCGTACAGGTAATACAAGGATCACCAGTGACATTATACACAGGAGCTCTGTATATACTATATAATGTAAGTGTCCAGGTAAATCACTGACTTACCAGTGACCTCTGTATTTGTAGCGATTCATCTTCGCTTTTCTTCCTCTTCCAGCCAGGACACGTTTGCTGCAGAAAATAACACACTATACTTGATCACTTCTAGACCACATTCCCCACTTTCCCCCCCGACTTCTACACTTTATGTGTAAAGGTCAGCCAGGGCAGTAGTCGTGGCTGAGTATTTCGGGTTCGGGCATTGTATACCCTGACCTCCCTCTACAGGAAAACGGTACCTCTTCTCTTGCATGGTACGGTGAATACTCACCGTGCCGTCAGCGTCCCCTTTGCTACGCCGACTTGATGCTGATCCTTGATCCCAATGAATAGAGACACAGTCCAGGGCAACTCTTAACTGAGCAAATTTATTTTCTTCAGGACACAGCACATCCACATAGTTTCCAGCATTTTCATCACAGTAAAGACAGCACATTACTTCATCTTTCCCTTCACTGTTCCTTGCAGTGTTTCCGTTTGACGAAGCGTCTCAGATGGCTCCTCAGTGTCCTCCCTGTATAGCGTCACCACGGTGAAGCGCTCTCCAGCATGTTTCGCCCCGGACATCAGAGATTCAGCCCACGTAGCTTTCCACCACATTCTGGAGTGACCTGCCCGTACCCTTTTACGGTAACCTTCAATCTTCCTCTGTTTACTTACACTCTTTTCCACTTTATTGCTGATTCTGCAGTACCGTGTTCTTCTCTAGATGGCTGGGCATCAGCTTTAACATCACGGGGTAGTTAGGCAGCTCAGGCATATAGCCCACCCGAGCACAAAGGGGTCAGGCCTCTGACTGCCTGAAACTGGAAGACCATCCTGGCTTATTCTCCAGCTATCCCCTCCTACAGTTAACTCCTATATGTCCTACAGCTACATCTACTGTGCAATGAGCTCAGTGCCCCATCTAGTGACCATAGCCCAGACTGCACTGTCCCTACCAAGTACAAGGTGCAGAAACATAGCTTATGCTATATAAATAATACAGCAACATGAAATATACGATAATGCGCAACAATGGTATAACATATATATAAATATATATACAAGTACAACAGCAACATGGGGGTTTAAAGGGGTAAGACTCTCAACCCCTTACACATGTCTACATATTGATATTAGTCATGTATTATACTACAGCACAGGCACCATTTTGATGAATGCAAACCTTTTTTTTGTAACCCCACAAACACCCGGAGCACCAGAATCTCAATAACTGAAATTTACAAATACAGATTACACAACAACCACAAGATGCATTTCATCACCCAGGTCACCTCATTTTAATCAGTATAACAGCGTAGACCTGACACTGTCTGTACTTTACTGTTCACAATCCTGCTGACAGGATCCCTTTAAATCTAAATTTTAATAAGTTTGTTCTTTTCTGCGCTAAACGTCCCCCAAACCCTGAGGACGGCGAGTATACCTTGGTTGTGTTTTGCTGTATGTGTATACAAAAGTAAAAGAAGAGCACCTATCAGGGGCTCAGAAAAGCTGGGTGGCATGTGTGCTAGTGTGTGACCCAGCGCAGGTGTCTCACTGGCCTATCAAAACAGTGACCGATAGCAGCAAACAGTGTGATGTGGATGTGAGAACTGTCTGCGGGGTGCGCTTAGGTGAGTGGACAAAAGAATATGGGAGGTTCACCTTTATAGTAACATCCCAGGGCAGGTGTGTCGTGAGCAAGTGGTGTTCAAGAAATATTGGTGGCAGTGGTTGTGACTTATCCTGACACACAATGTACAGGGAAATGGGAAAATTGTGAAAAAAAACGCAATTCTGACCTTAATTATGTTTACGGCGTACATTATGTGGTAAAAATGACCATGTAATATGATTCTCCTCATCAGTATGATTACAGAGATACTAAACGTGCCCAGATTTTTAAATTATTTTAGTGGTAGAAAAAAAATCAAGACTTTGAAATAAAAAATATGTTGGAGTTTGTGTTGCCATTTTCCGAGACCCGTAGTTTTCCTTTTTCGTTCAATAGAGCTATGAGAGGGATTATTTTTTCATAAGGCGAGACGTTATTATGGATATTACTTTGGGATAGATATGACATTTTAGTTGCTTGTTACGTATTTTAAGTGGTATTGCAGCGACCAAAAAATACCGCAATGTTGGCGTTTTTAAATTTTTTGTGTTTACCAATTGGGTTAATTATTTTTATATTTTGATAGCTCGGACTTTGCTGGATGTGGCGATATCACTTGACATTTTTTTTTATGTTCATTTTCAATGGAGGAAAATTGAACTTTTATGAGTTTTTTTTCAGATTTGTTTAAATCTTTTTTTGTTGTTTTACTTTTCTTTTCACTTCATTTATCACTCCCTAAGGCCCCTTTCACACTTCAGTTTTTTGCAATCAGTCACAATCCGTCAGGTTTTGACAAAAACGGATCCTCAATTTTTTTTGGAGGATCCGTTTTTTCCCCATTGACTTGCATTAATGGCGGATTGTGACGGATGGCTGTCCGTTTCATCCGTTTTTTTTTTGAGGATCCGCCAAAAGTTGCTGTCCGTCACCATCCTCAAAGATTTCAAAACGGAGCTTGCAACAAAACTCTCTCTCTCTCTCCTTCCCGACCAGCATTTCCTTTAAATTTCCTCATTTTCAGGATCCTGTGCCATCCGTTCACATCAGTTCAGAACGGATCCGCTTGTCTGCCTTTTTGGCGGATTTGAACTGATGCAAAAAACTGAAGTGTGAAAGAGGCCTAAGCTGTACTACATACAGGGGCTAATGGTGCAGCAGAAGTGTGAACTTTTTGATGCTTTTGTTTAATATTTTCCACTATATTATATGGAGAGCATAAAAAACGCATGCAAAATTCCAATGAAGTCTCCAATTGTGGAACTGAAGCATTCCTCTACTAAAAAAAATGCATTCGAAAAAACTGCCACAAAAAAATACAATAAAAAGTTTTGATTGCTTTAGTGCGAATACCTATGGAAACAATGCAGCACTTCTGCACGTGTGAACATGGCCCAGGAGAGACTCTGGACAATTTGTACGTTCTACACCAGGTTCACACTTGGGGTTATTTATTTTTTTATCACTACTTAGAATTACAGACAAATTAAAAAAAGTGATCTGAGCCAATTATATGGAAAAAATACAATATTATTTAACATTTATTCTGAAGCTATATGAAATAATTCCGACTACAGCAATGGTCTGTGCCCATCACGGGTGATCCGTGTTACCGGGAAGAGAGGAGGAGACATTCCTACAAGGAGCTGACAATAGATACATCACATTATCTCACATATGAGGATACAGAATTATACAGGTTTGAAAATATCAAATAGAAAGATTTGCCTGTAAACAGGTAAAAAAGCAAAAACAGTAAATAAAGCAATGACTTGCGCTATTGTACCGGTAAGTTTTTATACATCTCATCCCAATCCAGCTAACCCCTATCCGTACAGTGGCAGCTGGTATTGGATGGTCTGCCATGGGTAACATAACTAGTTCTCCTATATTAGACCCATTGCCATGTTCGTCTTTATGACATCACAGAAGCGTTGTCCACGAGTCATGGAATGTTCCGCAAGAACGGTCAGTGCGAGGCAAGCAGAGATAGAGAGGAGAGCTGAACACTAACCCAGAGCGACTTGTAAATCACTTTTTACTTGTTTTGTTTATTTTTTTTACTTTTATTTCTTTTTTTTGGGAGTGTTTTCTACCATCCGCACACACTTTTGTGTGTGTGGAGGGGAAGGCAGCCTAATGGCTGCACCCGTAGCTGGAGGAAAGTTCCAACCACGGAGACGTCTCCCACATGCCAGGACATCCCTATACAGTCAGAGGCCTGAACACCACCAAAGGCCAACTGGCTTCACGGGGTATGTGATGGCAGTGCTTTATTATATCGTGTCAATTATTAAATGCCTGTTCAAAACACCAGAAAAGGCAAAGGACCGATATTCCAGACTGAAAAGTCCACCACCATATCCTACAATGCCCGAAATAGGCCGATTCGTACAACCTGCAGCAAACATCAGCGCAGAGCCAGAGGGTATGAAGGAACGCCTGATACTCACCAGAACAGTAGATGAGGAAGAGACAACAGCCACATTGCCCAGGAGCCCATCCCCATGCACCTGGATGGAGCTAACTCCCTCTCAAGCACGTATACTCCTCAGTATGCCTTACGACCATCAACCGCGTATTAAGGTGACTGCTAAACAAGGCTACAATCCTACACCACACCTGCCAGTCAGCTATACCACTGGAAAGATCATGCAAGTAATGCTGATGAGCCCACAGGATGTACAACGTGCCTACAAGAGAGATTTGGGTTTCCTTCCAAGTCCTAGGAAGATCATTCTCCCGAGAAGAGAATTCCGCGGCACTTTGATTTAGCCGGCGGAAAATGTAGTGGCGAGTTGCTTGCAGCAAGCACATACCATCTTCTGCACAGCTGCTTCTTAGACAGATTTTCCGGTTTTGACTATGGCTTGATCAATGGATCATGTTTCTATACTGCCGCCTGCCCTGACCTCTGCTTGTTTAAAGTTATGCATCTACACTGCCGCCTGCCCTGACCTTTGCTTGCTCAATGGATTATGTTTTTGAACTGCCGCCTGCCTGACCTCTGCTTGCTCAATGGATTGTTTCTGCACTGCCGCCTGCCTTGACCTCTGCTTGCTCAATGGATTATGTTTTTGAACTGCCGCCTACCCTGACCTCTGCTTGCTCAATGGATTATGTTTCTGCACTGCCGCCTGCCTTGACCTCTGCTTGCTCAGTGGATTATGTTTTTGAACTGCCGCCTGCCCTGACCTCTGCTTGCTCAATGGATTATGTTTTTGAACTGACGCCTGCCCTGACCTCTGCTTGCTCAATGGATTATGTTTCTGCACTGCCGCCTGCCTGACCTCTGCTTGCTCAATGGATTATGTTTTTGAACTGCCGCCTGCCCTGACCTCAGCTTGCTCAATGGATTATGTTTCTGCACTGCCGCCTGCCCTGACCTCAGCTTGCTCAATGGATTATGCTTCTGCACTGCCGCCTGCCCTGACCTCTGCTTGTTTCCGGTTATTAATCTGTGATACTAATAAAAATGTATATTATTCTGCACTATATGGACTGTGGGTCGTTTTTTTTCTTTGGTTTTATGGTTGTTTCCGGTTATGTTTTTGCACTGCTGCCTGCCCTGACCTCTGCTTGTTTCCGGTTATGTTTCTGCACTGCTGCCTGCCCTGACCTTTGCTTGTTTCTGACTACTCATTTGCCTGCTGATTTTGTACTTCTTCCTCAATGCCTGCACTTTTAAGACCCCAGTAGAGCTAATTTATATAAATCCTGCATCCTAACAATGAAGCCGGGTTATAGGGCTTCTGATCACAATGGTAGGATGATGCCTCAATGTGAAGAAGGGTAGCACCAGTTCTTCACCTAACAGTATGGAATGCTTATCTAAAAAAATGAAAAAGGAACAGTACAGTATAGACAAAGGTCCCATAAACTCAACAAGAACAAACCATTAACCCTCCGTCAGGCGCAATATAGATTCTCCTCAGTTCATGCGCAATGTGCCTGACAAGCACAGGTCAGAAAACCACCTATAGTAGCTACATATTTCAATTTCAGGACTATAGAAGTAGTCAGTGACCTTCATAGGAATGTATTAAAAGAGATTACACCAAATCAGATGCAAAAAAACCCATTTATTAACCATAAACTTATTAAAACTAAAAGTACCACTTTTCGGTAGTACCGCCAAATAGGCTCCAGTTATCTTTACTTAACTATTGCTTAAATATAAAATTATGGAAAAAACTTAAAGGATATTGCACTTAGATGTTACTTAATTATTTTCTACTCATCTTCAGTGGTTTCAATTGCAGCAGAAGCAGCACAGGTACACTTAGAAAAGCAAGGCTGGCAGACGAAAGTTGCATGGGAAAGGCAGATTGATTCTTTACATATTTTGCAGTCATATTTAGAAAGCCTTCTGAAACCAGATACAAATGAGCAGGTAGTACAACTGCGTCTTTTAGAAGGTGGTAGAGTCGGTGTTTGTTCTGGAACGTCCTTGGGACGTCCTTCGTATTTTTATCTTTGCCCAAATAATAAGCTAGATCTGTGTCTGTTTCCTCTGTATCAGTGTCATCACTATCCTGCTCTGTTCCAGAATCAGTGTTACATTCTGCTACCTCATCTTCAGATGAAATGTCACTAGATTCCTCTAAATCCTCAGTTACTGCTGGTTCTTCCTCATCATCTTCTAACAAAAAAATCTTCATTTCTTCTAAATGAAGGGGTTTAGATGAATCATACTGTTTTCTGGCCATTGCAGCAGAAAATCTGAAGCAAGAGAGAAAGAGTATGTGTTAGGGCGCAATGTGCCTTAGAAGCCACCCTCCTTTTGTCTAAGAAAACAGTACTTATGTGCACTAACTTAGCATTAATCCTTCATAAAACAAGCTAAATACACAATCGTGATGAAAAAAAAAAGAAAATACTAACCTTTCAATTTGTGTTGAAATCAGGTGCAATGTGCCTGAGAAGCCAAAGTGTTGATATCTGCTCACTAGAAGGTCTGCTGAGTCACTGTGATATCAGGTTTCACAGAGCCTGTAGAGTCAGGAGATAACTAGGAAGGGTGGGGTTTTCTGATAAGTGGGCAAGGAGAGAGAAGTGAAACTAATTACTGTGTGCCTGTCAGATCTATTGCGCCTGACGGAGGGTTAAGAACTTTAAGCATAAACATGTGAGACAACAAACCAAGTGGCTCAGAATACCACATCCGACCCAACCAGCAGTTTTGTTGAAGGTATTTTCCTCTGATCTTTCGTTAAGAGGGTACAACATCTCAAATACATTAGACTGGTGTGGGTCTCCAACCATTTAGGAACCCTCAAATCAATAGTACAGGGGTCTTGAATCAGCCACAAAATTGCTTCAGGAAGAATTGGGTGGAGCACTGGTTTCATATGTACCCTGCCGCTCATGTCAAGGTCTATGAAAATAACCAAACACAAGGCTGAGTACTCAGATCTTATAGGAACCTCCCCAATAGTGAATGGCCATCTGTACATTCATAGTTCCCCAGGTCTGTAGACAGATGCGGGTTTCACGTCCGGGACCTCTGCCTATCAGACATTTATAGAATATTTTATGGATAACACATAAATGTATGGGAAAACTCCTCTTGTAAATAGTGCGCCTCAAGTTTCTTCTGCTGTTTGCAGTGGAATGTAGTCATCATAGCTAATATGAGGGAAGGATTCCTGAGAGGGGGTATACATCTACTATATCCATATTCTGTGGATATCTACCCTAATAAAGCTTATGGACGGTGAGTGCAGTGATGAGACCGACCCTTTATCAACATGTTCTGTCCCACAAACTAATGTAGTACACTGCACTGACCGCCGACAGACTTTATTCTCCAAAGACAATTTAAGTTTGTTATATGTATTAAAATACTTTTTTTCCCAGAATTATCTAAGAATTATCGACAAGGAAAATGGACTCAAGATAAAGCTTAGAAACATATATTTCTTTACAGCTCCTGATATAGGTATTGCGGTCTTTAAAAACAGTAGTCCCCAACTTCTGCCTCCTCAGCAAGTTATCCCCTAGCCATTGGTAGATCATAACTTGCTGATTACGGGTGTTTCACTGCCAGGACCCCCACCAATCCTAAGAACAGGGTGTCTGGAACAAGCGGCTGTTAAGAATGCGCAACAACACTTCTTTCATTATGGGACAATGATGGGGCTGATATGCTGATGATGGACTATGATGGGGCTGATGTGCTGATGATGGACTATGATGGGGCTGATGTGCTGATGATGGACTATGATGGGGTTGATGTGCTGATGATGGACTATGATGGGGTTGATGTGCTGATGATGGACTATGATGGGGCTGATGTGCTGATGATGAACTATGATTGGGATGATGAAGTCTGCAATAACAGAGCATAGCAGTACAACCCCTTAGCCTGGAGTGCCCTAACAAATAGCTGGGGAGGGTCCGAGCTCACAGTCAGACCTTAGAAGAAGAGTTAATAGTTTTGTTTCTTCTGTCTTAATGGACAAAAAAGGCTTACAGTATATACTCGCGTATAAGTCGAGATTTTCAGCCCATTTTTTGGGGCTGAAAGTCCCCCTCTCGGCTTATACGCGAGTCATATACCGGGGGTCGGCCAGGGAGGGGGAGCGGGGGGGGTGTCGGAGATCATACTCACCTCTCCTGGCATGTTTCTGCAGCCCCCCGTGCTTATTCCATCTTCTCGGCGCTGTTCTTCCTGCTTTCAGCGGTCACGTGGTACGCTCATTACCCTCATTAATATGCACATATGTAATGAGCGGCACCACGTGACCGCAGAAAGCAGGAAGAACAGCACTGAGAAGATGGAACAAGCACGGGGGGCTGCAGAGACATGCCAGGAGAGGTGAGTATAACGGGGGGAGCCATATTCACCTGTGCCCCATTCCACCGCTGCGCATCGCTCTGCTGTCTTGCTTCCTCTGGCAGTGACGTTAAGGTCAGAGGGTGCCATGACGTAGTTAGCAGGCGCCCTCTGCCTGAACAGTCACTGCAGAGCCAGCAACGCTGAGGAGCAGCAGCTGCAGCAGTGACAAGGTGAGTATATAGTTTTTTTTTTCATTTTTTTAATTGAGGCTGCGGCAGCAGCATTGTAAGGGGCCACTAATCACTGTGCAGCAATACAAGGGGCCACTCATCACTGTGCAGCATTATAAGGGGCCACTCATCACTGTGCAGCATTATAAGGGGCCACTCATCACTGTGCAGCATTATAAGGGGCCACTCATCACTGTGCAGCATTATAAGGGGCCACTCATCACCTTGCAGCATTATAAGGGGCCACTCATCACCGTGCAGCATAATAAGGGGCCACTAATCACCGTGCAGCATAATAAGGAGCCACTAATCACTGCAGCATTTCAAGGGGCCACTAATCACTGTGCAGCATTATAAGGGGCCACTCATCACTGTGCAGCATTACAAGGGGCCACTCATCACTGTGCAGCATTACAAGGGGCCACTAATAACTGTGCAGCATTACAAGGGGCCACTAATCACTGTGCAGCATTACAAGGGGCCACTAATCACTGTGCAGCATTACAAGGGGCCACTAATCACTGTGCAGCATTATATGGGGCCAGTAATCACTGTGCAGCATTATATAGGGCCAGTAATCACTGTGCAGCATTATATGGGGCCACTCATCACTGTGCTGCATTATAAGAGGCCACTCATCACTGTGCAGCATTATAAGGGGGCCTCTCATCACTGTGCAGCATTATACGGGGCCACTAATCACTGTGCAGCATTACAAAGGGCCACTAATCACCGTGCAGCATAAGGGGCCACTAATCACTGCAGCATTTCAAGGGGCCACTAATCACTGTGCAGCATTATAAGTGGCCACTAATCACCGTGCAGCATTGTAAGGGGCCACTAATCAATGTGCAGCATTATAAGGGGCCACTAATCACTGTGCAGCATTATAAGGGGCCACTAATCACTGTGCAGCATTATAAGGGGCCACTAATCACTGTGCAGCATTATAAGGGGCCACTAATCATTGTGCAGCATTATAAGGGTCCACTCTCCATGCAGCATTATAAGGGGCCACCAATCATTGTGCAGCATTATATGGGGCATATGTTATTATGGACCATGTTATAGGGCTACCATTATTCACTGTGCAGCATTATTAGGCATATTTTTGTATGGAGCATCTTATGGAACCCATCATGAACTTTATGGAGCATTATATGGGGCCATCATGAACTTTATGGAGCATCTTATGGGGCCCATTTTATTTTTGAAATTTACCAGTAGCTTCGGCATTTTCCACCCTAGGTTTATAGGCGAGTCAATAAGTTTTCCCAGTTTTTTGTGACAAAATTAGGGTGGTCGGCTTATACATGGGTCGGCTTATACACGAGTATATACGGACTTCTAAAGAAAATTGCCCCCAAGTTATTTTGAGCGACCCCGCCTGCTGTACCATCCTTGTGATTTACGAGAACGTTTCTCACTTCCTGCTAGGACAGCGGAAACCCAAGGAGTAAAGAGAGAAGGTCCTTATGGCTGCATGGAGTAATGCTGGAAATCTCTAAGTCTGCGGGGACAACAGAGACTTTAGAAGAAGGCAAACCAAGGTTTAGTGCTAGCACTAGTGTGAGAGAAGGTTTATACTACAGGACAGAAGTGCTGTAACAGGAAAGAACCTAACAAATAAAAAAGATTGTAGACAAACCAGATTTTGCTATCTATTCATGTCATTGCCTTCCATATTACAGAGAAATTTCCCTAAATCCGGTATCTGATAATCCACAATGATGTATATTCAGGGTCGAACTGGGGTGTCTGGGGCCCACCAGGGGAATGGACTCTAGGGCCCCATCCTACAGCTATATGCTAATATCTGTCAGTCGTTATCCCCATTATAGTGGAGCATCGGCTGTAAAACACAGGCGGCTCCTGTACATCTACTGTGCATCCCCATAACTGGGATGTATAATTACGGTAGTTTACATTAATGTGGTTCTTTGGTTAAAACAATTTATCACCGATCCATGGGCTCTATAGGATAGCTGATCGCATACGTCCGACCATTAGAAACTGCACCGACCGGAAGAATGAGAAAGTTTTATCGTTGATAGGACACTTATCCCCATTTTAAAATGGAGCAGCAGGTTAGATATCTGACCGAAGCTTCATTCATTCTCTTTGGAGCTTCTATAAAAATACAAGTGCAGCCACTGAGGGAATGAATGGATCAGTGGTCAAGTCGGACATGCCACTCCAGTCTAATGGGGATAAAAAGTTCCACATTTTGCTGAATGGGTCCAAGTAGTTAGACCCCCCCAATCAATACGTTATCACTTGTCCTGTGAATAGGAGATTACGTTTTTCCACAGGAAACCCCTGTAAGTGCATCTCTGCCGCTGTTTACAAAGTATTTAATCTCTAATGGAAATAAAGAATATTCTCCTAATTAATATCAGAGAAGACTAATGACCGTCAAACACAACACAATCCACTGTACCAAGACCAATAATACCACATACAGGGGAGAAATACCACCACACCATGACCAGACCACATAGTACCCGCATCATATCACATAAAAGGCACAAATACAACCACACCATGACCAGACCACATATTACCACCACATAGTGACCGAATAATATGACATATTACCAGCATATAGGGACCAAATAATAATTCATACACGGAGAAATACTTCCACACTGTGAACAGTCCACAAATTACCACCACTTATTGATGGAATACTACAGTACTGATTATGAATACAAACCACAATAATAACAACACTGTTATTACCACCAGTGACATTATACACAGTACCTCTGTATATAGTGTCAGTGTACAGGTAATATAGTGATTACCAGTGACATTATACACAGGAGCTCAGTGATCACTGGCAACATTATTGTCAAGGTTTGCTCAGCTTGTGGGATTAGGTAGTTCAGAGGTTAATGTGGATGGCCTCACTCTGAGATTCTGGGAGGCTTTTTAAAGCCTCATTGTGGGCTCATTCCTCATCGTTTATACTCAGACCCTTGGCCGAGTGTGTGTGACCCTGGTGTGCTTTGTGACTGTAATACTTTATGCTTGTTTGGTTTTGATCTGGTTCTGTCCCTGTTACGAGTTCTGCCTGTCCCTCTTGTACTGCGTTGCTATCTCTGTGTATGACTCATTGCCTATGACCTGACTATTCTCTGATTGCCCCTCTTGTACTGTGCAGCTATCTCCATGTATGACTCATTGCTTACGTTCTGACTACTCTCTGCTCGCCCCTCTGGTATCGCGCCGCCCTCTCCATGTATGACCGCCCGTTTGTCTGACCTGAGTTCCCCTCGCCTCTACTCCAGGATTCCTGTAGTAGAGTCCTACAATCATCTTCAGAAGTGGGACACTAAGCCCCGCCCCCTGTGGTCACATGATCGTAGGTCCTTGTACTTCTTACTACCTTCAGCATCGCAGGTCCCGTCTGCCTCAACTTTCCCTGCAGTATCGGACCCCGGGCCCTCCCGCAGTAGGGGTGAGTCACGCTGCTCAGCCATGGCAGTTCGCCGACGCTGACAGGATCCTGATATTTATACACAGAAGATCTGCATACAGTGTCAGTGTAATACAGTGACCACCAGTGAAATTATACACAGGAGCTTTTGGAAGTGCATTGAGCAGCAGGGTGGTTTGCTGGTGAAGGGAAAAAAAATCTCTTTAAATCTTCTGCCTGAGCGAGTGTAAACGAGCTGAGTGTGACCTGAGCGTAAGTGCGAACGGTGGTAAGTGTGTGACTTGTGATTCAGTGACTTTGGATTCAGGGAGTTTGCAAAGGAGGTATTACTGAATTACTGTTATATTTTATTAATACTTTTTATTTATTTTTACTTATCTTTTCTGTCTGGTGCAATCCCCATTAGGAATGTGCTCCACTATTGCCAATGCCATCCAGTGTACGTCTTGCCGCATGTACGCAATCCTTGACCAGCCAGTCGAGGGTGCATACTGCTGTGCGAGATGTGAGCACATTGTGCATTTGGAAGCCCAGATACTGGATTTAAATGTGCAGCTGGCAACACTGAGATCAATAGACAATATGGAAAGGAGACTTCTACTCACTGAGCAGACGCTCAATGAGATAGATGAGGGGGGGATGCTAGGTTGGAGCTGCAGGACAGTGAAGCAGTAAGATGGGTGACAGTTTGAAGGTGGGGTAGACAGAAGAGTGCCAGGGAGGCTAGTCCTGATCTGGCACAACCCAATAAGTTTGCCAAGTTGGCAGATGAGGGGAGTGTCAGTGCAGGGGTAGCACTGCTGCAGCAAGGCATGTCCTCTGAAAGCCAGAGGAGTATATGCTCCAGTAAGGGGAGAAATAGGAGAGCAGGGCAGGCCAGACAGGTGCTGGTAGTGGGGGACTCAATTATTAGGGGAACAGATAGGGCAATCTGTCACAAAGAAAGGGATCGTCGAACGGTGTGCTGCCTATCTGGCGCGCAAGTCTGACACATCGCTGACCGGGTTGACAGATTACTGGGAGGGGCTGGTGAGGATCCAGCGGTCATGGTGCACATTGGTACAAATGACACAGAGGTAGGTGGAAGGTCCTTAAAGATGATTTCAGTGAATTAGGCTGCAATCTTAAGGCAAGGACCTCCAAGGTGGTATTTTTGGAAATATTTCCTGTACCACGTGCCACGCCAGAGAGGAGATTAGGGAAGTTAATAAGTGGTTCAAGAATTAGTGTAGGAAGGAGGGGTTTGGGTTCCTGGAGAACTGGGCCGACTTCTCAGTTGGCTACAGGTTCTACGCTAGGGACGGGCTTCACCTCAATGGGGAGGGTGCAGCTGTGCTGGGGAAAAAAATGGCTAGAAGGGTGGAGGAGTGTTTAAATTTGGAACTAGGGGAGGGTATTCATTTTATAAGAGGGGAAGACTGTGTAGATAGAGACCTGGGCACAAATAATGAAATTGGGGGTGGTAGTGGCATGGGGGGTGAGGTTAGAACAGTTAATAATTTAAGAAATAGAGGTACAGACATACATAAAGTGCATGTATACAAATGCCAGAAGCCTCGCCAACAAAATGGAGGACTTAGAATTAATTTTGTTGGAAGATAAGGTATATTGCACCCCCTCATAGGGTATAAGGCTGCCCCCTCATAGGGTATAATGCTTCTCCCCCCTCATAGGGTATAATGCACCCCCTCATAGGGTATAATGCTGCCCCCTCATAGGGTATAACACTAGATAGATAGATAGATAGATAGATAGATATGTGATAATTAGATGTATAGATAGATAATAGATAGATAGATCTATGGATAGACAGATAGATATAAAGATATAAAGATAATAGATAGTGAAAGATATAGGTAGCTATAGAGATAGATAGACCTAGATAGATATAGATAGATAAATAGATAGATAGGGGATAAATAGATATATGGATAGATAGATAGAAAGATAGATAGATAGATAGATAGATATAAAGATAATAGATAGTGATAGCTATAGATAGGTATATAGATAGATAGATAGGGGATAAATAGATAGATCTATGGATAGATGATATATAGATGGATAGATATAAAGATAATAGATAGAGATAGATATAGATAGGTATAGAGATAGATGGATATAGACTATTTATATCTATCTATATCTACCTCTATATCTATCTATCTATCTATATCTATCTCTATATCTAAGATAGAGACAGATAGATATAGAGATAGAGATATAGATATACAGATAGAAATAGATAGATATAGAGATATATAGATATAGAGACAGATAGATATAGAGATAGATATAGATAGATATAGAGATATATAAAAAACAAACCACAATACTCACCTCTCCTCCTGCTCCCACGCTGATGACGGCTTCAGTGTCAGCAGCTGACCCGTCTGCCAGACACACAGCGGGTGCGCGATGAAGTGACGTCATCGCGCATCGGCTGTGAGTCAGGAGCAGAGGGGACTGATGGGAGAGAGATGCTCTCTCTTCCACTGCAATTGAGCGCGGCGCCGGCTGCCTAGGTTGGGGAGCGGGGCCCCGGGGTGAGTGAAGGCCGAGAGTGAATGAATATTCATTTCTCTTTAGTAGTGGGGACAGTGGCTCCTGCCTCCTGACACCCGCTGCTGCTCCGCTGGCAGGGCCCCCATAGCAGCTGTGTGGCACTGGCTGGGGGCCCCTGGAGCAGTGGGGGCCCTAGGCAACTGCTGTCCCTGTATACCAGTAGAGGTGCCAGGGCCCACCAGATGCCAGGGCCCACCGGAGAATCAGTCCGACGCTACCTGTCTGTATATATAATGTCAGTGTACAAGTAATAGAATGATCACTGGAGACATACACAGGAGTTCTGTATATAGTGTATAGTGTACAGGTAATACAGTGACTCACCAGTAACATTATACACAGGAGCTCTGCATATAGTCAGCGTACAGGTAATACAAGGATCACCAGTGACATTATACACAGGAGCTCTGTATATACTATATAATGTAAGTGTCCAGGTAAATCACTGACTTACCAGTGACCTCTGTATTTGTAGCGATTCATCTTCGCTTTTCTTCCTCTTCCAGCCAGGACACGTTTGCTGCAGAAAATAACACACTATACTTGATCACTTCTAGACCACATTCCCCACTTTCCCCCCCCGACTTCTACACTTTATGTGTAAAGGTCAGCCAGGGCAGTAGTCGTGGCTGAGTATTTCGGGTTCGGGCATTGTATACCCTGACCTCCCTCTACAGGAAAACGGTACCTCTTCTCTTGCATGGTACGGTGAATACTCACCGTGCCGTCAGCGTCCCCTTTGCTACGCCGACTTGATGCTGATCCTTGATCCCAATGAATAGAGACACAGTCCAGGGCAACTCTTAACTGAGCAAATTTATTTTCTTCAGGACACAGCACATCCACATAGTTTCCAGCATTTTCATCACAGTAAAGACAGCACATTACTTCATCTTTCCCTTCACTGTTCCTTGCAGTGTTTCCGTTTGACGAAGCGTCTCAGATGGCTCCTCAGTGTCCTCCCTGTATAGCGTCACCACGGTGAAGCGCTCTCCAGCATGTTTCGCCCCGGACATCAGAGATTCAGCCCACGTAGCTTTCCACCACATTCTGGAGTGACCTGCCCGTACCCTTTTACGGTAACCTTCAATCTTCCTCTGTTTACTTACACTCTTTTCCACTTTATTGCTGATTCTGCAGTACCGTGTTCTTCTCTAGATGGCTGGGCATCAGCTTTAACATCACGGGGTAGTTAGGCAGCTCAGGCATATAGCCCACCCGAGCACAAAGGGGTCAGGCCTCTGACTGCCTGAAACTGGAAGACCATCCTGGCTTATTCTCCAGCTATCCCCTCCTACAGTTAACTCCTATATGTCCTACAGCTACATCTACTGTGCAATGAGCTCAGTGCCCCATCTAGTGACCATAGCCCAGACTGCACTGTCCCTACCAAGTACAAGGTGCAGAAACATAGCTTATGCTATATAAATAATACAGCAACATGAAATATACGATAATGCGCAACAATGGTATAACATATATATAAATATATATACAAGTACAACAGCAACATGGGGGTTTAAAGGGGTAAGACTCTCAACCCCTTACACATGTCTACATATTGATATTAGTCATGTATTATACTACAGCACAGGCACCATTTTGATGAATGCAAACCTTTTTTTTGTAACCCCACAAACACCCGGAGCACCAGAATCTCAATAACTGAAATTTACAAATACAGATTACACAACAACCACAAGATGCATTTCATCACCCAGGTCACCTCATTTTAATCAGTATAACAGCGTAGACCTGACACTGTCTGTACTTTACTGTTCACAATCCTGCTGACAGGATCCCTTTAAATCTAAATTTTAATAAGTTTGTTCTTTTCTGCGCTAAACGTCCCCCAAACCCTGAGGACGGCGAGTATACCTTGGTTGTGTTTTGCTGTATGTGTATACAAAAGTAAAAGAAGAGCACCTATCAGGGGCTCAGAAAAGCTGGGTGGCATGTGTGCTAGTGTGTGACCCAGCGCAGGTGTCTCACTGGCCTATCAAAACAGTGACCGATAGCAGCAAACAGTGTGATGTGGATGTGAGAACTGTCTGCGGGGTGCGCTTAGGTGAGTGGACAAAAGAATATGGGAGGTTCACCTTTATAGTAACATCCCAGGGCAGGTGTGTCGTGAGCAAGTGGTGTTCAAGAAATATTGGTGGCAGTGGTTGTGACTTATCCTGACACACAATGTACAGGGAAATGGGAAAATTGTGAAAAAAAACGCAATTCTGACCTTAATTATGTTTACGGCGTACATTATGTGGTAAAAATGACCATGTAATATGATTCTCCTCATCAGTATGATTACAGAGATACTAAACGTGCCCAGATTTTTAAATTATTTTAGTGGTAGAAAAAAAATCAAGACTTTGAAGTAAAAAAAATGTTGGAGTTTGTGTTGCCATTTTCCGAGACCCGAAGTTTTAATTTTTTCGTTCAATAGAGCTATGAGAGGGATTATTTTTTCATAAGGCGAGACGTTATTATGGATATTACTTTGGGATAGATATGACATTTTAGTTGCTTGTTACGTATTTTAAGTGGTATTGCAGCGACCAAAAAATACCGCAATGTTGGCGTTTTTAAATTTTTTGTGTTTACCAATTGGGTTAATTATTTTTATATTTTGATAGCTCGGACTTTGCTGGATGTGGCGATATCACTTGACATTTTTTTTTATGTTCATTTTCAATGGAGGAAAATTGAACTTTTATGAGTTTTTTTTCAGATTTGTTTAAATCTTTTTTTGTTGTTTTACTTTTCTTTTCACTTCATTTATCGCTCCCTAAGGCCCCTTTCACACTTCAGTTTTTTGCAATCAGTCACAATCCGTCAGGTTTTGACAAAAACGGATCCTCAATTTTTTTTGGAGGATCCGTTTTTTCCCCATTGACTTGCATTAATGGCGGATTGTGACGGATGGCTGTCCGTTTCATCCGTTTTTTTTTTGAGGATCCGCCAAAAGTTGCTGTCCGTCACCATCCTCAAAGATTTCAAAACGGAGCTTGCAACAAAACTCTCTCTCTCTCTCCTTCCCGACCAGCATTTCCTTTAAATTTCCTCATTTTCAGGATCCTGTGCCATCCGTTCACATCAGTTCAGAACGGATCCGCTTGTCTGCCTTTTTGGCGGATTTGAACTGATGCAAAAAACTGAAGTGTGAAAGAGGCCTAAGCTGTACTACATACAGGGGCTAATGGTGCAGCAGAAGTGTGAACTTTTTGATGCTTTTGTTTAATATTTTCCACTATATTATATGGAGAGCATAAAAAACGCATGCAAAATTCCAATGAAGTCTCCAATTGTGGAACTGAAGCATTCCTCTACTAAAAAAAATGCATTCGAAAAAACTGCCACAAAAAAATACAATAAAAAGTTTTGATTGCTTTAGTGCGAATACCTATGGAAACAATGCAGCACTTCTGCACGTGTGAACATGGCCCAGGAGAGACTCTGGACAATTTGTATGTTCTACACCAGGTTCACACTTGGGGTTATTTATTTTTTTATCACTACTTAGAATTACAGACAAATTAAAAAAAGTGATCTGAGCCAATTATATGGAAAAAATACAATATTATTTAACATTTATTCTGAAGCTATATGAAATAATTCCGACTACAGCAATGGTCTGTGCCCATCACGGGTGATCCGTGTTACCGGGAAGAGAGGAGGAGACATTCCTACAAGGAGCTGACAATAGATACATCACATTATCTCACATATGAGGATACAGAATTATACAGGTTTGAAAATATCAAATAGAAAGATTTGCCTGTAAACAGGTAAAAAAGCAAAAACAGTAAATAAAGCAATGACTTGCGCTATTGTACCGGTAAGTTTTTATACATCTCATCCCAATCCAGCTAACCCCTATCCGTACAGTGGCAGCTGGTATTGGATGGTCTGCCATGGGTAACATAACTAGTTCTCCTATATTAGACCCATTGCCATGTTCGTCTTTATGACATCACAGAAGCGTTGTCCACGAGTCATGGAATGTTCCGCAAGAACGGTCAGTGCGAGGCAAGCAGAGATAGAGAGCAGAGCTGAACACTAACCCAGAGCGACTTGTAAATCACTTTTTACTTGTTTTGTTTATTTTTTTTACTTTTATTTCTTTTTTTTGGGAGTGTTTTCTACCATCCGCACACACTTTTGTGTGTGTGGAGGGGAAGGCAGCCTAATGGCTGCACCCGTAGCTGGAGGAAAGTTCCAACCACGGAGACGTCTCCCACATGCCAGGACATCCCTATACAGTCAGAGGCCTGAACACCACCAAAGGCCAACTGGCTTCACGGGGTATGTGATGGCAGTGCTTTATTATATCGTGTCAATTATTAAATGCCTGTTCAAAACACCAGAAAAGGCAAAGGACCGATATTCCAGACTGAAAAGTCCACCACCATATCCTACAATGCCCGAAATAGGCCGATTCGTACAACCTGCAGCAAACATCAGCGCAGAGCCAGAGGGTATGAAGGAACGCCTGATACTCACCAGAACAGTAGATGAGGAAGAGACAACAGCCACATTGCCCAGGAGCCCATCCCCATGCACCTGGATGGAGCTAACTCCCTCTCAAGCACGTATACTCCTCAGTATGCCTTACGACCATCAACCGCGTATTAAGGTGACTGCTAAACAAGGCTACAATCCTACACCACACCTGCCAGTCAGCTATACCACTGGAAAGATCATGCAAGTAATGCTGATGAGCCCACAGGATGTACAACGTGCCTACAAGAGAGATTTGGGTTTCCTTCCAAGTCCTAGGAAGATCATTCTCCCGAGAAGAGAATTCCGCGGCACTTTGATTTAGCCGGCGGAAAATGTAGTGGCGAGTTGCTTGCAGCAAGCACATACCATCTTCTGCACAGCTGCTTCTTAGACAGATTTTCCGGTTTTGACTATGGCTTGATCAATGGATCATGTTTCTATACTGCCGCCTGCCCTGACCTCTGCTTGTTTAAAGTTATGCATCTACACTGCCGCCTGCCCTGACCTTTGCTTGCTCAATGGATTATGTTTTTGAACTGCCGCCTGCCTGACCTCTGCTTGCTCAATGGATTGTTTCTGCACTGCCGCCTGCCTTCACCTCTGCTTGCTCAATGGATTATGTTTTTGAACTGCCGCCTACCCTGACCTCTGCTTGCTCAATGGATTATGTTTCTGCACTGCCGCCTGCCTTGACCTCTGCTTGCTCAGTGGATTATGTTTTTGAACTGCCGCCTGCCCTGACCTCTGCTTGCTCAATGGATTATGTTTTTGAACTGACGCCTGCCCTGACCTCTGCTTGCTCAATGGATTATGTTTCTGCACTGCCGCCTGCCTGACCTCTGCTTGCTCAATGGATTATGTTTTTGAACTGCCGCCTGCCCTGACCTCAGCTTGCTCAATGGATTATGTTTCTGCACTGCCGCCTGCCCTGACCTCAGCTTGCTCAATGGATTATGCTTCTGCACTGCCGCCTGCCCTGACCTCTGCTTGTTTCCGGTTATTAATCTGTGATACTAATAAAAATGTATATTATTCTGCACTATATGGACTGTGGGTCGTTTTTTTTCTTTGGTTTTATGGTTGTTTCCGGTTATGTTTTTGCACTGCTGCCTGCCCTGACCTCTGCTTGTTTCCGGTTATGTTTCTGCACTGCTGCCTGCCCTGACCTTTGCTTGTTTCTGACTACTCATTTGCCTGCTGATTTTGTACTTCTTCCTCAATGCCTGCACTTTTAAGACCCCAGTAGAGCTAATTTATATAAATCCTGCATCCTAACAATGAAGCCGGGTTATAGGGCTTCTGATCACAATGGTAGGATGATGCCTCAATGTGAAGAAGGGTAGCACCAGTTCTTCACCTAACAGTATGGAATGCTTATCTAAAAAAATGAAAAAGGAACAGTACAGTATAGACAAAGGTCCCATAAACTCAACAAGAACAAACCATTAAGAACTTTAAGCATAAACATGTGAGACAACAAACCAAGTGGCTCAGAATACCACATCCGACCCAACCAGCAGTTTTGTTGAAGGTATTTTCCTCTGATCTTTCGTTAAGAGGGTACAACATCTCAAATACATTAGACTGGTGTGGGTCTCCAACCATTTAGGAACCCTCAAATCAATAGTACAGGGGTCTTGAATCAGCCACAAAATTGCTTCAGGAAGAATTGGGTGGAGCACTGGTTTCATATGTACCCTGCCGCTCATGTCAAGGTCTATGAAAATAACCAAACACAAGGCTGAGTACTCAGATCTTATAGGAACCTCCCCAATAGTGAATGGCCATCTGTACATTCATAGTTCCCCAGGTCTGTAGACAGATGCGGGTTTCACGTCCGGGACCTCTGCCTATCAGACATTTATAGAATATTTTATGGATAACACATAAATGTATGGGAAAACTCCTCTTGTAAATAGTGCGCCTCAAGTTTCTTCTGCTGTTTGCAGTGGAATGTAGTCATCATAGCTAATATGAGGGAAGGATTCCTGAGAGGGGGTATACATCTACTATATCCATATTCTGTGGATATCTACCCTAATAAAGCTTATGGACGGTGAGTGCAGTGATGAGACCGACCCTTTATCAACATGTTCTGTCCCACAAACTAATGTAGTACACTGCACTGACCGCCGATAGACTTTATTCTCCAAAGACAATTTAAGTTTGTTATATGTATTAAAATACTTTTTTTCCCAGAATTATCTAAGAATTATCGACAAGGAAAATGGACTCAAGATAAAGCTTAGAAACATATATTTCTTTACAGCTCCTGATATAGGTATTGCGGTCTTTAAAAACAGTAGTCCCCAACTTCTGCCTCCTCAGCAAGTTATCCCCTAGCCATTGGTAGATCATAACTTGCTGATTACGGGTGTTTCACTGCCAGGACCCCCACCAATCCTAAGAACAGGGTGTCTGGAACAAGCGGCTGTTAAGAATGCGCAACAACACTTCTTTCATTATGGGACAATGATGGGGCTGATATGCTGATGATGGACTATGATGGGGCTGATGTGCTGATGATGGACTATGATGGGGCTGATGTGCTGATGATGGACTATGATGGGGTTGATGTGCTGATGATGGACTATGATGGGGCTGATGTGCTGATGATGAACTATGATTGGGATGATGAAGTCTGCAATAACAGAGCATAGCAGTACAACCCCTTAGCCTGGAGTGCCCTAACAAATAGCTGGGGAGGGTCCGAGCTCACAGTCAGACCTTAGAAGAAGAGTTAATAGTTTTGTTTCTTCTGTCTTAAAGGACAAAAAAGGCTTACAGTATATACTCGCGTATAAGTCGAGATTTTCAGCCCATTTTTTGGGGCTGAAAGTCCCCCTCTCGGCTTATACGCGAGTCATATACCGGGGGTCGGCCAGGGAGGGGGAGCGGGGGGGGTGTCGGAGATCATACTCACCTCTCCTGGCATGTTTCTGCAGCCCCCCGTGCTTATTCCATCTTCTCGGCGCTGTTCTTCCTGCTTTCAGCGGTCACGTGGTACGCTCATTACCCTCATTAATATGCACATATGTAATGAGCGGCACCACGTGACCGCAGAAAGCAGGAAGAACAGCACTGAGAAGATGGAACAAGCACGGGGGGCTGCAGAGACATGCCAGGAGAGGTGAGTATAACGGGGGGAGCCATATTCACCTGTGCCCCATTCCACCGCTGCGCATCGCTCTGCTGTCTTGCTTCCTCAGGCAGTGACGTTAAGGTCAGAGGGTGCCATGACGTAGTTAGCAGGCGCCCTCTGCCTGAACAGTCACTGCAGAGCCAGCAACGCTGAGGAGCAGCAGCTGCAGCAGTGACAAGGTGAGTATATAGTTTTTTTTTTCATTTTTTTAATTGAGGCTGCGGCAGCAGCATTGTAAGGGGCCACTAATCACTGTGCAGCAATACAAGGGGCCACTCATCACTGTGCAGCATTATAAGGGGCCACTCATCACTGTGCAGCATTATAAGGGGCCACTCATCACCTTGCAGCATTATAAGGGGCCACTCATCACCGTGCAGCATAATAAGGGGCCACTAATCACCGTGCAGCATAATAAGGAGCCACTAATCACTGCAGCATTTCAAGGGGCCACTAATCACTGTGCAGCATTATAAGGGGCCACTCATCACTGTGCAGCATTACAAGGGGCCACTCATCACTGTGCAGCATTACAAGGGGCCACTAATAACTGTGCAGCATTACAAGGGGCCACTAATCACTGTGCAGCATTACAAGGGGCCACTAATCACTGTGCAGCATTACAAGGGGCCACTAATCACTGTGCAGCATTATATGGGGCCAGTAATCACTGTGCAGCATTATATAGGGCCAGTAATCACTGTGCAGCATTATATGGGGCCACTCATCACTGTGCTGCATTATAAGAGGCCACTCATCACTGTGCAGCATTATAAGGGGGCCTCTCATCACTGTGCAGCATTATACGGGGCCACTAATCACTGTGCAGCATTACAAAGGGCCACTAATCACCGTGCAGCATAAGGGGCCACTAATCACTGCATTTCAAGGGGCCACTAATCACTGTGCAGCATTATAAGTGGCCACTAATCACCGTGCAGCATTGTAAGGGGCCACTAATCAATGTGCAGCATTATAAGGGGCCACTAATCACTGTGCAGCATTATAAGGGGCCACTAATCACTGTGCAGCATTATAAGGGGCCACTAATCATTGTGCAGCATTATAAGGGGCCACTAATCACTGTGCAGCATTATAAGGGGCCACTAATCACTGTGCAGCATTATAAGGGGCCACTAATCATTGTGCAGCATTATAAGGGTCCACTCTCCATGCAGCATTATAAGGGGCCACCAATCACTGTGCAGCATTATATGGGGCATATGTTATTATGGACCATGTTATAGGGCTACCATTATTCACTGTGCAGCATTATTAGGCATATTTTTGTATGGAGCATCTTATGGAACCCATCATGAACTTTATGGAGCATTATATGGGGCCATCATGAACTTTATGGAGCATCTTATGGGGCCCATTTTATTTTTGAAATTTACCAGTAGCTTCGGCATTTTCCACCCTAGGTTTATAGGCGAGTCAATAAGTTTTCCCAGTTTTTTGTGACAAAATTAGGGTGGTCGGCTTATACATGGGTCGGCTTATACACGAGTATATACGGACTTCTAAAGAAAATTGCCCCCAAGTTATTTTGAGCGACCCCGCCTGCTGTACCATCCTTGTGATTTACGAGAACGTTTCTCACTTCCTGCTAGGACAGCGGAAACCCAAGGAGTAAAGAGAGAAGGTCCTTATGGCTGCATGGAGTAATGCTGGAAATCTCTAAGTCTGCGGGGACAACAGAGACTTTAGAAGAAGGCAAACCATGGTTTAGTGCTAGCACTAGTGTGAGAGAAGGTTTATACTACAGGACAGAAGTGCTGTAACAGGAAAGAACCTAACAAATAAAAAAGATTGTAGACAAACCAGATTTTGCTATCTATTCATGTCATTGCCTTCCATATTACAGAGAAATTTCCCTAAATCCGGTATCTGATAATCCACAATGATGTATATTCAGGGTCGAACTGTGGTGTCTGGGGCCCACCAGGGGAATGGACTCTAGGGCCCCATCCTACAGCTATATGCTAATATCTGTCAGTCGTTATCCCCATTATAGTGGAGCATCGGCTGTAAAACACAGGCGGCTCCTGTACATCTACTGTGCATCCCCATAACTGGGATGTATAATTACGGTAGTTTACATTAATGTGGTTCTTTGGTTAAAACAATTTATCACCGATCCATGGGCTCTATAGGATAGCTGATCGCATACGTCCGACCATTAGAAACTGCACCGACCGGAAGAATGAGAAAGTTTTATCGTTGATAGGACACTTATCCCCATTTTAAAATGGAGCAGCAGGTTAGATATCTGACCGAAGCTTCATTCATTCTCTTTGGAGCTTCTATAAAAATACAAGTGCAGCCACTGAGGGAATGAATGGATCAGTGGTCAAGTCGGACATGCCACTCCAGTCTAATGGGGATAAAAAGTTCCACATTTTGCTGAATGGGTCCAAGTAGTTAGACCCCCCCAATCAATACGTTATCACTTGTCCTGTGAATAGGAGATTACGTTTTTCCACAGGAAACCCCTGTAAGTGCATCTCTGCCGCTGTTTACAAAGTATTTAATCTCTAATGGAAATAAAGAATATTCTCCTAATTAATATCAGAGAAGACTAATGACCGTCAAACACAACACAATCCACTGTACCAAGACCAATAATACCACATACAGGGGAGAAATACCACCACACCATGACCAGACCACATAGTACCCGCATCATATCACATAAAAGGCACAAATACAACCACACCATGACCAGACCACATATTACCACCACATAGTGACCGAATAATATGACATATTACCAGCATATAGGGACCAAATAATAATTCATACACGGAGAAATACTTCCACACTGTGAACAGTCCACAAATTACCACCACTTATTGATGGAATACTACAGTACTGATTATGAATACAAACCACAATAATAACAACACTGTTATTACCACCAGTGACATTATACACAGTACCTCTGTATATAGTGTCAGTGTACAGGTAATATAGTGATTACCAGTGACATTATACACAGGAGCTCAGTGATCACTGGCAACATTATTGTCAAGGTTTGCTCAGCTTGTGGGATTAGGTAGTTCAGAGGTTAATGTGGATGGCCTCACTCTGAGATTCTGGGAGGCTTTTTAAAGCCTCATTGTGGGCTCATTCCTCATCGTTTATACTCAGACCCTTGGCCGAGTGTGTGTGACCCTGGTGTGCTTTGTGACTGTAATACTTTATGCTTGTTTGGTTTTGATCTGGTTCTGTCCCTGTTACGAGTTCTGCCTGTCCCTCTTGTACTGCGTTGCTATCTCTGTGTATGACTCATTGCCTATGACCTGACTATTCTCTGATTGCCCCTCTTGTACTGTGCAGCTATCTCCATGTATGACTCATTGCTTACGTTCTGACTACTCTCTGCTCGCCCCTCTGGTATCGCGCCGCCCTCTCCATGTATGACCGCCCGTTTGTCTGACCTGAGTTCCCCTCGCCTCTACTCCAGGATTCCTGTAGTAGAGTCCTACAATCATCTTCAGAAGTGGGACACTAAGCCCCGCCCCCTGTGGTCACATGATCGTAGGTCCTTGTACTTCTTACTACCTTCAGCATCGCAGGTCCCGTCTGCCTCAACTTTCCCTGCAGTATCGGACCCCGGGCCCTCCCGCAGTAGGGGTGAGTCACGCTGCTCAGCCATGGCAGTTCGCCGACGCTGACAGGATCCTGATATTTATACACAGAAGATCTGCATACAGTGTCAGTGTAATACAGTGACCACCAGTGAAATTATACACAGGAGCTTTTGGAAGTGCATTGAGCAGCAGGGTGGTTTGCTGGTGAAGGGAAAAAAAATCTCTTTAAATCTTCTGCCTGAGCGAGTGTAAGCGAGCTGAGTGTGACCTGAGCGTCAGTGCGAACGGTGGTAAGTGTGTGACTTGTGATTCAGTGACTTTGGATTCAGGGAGTTTGCAAAGGAGGTATTACTGAATTGCTGTTATATTTTATTAATACTTTTTATTTATTTTTACTTAGCTTTTCTGTCTGGTGCAATCCCCATTAGGAATGTGCTCCACTATTGCCAATGCCATCCAGTGTACGTCTTGCCGCATGTACGCAATCCTTGACCAGCCAGTCGAGGGTGCATACTGCTGTGCGAGATGTGAGCACATTGTGCATTTGGAAGCCCAGATACTGGATTTAAATGTGCAGCTGGCAACACTGAGATCAATAGACAATATGGAAAGGAGACTTCTACTCACTGAGCAGACGCTCAATGAGATAGATGAGGGGGGGATGCTAGGTTGGAGCTGCAGGACAGTGAAGCAGTAAGATGGGTGACAGTTAGAAGGTGGGGTAGACAGAAGAGTGCCAGGGAGGCTAGTCCTGATCTGGCACAACCCAATAAGTTTGCCAAGTTGGCAGATGAGGGGAGTGTCAGTGCAGGGGTAGCACTGCTGCAGCAAGGCATGTCCTCTGAAAGCCAGAGGAGTATATGCTCCAGTAAGGGGAGAAATAGGAGAGCAGGGCAGGCCAGACAGGTGCTGGTAGTGGGGGACTCAATTATTAGGGGAACAGATAGGGCAATCTGTCACAAAGAAAGGGATCGTCGAACGGTGTGCTGCCTATCTGGCGCGCAAGTCTGACACATCGCTGACCGGGTTGACAGATTACTGGGAGGGGCTGGTGAGGATCCAGCGGTCATGGTGCACATTGGTACAAATGACACAGAGGTAGGTGGAAGGTCCTTAAAGATGATTTCAGGGAATTAGGCTGCAATCTTAAGGCAAGGACTTCCAAGGTGGTATTTTTGGAAATATTTCCTGTACCACGTGCCACGCCAGAGAGGAGATTAGGGAAGTTAATAAGTGGTTCAAGAATTAGTGTAGGAAGGAGGGGTTTGGGTTCCTGGAGAACTGGGCCGACTTCTCAGTTGGCTACAGGTTCTACGCTAGGGACGGGCTGCACCTCAATGGGGAGGGTGCAGCTGTGCTGGGGAAAAAAATGGCTAGAAGGGTGGAGGAGTGTTTAAACTTGGAACTAGGGGAGGGTATTCATTTTATAAGAGGGGAAGACTGTGTAGATAGAGACCTGGGCACAAATAATGAAATTGGAGGTGGTAGTGGCATGGGGGGTGAGGTTAGAACAGTTAATAATTTAAGAAATAGAGGTACAGACATACATAAAGTGCATGTATACAAATGCCAGAAGCCTCGCCAACAAAATGGAGGACTTAGAATTAATTTTGTTGGAAGATAAGGTATATTGCACCCCCTCATAGGGTATAAGGCTGCCCCCTCATAGGGTATAATGCTTCTCCCCCCTCATAGGGTATAATGCACCCCCTCATAGGGTATAATGCTGCCCCCTCATAGGGTATAACACTAGATAGATAGATAGATATGTGATAATTAGATGTATAGATAGATAATAGATAGATAGATCTATGGATAGACAGATAGAAATAAAGATATAAAGATAATAGATAGTGAAAGATATAGGTAGCTATAGAGATAGATAGATAGACCTAGATAGATATAGATAGATAAATAGATAGATAGGGGATAAATAGATATATGGATAGATAGATAGATAGATAGATAGATATAAAGATAATAGATAGTGATAGCTATAGATAGGTATATAGATAGATAGATAGATAGGGGATAAATAGATAGATCTATGGATACATGATATATAGATGGATAGATATAAAGATAATAGATAGAGATAGATATAGATAGGTATAGAGATAGATGGATATAGACTATTTATATCTATCTATATCTACCTCTATATCTACAGTATCTATCTATCTATCTATCTATCTATCTATCTATCTATATCTATCTCTATATCTAAGATAGAGACAGATAGATATAGAGATAGAGATATAGATATACAGATAGAAATAGATAGATATAGAGATATATAGATATAGAGACAGATAGATATAGAGATAGATATAGATAGATATAGAGATATATAAAAAACAAACCACAATACTCACCTCTCCTCCTGCTCCCACGCTGATGACGGCTTCAGTGTCAGCAGCTGACCCGTCTGCCAGACACACAGCGGGTGCGCGATGAAGTGACGTCATCGCGCATCGGCTGTGAGTCAGGAGCAGAGGGGACTGATGGGAGAGAGATGCTCTCTATTCCACTGAAATTGAGCGCAGCGCCGGCTGCCTAGGTTGGGGAGCGGGGCCCCGGGGTGAGTGGAGGCCGAGAGTGAATGAATATTCATTTCTCTTTAGTAGTGGGGACAGTGGCTCCTGCCTCCTGACACCCGCTGCTGCTCCGCTGGCAGGGCCCCCATAGCAGCTGTGTGGCACTGGCTGGGGGTCCCTGGAGCAGTGGGGGCCCTAGGCAACTGCTGTCCCTGTATACCAGTAGAGGTGCCAGGGCCCACCAGATGCCAGGGCCCACCGGAGAATCAGTCCGACGCTACCTGTCTGTATATATAATGTCAGTGTACAAGTAATAGAATGATCACTGGAGACATACACAGGAGTTCTGTATATAGTGTATAGTGTACAGGTAATACAGTGACTCACCAGTAACATTATACACAGGAGCTCTGCATATAGTCAGCGTACAGGTAATACAAGGATCACCAGTGACATTATACACAGGAGCTCTGTATATACTATATAATGTAAGTGTCCAGGTAAATCACTGACTTACCAGTGACCTCTGTATTTGTAGCGATTCATCTTCGCTTTTCTTCCTCTTCCAGCCAGGACATGTTTGCTGCAGAAAATAACACACTATACTTGATCACTTCTAGACCACATTCCCCACTTTCCCCCCCCGACTTCTACACTTTATGTGTAAAGGTCAGCCAGGGCAGTAGTCGTGGCTGAGTATTTCGGGTTCGGGCATTGTATACCCTGACCTCCCTCTACAGGAAAACGGTACCTCTTCTCTTGCATGGTACGGTGAATACTCACCGTGCCGTCAGCGTCCCCTTTGCTACGCCGACTTGATGCTGATCCTTGATCCCAATGAATAGAGACACAGTCCAGGGCAACTCTTAACTGAGCAAATTTATTTTCTTCAGGACACAGCACATCCACATAGTTTCCAGCATTTTCATCACAGTAAAGACAGCACATTACTTCATCTTTCCCTTCACTGTTCCTTGCAGTGTTTCCGTTTGACGAAGCGTCTCAGATGGCTCCTCAGTGTCCTCCCTGTATAGCGTCACCACGGTGAAGCGCTCTCCAGCATGTTTCGCCCCGGACATCAGAGATTCAGCCCACGTAGCTTTCCACCACATTCTGGAGTGACCTGCCCGTACCCTTTTACGGTAACCTTCAATCTTCCTCTGTTTACTTACACTCTTTTCCACTTTATTGCTGATTCTGCAGTACCGTGTTCTTCTCTAGATGGCTGGGCATCAGCTTTAACATCACGGGGTAGTTAGGCAGCTCAGGCATATAGCCCACCCGAGCACAAAGGGGTCAGGCCTCTGACTGCCTGAAACTGGAAGACCATCCTGGCTTATTCTCCAGCTATCCCCTCCTACAGTTAACTCCTATATGTCCTACAGCTACATCTACTGTGCAATGAGCTCAGTGCCCCATCTAGTGACCATAGCCCAGACTGCACTGTCCCTACCAAGTACAAGGTGCAGAAACATAGCTTATGCTATATAAATAATACAGCAACATGAAATATACGATAATGCGCAACAATGGTATAACATATATATAAATATATATACAAGTACAACAGCAACATGGGGGTTTAAAGGGGTAAGACTCTCAACCCCTTACACATGTCTACATATTGATATTAGTCATGTATTATACTACAGCACAGGCACCATTTTGATGAATGCAAACCTTTTTTTTGTAACCCCACAAACACCCGGAGCACCAGAATCTCAATAACTGAAATTTACAAATACAGATTACACAACAACCACAAGATGCATTTCATCACCCAGGTCACCTCATTTTAATCAGTATAACAGCGTAGACCTGACACTGTCTGTACTTTACTGTTCACAATCCTGCTGACAGGATCCCTTTAAATCTAAATTTTAATAAGTTTGTTCTTTTCTGCGCTAAACGTCCCCCAAACCCTGAGGACGGCGAGTATACCTTGGTTGTGTTTTGCTGTATGTGTATTCAAAAGTAAAAGAAGAGCACCTATCAGGGGCTCAGAAAAGCTGGGTGGCATGTGTGCTAGTGTGTGACCCAGCGCAGGTGTCTCACTGGCCTATCAAAACAGTGACCGATAGCAGCAAACAGTGTGATGTGGATGTGAGAACTGTCTGCGGGGTGCGCTTAGGTGAGTGGACAAAAGAATATGGGAGGTTCACCTTTATAGTAACATCCCAGGGCAGGTGTGTCGTGAGCAAGTGGTGTTCAAGAAATATTGGTGGCAGTGGTTGTGACTTATCCTGACACACAATGTACAGGGAAATGGGAAAATTGTGAAAAAAAACGCAATTCTGACCTTAATTATGTTTACGGCGTACATTATGTGGTAAAAATGACCATGTAATATGATTCT
Source organism: Dendrobates tinctorius (assembly GCF_039654945.1). Taxonomy (NCBI): domain Eukaryota; kingdom Metazoa; phylum Chordata; class Amphibia; order Anura; family Dendrobatidae; genus Dendrobates; species Dendrobates tinctorius. Next base: position 209,724 of record NW_027361791.1, on the reverse strand, counting down.
CCTCATCAGTATGATTACAGAGATACTAAACGTGCCCAGATTTTTAAATTATTTTAGTGGTAGAAAAAAAATCAAGACTTTGAAATAAAAAATATGTTGGAGTTTGTGTTGCCATTTTCCGAGACCCGTAGTTTTACTTTTTCGTTCAATAGAGCTATGAGAGGGATTATTTTTTTATAAGGCGAGACGTTATTATGGATATTACTTTGGGATAGATATGACATTTTAGTTGCTTGTTACGTATTTTAAGTGGTATTGCAGCGACCAAAAAATACCGCAATGTTGGCGTTTTTAAATTTTTTGTGTTTACCAATTGGGTTAATTATTTTTATATTTTGATAGCTCGGACTTTGCTGGATGTGGCGATATCACTTGACATTTTTTTTTATGTTCATTTTCAATGGAGGAAAATTGAACTTTTATGAGTTTTTTTTTCAGATTTGTTTAAATCTTTTTTTGTTGTTTTACTTTTCTTTTCACTTCATTTATCGCTCCCTAAGGCCCCTTTCACACTTCAGTTTTTTGCAATCAGTCACAATCCGTCAGGTTTTGACAAAAACGGATCCTCAGTTTTTTTTTGAGGATCCGTTTTTTCCCCATTGACTTGCATTAATGGCGGATTGTGACGGATGGCTGTCCGTTTCATCAGTTTTTTTTTTGAGGATCCGCCAAAAGTTGCTGTCCGTCACCATCCTCAAAGATTTCAAAACGGAGCTTGCAACAAAACTCTCTCTCTCTCTCTCTCCTTCCCGACCAGCGTTTCCTTTAAATTTCCTCATTTTCAGGATCCTGTGCCATCCGTTCACATCAGTTCAGAACGGATCCGCTTGTCTGCCTTTTTGGCGGATTTGAACTGATGCAAAAAACTGAAGTGTGAAAGAGGCCTAAGCTGTACTACATACAGGGGCTAATGGTCCAGCAGAAGTGTGAACTTTTTGATGCTTTTGTTTAATATTTTCCACTATAGTATATGGAGAGCATAAAAAACGCATGCAAAATTCCAATGAAGTCTCCAATTGTGGAACTGAAGCATTCCTCTACTAAAAAAAATGCATTCGAAAAAACTGCCACAAAAAAATACAATAAAAAGTTTTGATTGCTTTAGTGCGAATACCTATGGAAACAATGCAGCACTTCTGCACGTGTGAACATGGCCCAGGAGAGACTCTGGACAATTTGTACGTTCTACACCAGGTTCACACTTGGGGTTATTTATTTTTTTATCACTACTTAGAATTACAGACAAATTAAAAAAGTGATCTGAGCCAATTATATGGAAAAAATACAATATTATTTAACATTTATTCTGAAGCTATATGAAATAATTCTGACTACAGCAATGGTCTGTGCCCATCACGGGTGATCCGTGTTACCGGGAAGAGAGGAGGAGACATTCCTGGAAGAAGCTGACAATAGATACATCACATTATCTCACGTATGAGGATACAGAATTATACAGGTTTGAAAATATCAAATAGAAAGATTTGCCTGTAAACAGGTAAAAAAGCAAAAACAGTAAATAAAGCAATGACTTGCGCTATTGTACCGGTAAGTTTTTATACATCTCATCCCAATCCAGCTAACCCCTATCCGTACAGTGGCAGCTGGTATTGGATGGTCTGCCATGGGTAACATAACTAGTTCTCCTATATTAGACCCATTGCCATGTTCGTCTTTATGACATCACAGAAGCGTTGTCCACGAGTCATGGAATGTTCCGCAAGAACGGTCAGTGCGAGGCAAGCAGAGATAGAGAGGAGAGCTGAACACTAACCCAGAGCGACTTGTAAATCACTTTTTACTTGTTTTGTTTATTTTTTTTACTTTTATTTCTTTTTTTTGGGAGTGTTTTCTACCATCCGCACACACTTTTGTGTGTGTGGAGGGGAAGGCAGCCTAATGGCTGCACCCGTAGCTGGAGGAAAGTTCCAACCACGGAGACGTCTCCCACATGCCAGGACATCCCTATACAGTCAGAGGCCTGAACACCACCAAAGGCCAACTGGCTTCACGGGGTATGTGATGGCAGTGCTTTATTATATCGTGTCAATTATTAAATGCCTGTTCAAAACACCAGAAAAGGCAAAGGACCGATATTCCAGACTGAAAAGTCCACCACCATATCCTACAATGCCCGAAATAGGCCGATTCGTACAACCTGCAGCAAACATCAGCGCAGAGCCAGAGGGTATGAAGGAACGCCTGATACTCACCAGAACAGTAGATGAGGAAGAGACAACAGCCACATTGCCCAGGAGCCCATCCCCATGCACCTGGATGGAGCTAACTCCCTCTCAAGCACGTATACTCCTCAGTATGCCTTACGACCATCAACCGCGTATTAAGGTGACTGCTAAACAAGGCTACAATCCTACACCACACCTGCCAGTCAGCTATACCACTGGAAAGATCATGCAAGTAATGCTGATGAGCCCACAGGATGTACAACGTGCCTACAAGAGAGATTTGGGTTTCCTTCCAAGTCCTAGGAAGATCATTCTCCCGAGAAGAGAATTCCGCGGCACTTTGATTTAGCCGGCGGAAAATGTAGTGGCGAGTTGCTTGCAGCAAGCACATACCATCTTCTGCACAGCTGCTTCTTAGACAGATTTTCCGGTTTTGACTATGGCTTGATCAATGGATCATGTTTCTATACTGCCGCCTGCCCTGACCTCTGCTTGTTTAAAGTTATGCATCTACACTGCCGCCTGCCCTGACATTTGCTTGCTCAATGGATTATGTTTTTGAACTGCCGCCTGCCTGACCTCTGCTTGCTCAATGGATTGTTTCTGCACTGCCGCCTGCCTTCACCTCTGCTTGCTCAATGGATTATGTTTTTGAACTGCCGCCTACCCTGACCTCTGCTTGCTCAATGGATTATGTTTCTGCACTGCCGCCTGCCTTGACCTCTGCTTGCTCAGTGGATTATGTTTTTGAACTGCCGCCTGCCCTGACCTCTGCTTGCTCAATGGATTATGTTTTTGAACTGACGCCTGCCCTGACCTCTGCTTGCTCAATGGATTATGTTTCTGCACTGCCGCCTGCCTGACCTCTGCTTGCTCAATGGATTATGTTTTTGAACTGCCGCCTGCCCTGACCTCAGCTTGCTCAATGGATTATGTTTCTGCACTGCCGCCTGCCCTGACCTCAGCTTGCTCAATGGATTATGCTTCTGCACTGCCGCCTGCCCTGACCTCTGCTTGTTTCCGGTTATTAATCTGTGATACTAATAAAAATGTATATTATTCTGCACTATATGGACTGTGGGTCGTTTTTTTTCTTTGGTTTTATGGTTGTTTCCGGTTATGTTTTTGCACTGCTGCCTGCCCTGACCTCTGCTTGTTTCCGGTTATGTTTCTGCACTGCTGCCTGCCCTGACCTTTGCTTGTTTCTGACTACTCATTTGCCTGCTGATTTTGTACTTCTTCCTCAATGCCTGCACTTTTAAGACCCCAGTAGAGCTAATTTATATAAATCGTGCATCCTAACAATGAAGCCGGGTTATAGGGCTTCTGATCACAATGGTAGGATGATGCCTCAATGTGAAGAAGGGTAGCACCAGTTCTTCACCTAACAGTATGGAATGCTTATCTAAAAAAATGAAAAAGGAACAGTACAGTATAGACAAAGGTCCCATAAACTCAACAAGAACAAACCATTAAGAACTTTAAGCATAAACATATGAGACAACAAACCAAGTGGCTCAGAATACCACATCCGACCCAACCAGCAGTTTTGTTGAAGGTATTTTCCTCTGATCTTTCGTTAAGAGGGTACAACATCTCAAATACATTAGACTGGTGTGGGTCTCCAACCATTTAGGAACCCTCAAATCAATAATACAGGGGTCTTGAATCAGCCACAAAATTGCTTCAGGAAGAATTGGGTGGAGCACTGGTTTCATATGTACCCTGCCGCTCATGTCAAGGTCTATGAAAATAACCAAACACAAGGCTGAGTACTCAGATCTTATAGGAACCTCCCCAATAGTGAATGGCCATCTGTATATTCATAGTTCCCCAGGTCTGTAGACAGATGCGGGTTTCACGTCCGGGACCTCTGCCTATCAGACATTTATAGAATATTTTATGGATAACACATAAATGTATGGGAAAACTCCTCTTGTAAATAGTGCGCCTCAAGTTTCTTCTGCTGTTTGCAGTGGAATGTAGTCATCATAGCTAATATGAGGGAAGGATTCCTGAGAGGGGGTATACATCTACTATATCCATATTCTGTGGATATCTACCCTAATAAAGCTTATGGACGGTGAGTGCAGTGATGAGACCGACCCTTTATCAACATGTTCTGTCCCACAAACTAATGTAGTACACTGCACTGACCGCCGATAGACTTTATTCTCCAAAGACAATTTAAGTTTGTTATATGTATTAAAATACTTTTTTTCCCAGAATTATCTAAGAATTATCGACAAGGAAAATGGACTCAAGATAAAGCTTAGAAACATATATTTCTTTACAGCTCCTGATATAGGTATTGCGGTCTTTAAAAACAGTAGTCCCCAACTTCTGCCTCCTCAGCAAGTTATCCCCTAGCCATTGGTAGATCATAACTTGCTGATTACGGGTGTTTCACTGCCAGGACCCCCACCAATCCTAAGAACAGGGTGTCTGGAACAAGCGGCTGTTAAGAATGCGCAACAACACTTCTTTCATTATGGGACAATGATGGGGCTGATATGCTGATGATGGACTATGATGGGGCTGATGTGCTGATGATGGACTATGATGGGGCTGATGTGCTGATGATGGACTATGATGGGGTTGATGTGCTGATGATGGACTATGATGGGGCTGATGTGCTGATGATGAACTATGATTGGGATGATGAAGTCTGCAATAACAGAGCATAGCAGTACAACCCCTTAGCCTGGAGTGCCCTAACAAATAGCTGGGGAGGGTCCGAGCTCACAGTCAGACCTTAGAAGAAGAGTTAATAGTTTTGTTTCTTCTGTCTTAAAGGACAAAAAAGGCTTACAGTATATACTCGCGTATAAGTCGAGATTTTCAGCCCATTTTTTGGGGCTGAAAGTCCCCCTCTCGGCTTATACGCGAGTCATATACCGGGGGTCGGCCAGGGAGGGGGAGCGGGGGGGGGTGTCGGAGATCATACTCACCTCTCCTGGCATGTTTCTGCAGCCCCCCGTGCTTATTCCATCTTCTCGGCGCTGTTCTTCCTGCTTTCAGCGGTCACGTGGTACGCTCATTACCCTCATTAATATGCACATATGTAATGAGCGGCACCACGTGACCGCAGAAAGCAGGAAGAACAGCACTGAGAAGATGGAACAAGCACGGGGGGCTGCAGAGACATGCCAGGAGAGGTGAGTATAACGGGGGGAGCCATATTCACCTGTGCCCCATTCCACCGCTGCGCATCGCTCTGCTGTCTTGCTTCCTCTGGCAGTGACGTTAAGGTCAGAGGGTGCCATGACGTAGTTAGCAGGCGCCCTCTGCCTGAACAGTCACTGCAGAGCCAGCAACGCTGAGGAGCAGCAGCTGCAGCAGTGACAAGGTGAGTATATAGTTTTTTTTTTCATTTTTTTAATTGAGGCTGCGGCAGCAGCATTGTAAGGGGCCACTAATCACTGTGCAGCAATACAAGGGGCCACTCATCACTGTGCAGCATTATAAGGGGCCACTCATCACTGTGCAGCATTATAAGGGGCCACTCATCACTGTGCAGCATTATAAGGGGCCACTCATCACTGTGCAGCATTATAAGGGGCCACTCATCACCTTGCAGCATTATAAGGGGCCACTCATCACCGTGCAGCATAATAAGGGGCCACTAATCACCGTGCAGCATAATAAGGAGCCACTAATCACTGCAGCATTTCAAGGGGCCACTAATCACTGTGCAGCATTATAAGGGGCCACTCATCACTGTGCAGCATTACAAGGGGCCACTCATCACTGTGCAGCATTACAAGGGGCCACTAATAACTGTGCAGCATTACAAGGGGCCACTAATCACTGTGCAGCATTACAAGGGGCCACTAATCACTGTGCAGCATTACAAGGGGCCACTAATCACTGTGCAGCATTATATGGGGCCAGTAATCACTGTGCAGCATTATATGGGGCCAGTAATCACTGTGCAGCATTATATGGGGCCACTCATCACTGTGCTGCATTATAAGAGGTCACTCATTACTGTGCAGCATTATAAGGGGGCCTCTCATTACTGTGCAGCATTATACGGGGCAACTAATCACTGTGCAGCATTACAAAGGGCCACTAATCACCGTGCAGCATAAGGGGCCACTAATCACTGCAGCATTTCAAGGGGCCACTAATCACTGTGCAGCATTATAAGTGGCCACTAATCACCGTGCAGCATTGTAAGGGGCCACTAATCAATGTGCAGCATTATAAGGGGCCACTAATCACTGTGCAGCATTATAAGGGGCCACTAATCACTGTGCAGCATTATAAGGGGCCACTAATCACTGTGCAGCATTATAAGGGGCCACTAATCATTGTGCAGCATTATAAGGGGCCACTCTCCATGCAGCATTATAAGGGGCCACCAATCACTGTGAAGCATTATATGGGGCATATGTTATTATGGACCATGTAATAGGGCTACCATTATTCACTGTGCAGCATTATTAGGCATATTTTTGTATGGAGCATCTTATGGAACCCATCATGAACTTTATGGAGCATTATATGGGGCCATCATGAACTTTATGGAGCATCTTATGGGGCCCATTTTATTTTTGAAATTTACCAGTAGCTTCGGCATTTTCCACCCTAGGTTTATAGGCGAGTCAATAAGTTTTCCCAGTTTTTTGTGACAAAATTAGGGTGGTCGGCTTATACATGGGTCGGCTTATACGCGAGTATATACGGACTTCTAAAGAAAATTGCCCCCAAGTTATTTTGAGCGACCCCGCCTGCTGTACCATCCTTGTGATTTACGAGAACGTTTCTCACTTCCTGCTAGGACAGCGGAAACCCAAGGAGTAAAGAGAGAAGGTCCTTATGGCTGCATGGAGTAATGCTGGAAATCTCTAAGTCTGCGGGGACAACAGAGACTTTAGAAGAAGGCAAACCAAGGTTTAGTGCTAGCACTAGTGTGAGAGAAGGTTTATACTACAGGAGAGAAGTGCTGTAACAGGAAAGAACCTAACAAATAAAAAAGATTGTAGACAAACCAGATTTTGCTATCTATTCATGTCATTGCCTTCCATATTACAGAGAAATTTCCCTAAATCCGGTATCTGATAATCCACAATGATGTATATTCAGGGTCGAACTGGGGTGTCTGGGGCCCACCAGGGGAATGGACTCTAGGGCCCCATCCTACAGCTATATGCTAATATCTGTCAGTCGTTATCCCCATTATAGTGGAGCATCGGCTGTAAAACACAGGCGGCTCCTGCACATCTACTGTGCACCCCCATAACTGGGATGTATAATTACGGTAGTTTACATTAATGTGGTTCTTTGGTTAAAACAATTTATCACCGATCCATGGGCTCTATAGGATAGCTGATCGCATACGTCCGACCATTAGAAACTGCACCGACCGGAAGAATGAGAAAGTTTTATCGTTGATAGGACACTTATCCCCATTTTAAAATGGAGCAGCAGGTTAGATATCTGACCGAAGCTTCATTCATTCTCTTTGGAGCTTCTATAAAAATACAAGTGCAGCCACTGAGGGAATGAATGGATCAGTTGTCAAGTCGGACATGCCACTCCAGTCTAATGGGGATAAAAAGTTCCACATTTTGCTGAATGGGTCCAAGTAGTTAGACCCCCCCAATCAATACGTTATCACTTGTCCTGTGAATAGGAGATTACGTTTTTCCACAGGAAACCCCTGTAAGTGCATCTCTGCCGCTGTTTACAAAGTATTTAATCTCTAATGGAAATAAAGAATATTCTCCTAATTAATATCAGAGAAGACTAATCACCGTCAAACACAACACAATCCACTGTACCAAGACCAATAATACCACATACAGGGGAGAAATACCACCACACCATGACCAGACCACATAGTACCCGCATCATATCACATAAAAGGCACAAATACAACCACACCATGACCAGACCACATATTACCACCACATAGTGACCGAATAATATGACATATTACCAGCATATAGGGACCAAATAATAATTCATACACGGAGAAATACTTCCACACTGTGAACAGTCCACAAATTACCACCACTTATTGATGGAATACTACAGTACTGATTATGAATACAAACCACAATAATAACAACACTGTTATTACCACCAGTGACATTATACACAGTACCTCTGTATATAGTGTCAGTGTACAGGTAATACAGTGATTACCAGTGACATTATACACAGGAGCTCAGTGATCACTGGCAACATTATTGTCAAGGTTTGCTCAGCTTGTGGGATTAGGTAGTTCAGAGGTTAATGTGGATGGCCTCACTCTGAGATTCTGGGAGGCTTTTTAAAGCCTCATTGTGGGCTCATTCCTCATCGTTTATACTCAGACCCTTGGCCGAGTGTGTGTGACCCTGGTGTGCTTTGTGACTGTAATACTTTATGCTTGTTTGGTTTTGATCTGGTTCTGTCCCTGTTACGAGTTCTGCCTGTCCCTCTTGTACTGCGTTGCTATCTCTGTGTATGACTCATTGCCTATGACCTGACTATTCTCTGATTGCCCCTCTTGTACTGTGCAGCTATCTCCATGTATGACTCATTGCTTACGTTCTGACTACTCTCTGCTCGCCCCTCTGGTATCGCGCCGCCCTCTCCATGTATGACCGCCCGTTTGTCTGACCTGAGTTCCCCTCGCCTCTACTCCAGGATTCCTGTAGTAGAGTCCTACAATCATCTTCAGAAGTGGGACACTAAGCCCCGCCCCCTGTGGTCACATGATCGTAGGTCCTTGTACTTCTTACTACCTTCAGCATCGCAGGTCCCGTCTGCCTCAACTTTCCCTGCAGTATCGGACCCCGGGCCCTCCCGCAGTAGGGGTGAGTCACGCTGCTCAGCCGTGGCAGTTCGCCGACGCTGACAGGATCCTGATATTTATACACAGAAGATCTGCATACAGTGTCAGTGTAATACAGTGACCACCAGTGAAATTATACACAGGAGCTTTTGGAAGTGCATTGAGCAGCAGGGTGGTTTGCTGGTGAAGGGAAAAAAAATCTCTTTAAATCTTCTGCCTGAGCGAGTGTAAACGAGCTGAGTGTGACCTGAGCGTAAGTGCGAACGGTGGTAAGTGTGTGACTTGTGATTCAGTGACTTTGGATTCAGGGAGTTTGCAAAGGAGGTATTACTGAATTGCTGTTATATTTTATTAATACTTTTTATTTATTTTTACTTAGCTTTTCTGTCTGGTGCAATCCCCATTAGGAATGTGCTCCACTATTGCCAATGCCATCCAGTGTACGTCTTGCCGCATGTACGCAATCCTTGACCAGCCAGTCGAGGGTGCATACTGCTGTGCGAGATGTGAGCACATTGTGCATTTGGAAGCCCAGATACTGGATTTAAATGTGCAGCTGGCAACACTGAGATCAATAGACAATATGGAAAGGAGACTTCTACTCACTGAGCAGACGCTCAATGAGATAGATGAGGGGGGGATGCTAGGTTGGAGCTGCAGGACAGTGAAGCAGTAAGATGGGTGACAGTTAGAAGGTGGGGTAGACAGAAGAGTGCCAGGGAGGCTAGTCCTGATCTGGCACAACCCAATAAGTTTGCCAAGTTGGCAGATGAGGGGAGTGTCAGTGCAGGGGTAGCACTGCTGCAGCAAGGCATGTCCTCTGAAAGCCAGAGGAGTATATGCTCCAGTAAGGGGAGAAATAGGAGAGCAGGGCAGGCCAGACAGGTGCTGGTAGTGGGGGACTCAATTATTAGGGGAACAGATAGGGCAATCTGTCACAAAGAAAGGGATCGTCGAACGGTGTGCTGCCTATCTGGCGCGCAAGTCTGACACATCGCTGACCGGGTTGACAGATTACTGGGAGGGGCTGGTGAGGATCCAGCGGTCATGGTGCACATTGGTACAAATGACAAAGAGGTAGGTGGAAGGTCCTTAAAGATGATTTCAGGGAATTAGGCTGCAATCTTAAGGCAAGGACCTCCAAGGTGGTATTTTTGGAAATATTTCCTGTACCACGTGCCACGCCAGAGAGGAGATTAGGGAAGTTAATAAGTGGTTCAAGAATTAGTGTAGGAAGGAGGGGTTTGGGTTCCTGGAGAACTGGGCCGACTTCTCAGTTGGCTACAGGTTCTACGCTAGGGACGGGCTGCACCTCAATGGGGAGGGTGCAGCTGTGCTGGGGAAAAAAATGGCTAGAAGGGTGGAGGAGTGTTTAAATTTGGAACTAGGGGAGGGTATTCATTTTATAAGAGGGGAAGACTGTGTAGATAGAGACCTGGGCACAAATAATGAAATTGGGGGTGGTAGTGGCATGGGGGGTGAGGTTAGAACAGTTAATAATTTAAGAAATAGAGGTACAGACATACATAAAGTGCATGTATACAAATGCCAGAAGCCTCGCCAACAAAATGGAGGACTTAGAATTAATTTTGTTGGAAGATAAGGTATATTGCACCCCCTCATAGGGTATAAGGCTGCCCCCTCATAGGGTATAATGCTTCTCCCCCCTCATAGGGTATAATGCACCCCCTCATAGGGTATAATGCTGCCCCCTCATAGGGTATAACACTAGATAGATAGATAGATAGATAGATATGTGATAATTAGATGTATAGATAGATAATAGATAGATAGATCTATGGATAGACAGATAGATATAAAGATATAAAGATAATAGATAGTGAAAGATATAGGTAGCTATAGAGATAGATAGACCTAGATAGATATAGATAGATAAATAGATAGATAGGGGATAAATAGATATATGGATAGATAGATAGAAAGATAGATAGATAGATATAAAGATAATAGATAGTGATAGCTATAGATAGGTATATAGATAGATAGATAGGGGATAAATAGATAGATCTATGGATAGATGATATATAGATGGATAGATATAAAGATAATAGATAGAGATAGATATAGATAGGTATAGAGATAGATGGATATAGACTATTTATATCTATCTATATCTACCTCTATATCTATCTATCTATATCGATCTCTATATCTAAGATAGAGACAGATAGATATAGAGATAGAGATATAGATATACAGATAGAAATAGATAGATATAGAGATATATAGATATAGAGACAGATAGATATAGAGATAGATATAGATAGATATAGAGATATATAAAAAACAAACCACAATACTCACCTCTCCTCCTGCTCCCACGCTGATGACGGCTTCAGTGTCAGCAGCTGACCCGTCTGCCAGACACACAGCGGGTGCGCGATGAAGTGACGTCATCGCGCATCGGCTGTGAGTCAGGAGCAGAGGGGACTGATGGGAGAGAGATGCTCTCTATTCCACTGCAATTGAGCGCGGCGCCGGCTGCCTAGGTTGGGGAGCGGGGCCCCGGGGTGAGTGAAGGCCGAGAGTGAATGAATATTCATTTCTCTTTAGTAGTGGGGACAGTGGCTCCTGCCTCCTGACACCCGCTGCTGCTCCGCTGGCAGGGCCCCCATAGCAGCTGTGTGGCACTGGCTGGGGGCCCCTGGAGCAGTGGGGGCCCTAGGCAACTGCTGTCCCTGTATACCAGTAGAGGTGCCAGGGCCCACCAGATGCCAGGGCCCACCGGAGAATCAGTCCGACGCTACCTGTCTGTATATATAATGTCAGTGTACAAGTAATAGAATGATCACTGGAGACATACACAGGAGTTCTGTATATAGTGTATAGTGTACAGGTAATACAGTGACTCACCAGTAACATTATACACAGGAGCTCTGCATATAGTCAGCGTACAGGTAATACAAGGATCACCAGTGACATTATACACAGGAGCTCTGTATATACTATATAATGTAAGTGTCCAGGTAAATCACTGACTTACCAGTGACCTCTGTATTTGTAGCGATTCATCTTCGCTTTTCTTCCTCTTCCAGCCAGGACACGTTTGCTGCAGAAAATAACACACTATACTTGATCACTTCTAGACCACATTCCCCACTTTCCCCCCCGACTTCTACACTTTATGTGTAAAGGTCAGCCAGGGCAGTAGTCGTGGCTGAGTATTTCGGGTTCGGGCATTGTATACCCTGACCTCCCTCTACAGGAAAACGGTACCTCTTCTCTTGCGTGGTACGGTGAATACTCACCGTGCCGTCAGCGTCCCCTTTGCTACGCCGACTTGATGCTGATCCTTGATCCCAATGAATAGAGACACAGTCCAGGGCAACTCTTAACTGAGCAAATTTATTTTCTTCAGGACACAGCACATCCACATAGTTTCCAGCATTTTCATCACAGTAAAGACAGCACATTGCTTCATCTTTCCCTTCACTGTTCCTTGCAGTGTTTCCGTTTGACGAAGCGTCTCAGATGGCTCCTCAGTGTCCTCCCTGTATAGCGTCACCACGGTGAAGCGCTCTCCAGCATGTTTCGCCCTGGACATCAGAGATTCAGCCCACGTAGCTTTCCACCACATTCTGGAGTGACCTGCCCGTACCCTTTTACGGTAACCTTCAATCTTCCTCTGTTTACTTACACTCTTTTCCACTTTATTGCTGATTCTGCAGTACCGTGTTCTTCTCTAGATGGCTGGGCATCAGCTTTAACATCACGGGGTAGTTAGGCAGCTCAGGCATATAGCCCACCCGAGCACAAAGGGGTCAGGCCTCTGACTGCCTGAAACTGGAAGACCATCCTGGCTTATTCTCCAGCTATCCCCTCCTACAGTTAACTCCTATATGTCCTACAGCTACATCTACTGTGCAATGAGCTCAGTGCCCCATCTAGTGACCATAGCCCAGACTGCACTGTCCCTACCAAGTACAAGGTGCAGAAACATAGCTTATGCTATATAAATAATACAGCAACATGAAATATACGATAATGCGCAACAATGGTATAACATATATATAAATATATATACAAGTACAACAGCAACATGGGGGTTTAAAGGGGTAAGACTCTCAACCCCTTACACATGTCTACATATTGATATTAGTCATGTATTATACTACAGCACAGGCACCATTTTGATGAATGCAAACCTTTTTTTTGTAACCCCACAAACACCCGGAGCACCAGAATCTCAATAACTGAAATTTACAAATACAGATTACACAACAACCACAAGATGCATTTCATCACCCAGGTCACCTCATTTTAATCAGTATAACAGCGTAGACCTGACACTGTCTGTACTTTACTGTTCACAATCCTGCTGACAGGATCCCTTTAAATCTAAATTTTAATAAGTTTGTTCTTTTCTGCGCTAAACTTCCCCCAAACCCTGAGGACGGCGAGTATACCTTGGTTGTGTTTTGCTGTATGTGTATACAAAAGTAAAAGAAGAGCACCTATCAGGGGCTCAGAAAAGCTGGGTGGCATGTGTGCTAGTGTGTGACCCAGCGCAGGTGTCTCACTGGCCTATCAAAACAGTGACCGATAGCAGCAAACAGTGTGATGTGGATGTGAGAACTGTCTGCGGGGTGCGCTTAGGTGAGTGGACAAAAGAATATGGGAGGTTCACCTTTATAGTAACATCCCAGGGCAGGTGTGTCGTGAGCAAGTGGTGTTCAAGAAATATTGGTGGCAGTGGTTGTGACTTATCCTGACACACAATGTACAGGGAAATGGGAAAATTGTGAAAAAAAACGCAATTCTGACCTTAATTATGTTTACGGCGTACATTATGTGGTAAAAATGACCATGTAATATGATTCTCCTCATCAGTATGATTACAGAGATACTAAACGTGCCCAGATTTTTAAATTATTTTAGTGGTAGAAAAAAAATCAAGACTTTGAAATAAAAAATATGTTGGAGTTTGTGTTGCCATTTTCCGAGACCCGTAGTTTTACTTTTTCGTTCAATAGAGCTATGAGAGGGATTATTTTTTCATAAGGCGAGACGTTATTATGGATATTACTTTGGGATACATATGACATTTTAGTTGCTTGTTACGTATTTTAAGTGGTATTGCAGCGACCAAAAAATACCGCAATGTTGGCGTTTTTAAATTTTTTGTGTTTACCAATTGGGTTAATTATTTTTATATTTTGATAGCTCGGACTTTGCTGGATGTGGCGATATCACTTGACATTTTTTTTTATGTTCATTTTCAATGGAGGAAAATTGAACTTTTATGAGTTTTTTTTCAGATTTGTTTAAATCTTTTTTTGTTGTTTTACTTTTCTTTTCACTTCATTTATCGCTCCCTAAGGCCCCTTTCACACTTCAGTTTTTTGCAATCAGTCACAATCCGTCAAGTTTTGACAAAAACGGATCCTCAATTTTTTTTGGAGGATCCGTTTTTTCCCCATTGACTTGCATTAATGGCGGATTGTGACGGATGGCTGTCCGTTTCATCCGTTTTTTTTTTGAGGATCCGCCAAAAGTTGCTGTCCGTCACCATCCTCAAAGATTTCAAAACGGAGCTTGCAACAAAACTCTCTCTCTCTCTCTCTCCTTCCCGACCAGCATTTCCTTTAAATTTCCTCATTTTCAGGATCCTGTGCCATCCGTTCACATCAGTTCAGAACGGATCCGCTTGTCTGCCTTTTTGGCGGATTTGAACTGATGCAAAAAACTGAAGTGTGAAAGAGGCCTAAGCTGTACTACATACAGGGGCTAATGGTGCAGCAGAAGTGTGAACTTTTTGATGCTTTTGTTTAATATTTTCCACTATATTATATGGAGAGCATAAAAAACGCATGCAAAATTCCAATGAAGTCTCCAATTGTGGAACTGAAGCATTCCTCTACTAAAAAAAATGCATTCGAAAAAACTGCCACAAAAAAATACAATAAAAAGTTTTGATTGCTTTAGTGCGAATACCTATGGAAACAATGCAGCACTTCTGCACGTGTGAACATGGCCCAGGAGAGACTCTGGACAATTTGTATGTTCTACACCAGGTTCACACTTGGGGTTATTTATTTTTTTATCACTACTTAGAATTACAGACAAATTAAAAAAAGTGATCTGAGCCAATTATATGGAAAAAATACAATATTATTTAACATTTATTCTGAAGCTATATGAAATAATTCCGACTACAGCAATGGTCTGTGCCCATCACGGGTGATCCGTGTTACCGGGAAGAGAGGAGGAGACATTCCTAGAAGAAGCTGACAATAGATACATCACATTATCTCACATATGAGGATACAGAATTATACAGGTTTGAAAATATCAAATAGAAAGATTTGCCTGTAAACAGGTAAAAAAGCAAAAACAGTAAATAAAGCAATGACTTGCGCTATTGTACCGGTAAGTTTTTATACATCTCATCCCAATCCAGCTAACCCCTATCCGTACAGTGGCAGCTGGTATTGGATGGTCTGCCATGGGTAACATAACTAGTTCTCCTATATTAGACCCATTGCCATGTTCGTC
The DNA here is from genome assembly GCF_039654945.1 of Dendrobates tinctorius. Classification (NCBI taxonomy): domain Eukaryota; kingdom Metazoa; phylum Chordata; class Amphibia; order Anura; family Dendrobatidae; genus Dendrobates; species Dendrobates tinctorius. The sequence continues at coordinate 194,232 of NW_027361791.1, read as the reverse complement.
TTTATGACATCACAGAAGCGTTGTCCACGAGTCATGGAATGTTCCGCAAGAACGGTCAGTGCGAGGCAAGCAGAGATAGAGAGGAGAGCTGAACACTAACCCAGAGCGACTTGTAAATCACTTTTTACTTGTTTTGTTTATTTTTTTTACTTTTATTTCTTTTTTTTGGGAGTGTTTTCTACCATCCGCACACACTTTTGTGTGTGTGGAGGGGAAGGCAGCCTAATGGCTGCACCCGTAGCTGGAGGAAAGTTCCAACCACGGAGACGTCTCCCACATGCCAGGACATCCCTATACAGTCAGAGGCCTGAACACCACCAAAGGCCAACTGGCTTCACGGGGTATGTGATGGCAGTGCTTTATTATATCGTGTCAATTATTAAATGCCTGTTCAAAACACCAGAAAAGGCAAAGGACCGATATTCCAGACTGAAAAGTCCACCACCATATCCTACAATGCCCGAAATAGGCCGATTCGTACAACCTGCAGCAAACATCAGCGCAGAGCCAGAGGGTATGAAGGAACGCCTGATACTCACCAGAACAGTAGATGAGGAAGAGACAACAGCCACATTGCCCAGGAGCCCATCCCCATGCACCTGGATGGAGCTAACTCCCTCTCAAGCACGTATACTCCTCAGTATGCCTTACGACCATCAACCGCGTATTAAGGTGACTGCTAAACAAGGCTACAATCCTACACCACACCTGCCAGTCAGCTATACCACTGGAAAGATCATGCAAGTAATGCTGATGAGCCCACAGGATGTACAACGTGCCTACAAGAGAGATTTGGGTTTCCTTCCAAGTCCTAGGAAGATCATTCTCCCGAGAAGAGAATTCCGCGGCACTTTGATTTAGCCGGCGGAAAATGTAGTGGCGAGTTGCTTGCAGCAAGCACATACCATCTTCTGCACAGCTGCTTCTTAGACAGATTTTCCGGTTTTGACTATGGCTTGATCAATGGATCATGTTTCTATACTGCCGCCTGCCCTGACCTCTGCTTGTTTAAAGTTATGCATCTACACTGCCGCCTGCCCTGACCTTTGCTTGCTCAATGGATTATGTTTTTGAACTGCCGCCTGCCTGACCTCTGCTTGCTCAATGGATTGTTTCTGCACTGCCGCCTGCCTTCACCTCTGCTTGCTCAATGGATTATGTTTTTGAACTGCCGCCTACCCTGACCTCTGCTTGCTCAATGGATTATGTTTCTGCACTGCCGCCTGCCTTGACCTCTGCTTGCTCAGTGGATTATGTTTTTGAACTGCCGCCTGCCCTGACCTCTGCTTGCTCAATGGATTATGTTTTTGAACTGCCGCCTGCCCTGACCTCTGCTTGCTCAATGGATTATGTTTTTGAACTGACGCCTGCCCTGACCTCTGCTTGCTCAATGGATTATGTTTCTGCACTGCCGCCTGCCTGACCTCTGCTTGCTCAATGGATTATGTTTTTGAACTGCCGCCTGCCCTGACCTCAGCTTGCTCAATGGATTATGTTTCTGCACTGCCGCCTGCCCTGACCTCAGCTTGCTCAATGGATTATGCTTCTGCACTGCCGCCTGCCCTGACCTCTGCTTGTTTCCGGTTATTAATCTGTGATACTAATAAAAATGTATATTATTCTGCACTATATGGACTGTGGGTCGTTTTTTTTCTTTGGTTTTATGGTTGTTTCCGGTTATGTTTTTGCACTGCTGCCTGCCCTGACCTCTGCTTGTTTCCGGTTATGTTTCTGCACTGCTGCCTGCCCTGACCTTTGCTTGTTTCTGACTACTCATTTGCCTGCTGATTTTGTACTTCTTCCTCAATGCCTGCACTTTTAAGACCCCAGTAGAGCTAATTTATATAAATCCTGCATCCTAACAATGAAGCCGGGTTATAGGGCTTCTGATCACAATGGTAGGATGATGCCTCAATGTGAAGAAGGGTAGCACCAGTTCTTCACCTAACAGTATGGAATGCTTATCTAAAAAAATGAAAAAGGAACAGTACAGTATAGACAAAGGTCCCATAAACTCAACAAGAACAAACCATTAAGAATTTAAGCATAAACATGTGAGACAACAAACCAAGTGGCTCAGAATACCACATCCGACCCAACCAGCAGTTTTGTTGAAGGTATTTTCCTCTGATCTTTCGTTAAGAGGGTACAACATCTCAAATACATTAGACTGGTGTGGGTCTCCAACCATTTAGGAACCCTCAAATCAATAGTACAGGGGTCTTGAATCAGTCACAAAATTGCTTCAGGAAGAATTGGGTGGAGCACTGGTTTCATATGTACCCTGCCGCTCATGTCAAGGTCTATGAAAATAACCAAACACAAGGCTGAGTACTCAGATCTTATAGGAACCTCCCCAATAGTGAATGGCCATCTGTACATTCATAGTTCCCCAGGTCTGTAGACAGATGCGGGTTTCACGTCCGGGACCTCTGCCTATCAGACATTTATAGAATATTTTATGGATAACACATAAATGTATGGGAAAACTCCTCTTGTAAATAGTGCGCCTCAAGTTTCTTCTGCTGTTTGCAGTGGAATGTAGTCATCATAGCTAATATGAGGGAAGGATTCCTGAGAGGGGGTATACATCTACTATATCCATATTCTGTGGATATCTACCCTAATAAAGCTTATGGACGGTGAGTGCAGTGATGAGACCGACCCTTTATCAACATGTTCTGTCCCACAAACTAATGTAGTACACTGCACTGACCGCCGATAGACTTTATTCTCCAAAGACAATTTAAGTTTGTTATATGTATTAAAATACTTTTTTTCCCAGAATTATCTAAGAATTATCGACAAGGAAAATGGACTCAAGATAAAGCTTAGAAACATATATTTCTTTACAGCTCCTGATATAGGTATTGCGGTCTTTAAAAACAGTAGTCCCCAACTTCTGCCTCCTCAGCAAGTTATCCCCTAGCCATTGGTAGATCATAACTTGCTGATTACGGGTGTTTCACTGCCAGGACCCCCACCAATCCTAAGAACAGGGTGTCTGGAACAAGCGGCTGTTAAGAATGCGCAACAACACTTCTTTCATTATGGGACAATGATGGGGCTGATATGCTGATGATGGACTATGATGGGGCTGATGTGCTGATGATGGACTATGATGGGGCTGATGTGCTGATGATGGACTATGATGGGGTTGATGTGCTGATGATGGACTATGATGGGGCTGATGTGCTGATGATGAACTATGATTGGGATGATGAAGTCTGCAATAACAGAGCATAGCAGTACAACCCCTTAGCCTGGAGTGCCCTAACAAATAGCTGGGGAGGGTCCGAGCTCACAGTCAGACCTTAGAAGAAGAGTTAATAGTTTTGTTTCTTCTGTCTTAAAGGACAAAAAAGGCTTACAGTATATACTCGCGTATAAGTCGAGATTTTCAGCCCATTTTTTGGGGCTGAAAGTCCCCCTCTCGGCTTATACGCGAGTCATATACCGGGGGTCGGCCAGGGAGGGGGAGCGGGGGGGGGTGTCGGAGATCATACTCACCTCTCCTGGCATGTTTCTGCAGCCCCCCGTGCTTATTCCATCTTCTCGGCGCTGTTCTTCCTGCTTTCAGCGGTCACGTGGTACGCTCATTACCCTCATTAATATGCACATATGTAATGAGCGGCACCACGTGACCGCAGAAAGCAGGAAGAACAGCACTGAGAAGATGGAACAAGCACGGGGGGCTGCAGAGACATGCCAGGAGAGGTGAGTATAACGGGGGGAGCCATATTCACCTGTGCCCCATTCCACCGCTGCGCATCGCTCTGCTGTCTTGCTTCCTCTGGCAGTGACGTTAAGGTCAGAGGGTGCCATGACGTAGTTAGCAGGCGCCCTCTGCCTGAACAGTCACTGCAGAGCCAGCAACGCTGAGGAGCAGCAGCTGCAGCAGTGACAAGGTGAGTATATAGTTTTTTTTTTCATTTTTTTAATTGAGGCTGCGGCAGCAGCATTGTAAGGGGCCACTAATCACTGTGCAGCAATACAAGGGGCCACTCATCACTGTGCAGCATTATAAGGGGCCACTCATCACTGTGCAGCATTATAAGGGGCCACTCATCACTGTGCAGCATTATAAGGGGCCACTCATCACTGTGCAGCATTATAAGGGGCCACTCATCACCTTGCAGCATTATAAGGGGCCACTCATCACCGTGCAGCATAATAAGGGGCCACTAATCACCGTGCAGCATAATAAGGAGCCACTAATCACTGCAGCATTTCAAGGGGCCACTAATCACTGTGCAGCATTATAAGGGGCCACTCATCACTGTGCAGCATTACAAGGGGCCACTCATCACTGTGCAGCATTACAAGGGGCCACTAATAACTGTGCAGCATTACAAGGGGCCACTAATCACTGTGCAGCATTACAAGGGGCCACTAATCACTGTGCAGCATTACAAGGGGCCACTAATCACTGTGCAGCATTATATGGTGCCAGTAATCACTGTGCAGCATTATATAGGGCCAGTAATCACTGTGCAGCATTATATGGGGCCACTCATCACTGTGCTGCATTATAAGAGGCCACTCATCACTGTGCAGCATTATAAGGGGGCCTCTCATCACTGTGCAGCATTATACGGGGCCACTAATCACTGTGCAGCATTACAAAGGGCCACTAATCACCGTGCAGCATAAGGGGCCACTAATCACTGCATTTCAAGGGGCCACTAATCACTGTGCAGCATTATAAGTGGCCACTAATCACCGTGCAGCATTGTAAGGAGCCACTAATCAATGTGCAGCATTATAAGGGGCCACTAATCACTGTGCAGCATTATAAGGGGCCACTAATCACTGTGCAGCATTATAAGGGGCCACTAATCACTGTGCAGCATTATAAGGGGCCACTAATCATTGTGCAGCATTATAAGGGTCCACTCTCCATGCAGCATTATAAGGGGCCACCAATCACTGTGCAGCATTATATGGGGCATATGTTATTATGGACCATGTTATAGGGCTACCATTATTCACTGTGCAGCATTATTAGGCATATTTTTGTATGGAGCATCTTATGGAACCCATCATGAACTTTATGGAGCATTATATGGGGCCATCATGAACTTTATGGAGCATCTTATGGGGCCCATTTTATTTTTGAAATTTACCAGTAGCTTCGGCATTTTCCACCCTAGGTTTATAGGCGAGTCAATAAGTTTTCCCAGTTTTTTGTGACAAAATTAGGGTGGTCGGCTTATACATGGGTCGGCTTATACACGAGTATATACCGACTTCTAAAGAAAATTGCCCCCAAGTTATTTTGAGCGACCCCGCCTGCTGTACCATCCTTGTGATTTACGAGAACGTTTCTCACTTCCTGCTAGGACAGCGGAAACCCAAGGAGTAAAGAGAGAAGGTCCTTATGGCTGCATGGAGTAATGCTGGAAATCTCTAAGTCTGCGGGGACAACAGAGACTTTAGAAGAAGGCAAACCAAGGTTTAGTGCTAGCACTAGTGTGAGAGAAGGTTTATACTACAGGACAGAAGTGCTGTAACAGGAAAGAACCTAACAAATAAAAAAGATTGTAGACAAACCAGATTTTGCTATCTATTCATGTCATTGCCTTCCATATTACAGAGAAATTTCCCTAAATCCGGTATCTGATAATCCACAATGATGTATATTCAGGGTCGAACTGGGGTGTCTGGGGCCCACCAGGGGAATGGACTCTAGGGCCCCATCCTACAGCTATATGCTAATATCTGTCAGTCGTTATCCCCATTATAGTGGAGCATCGGCTGTAAAACACAGGCGGCTCCTGTACATCTACTGTGCATCCCCATAACTGGGATGTATAATTACGGTAGTTTACATTAATGTGGTTCTTTGGTTAAAACAATTTATCACCGATCCATGGGCTCTATAGGATAGCTGATCGCATACGTCCGACCATTAGAAACTGCACCGACCGGAAGAATGAGAAAGTTTTATCGTTGATAGGACACTTATCCCCATTTTAAAATGGAGCAGCAGGTTAGATATCTGACCGAAGCTTCATTCATTCTCTTTGGAGCTTCTATAAAAATACAAGTGCAGCCACTGAGGGAATGAATGGATCAGTGGTCAAGTCGGACATGCCACTCCAGTCTAATGGGGATAAAAAGTTCCACATTTTGCTGAATGGGTCCAAGTAGTTAGACCCCCCCAATCAATACGTTATCACTTGTCCTGTGAATAGGAGATTACGTTTTTCCACAGGAAACCCCTGTAAGTGCATCTCTGCCGCTGTTTACAAAGTATTTAATCTCTAATGGAAATAAAGAATATTCTCCTAATTAATATCAGAGAAGACTAATGACCGTCAAACACAACACAATCCACTGTACCAAGACCAATAATACCACATACAGGGGAGAAATACCACCACACCATGACCAGACCACATAGTACCCGCATCATATCACATAAAAGGCACAAATACAACCACACCATGACCAGACCACATATTACCACCACATAGTGACCGAATAATATGACATATTACCAGCATATAGGGACCAAATAATAATTCATACACGGAGAAATACTTCCACACTGTGAACAGTCCACAAATTACCACCACTTATTGATGGAATACTACAGTACTGATTATGAATACAAACCACAATAATAACAACACTGTTATTACCACCAGTGACATTATACACAGTACCTCTGTATATAGTGTCAGTGTACAGGTAATATAGTGATTACCAGTGACATTATACACAGGAGCTCAGTGATCACTGGCAACATTATTGTCAAGGTTTGCTCAGCTTGTGGGATTAGGTAGTTCAGAGGTTAATGTGGATGGCCTCACTCTGAGATTCTGGGAGGCTTTTTAAAGCCTCATTGTGGGCTCATTCCTCATCGTTTATACTCAGACCCTTGGCCGAGTGTGTGTGACCCTGGTGTGCTTTGTGACTGTAATACTTTATGCTTGTTTGGTTTTGATCTGGTTCTGTCCCTGTTACGAGTTCTGCCTGTCCCTCTTGTACTGCGTTGCTATCTCTGTGTATGACTCATTGCCTATGACCTGACTATTCTCTGATTGCCCCTCTTGTACTGTGCAGCTATCTCCATGTATGACTCATTGCTTACGTTCTGACTACTCTCTGCTCGCCCCTCTGGTATCGCGCCGCCCTCTCCATGTATGACCGCCCGTTTGTCTGACCTGAGTTCCCCTCGCCTCTACTCCAGGATTCCTGTAGTAGAGTCCTACAATCATCTTCAGAAGTGGGACACTAAGCCCCGCCCCCTGTGGTCACATGATCGTAGGTCCTTGTACTTCTTACTACCTTCAGCATCGCAGGTCCCGTCTGCCTCAACTTTCCCTGCAGTATCGGACCCCGGGCCCTCCCGCAGTAGGGGTGAGTCACGCTGCTCAGCCATGGCAGTTCGCCGACGCTGACAGGATCCTGATATTTATACACAGAAGATCTGCATACAGTGTCAGTGTAATACAGTGACCACCAGTGAAATTATACACAGGAGCTTTTGGAAGTGCATTGAGCAGCAGGGTGGTTTGCTGGTGAAGGGAAAAAAAATCTCTTTAAATCTTCTGCCTGAGCGAGTGTAAGCGAGCTGAGTGTGACCTGAGCGTCAGTGCGAACGGTGGTAAGTGTGTGACTTGTGATTCAGTGACTTTGGATTCAGGGAGTTTGCAAAGGAGGTATTACTGAATTGCTGTTATATTTTATTAATACTTTTTATTTATTTTTACTTAGCTTTTCTGTCTGGTGCAATCCCCATTAGGAATGTGCTCCACTATTGCCAATGCCATCCAGTGTACGTCTTGCCGCATGTACGCAATCCTTGACCAGCCAGTCGAGGGTGCATACTGCTGTGCGAGATGTGAGCACATTGTGCATTTGGAAGCCCAGATACTGGATTTAAATGTGCAGCTGGCAACACTGAGATCAATAGACAATATGGAAAGGAGACTTCTACTCACTGAGCAGACGCTCAATGAGATAGATGAGGGGGGGATGCTAGGTTGGAGCTGCAGGACAGTGAAGCAGTAAGATGGGTGACAGTTAGAAGGTGGGGTAGACAGAAGAGTGCCAGGGAGGCTAGTCCTGATCTGGCACAACCCAATAAGTTTGCCAAGTTGGCAGATGAGGGGAGTGTCAGTGCAGGGGTAGCACTGCTGCAGCAAGGCATGTCCTCTGAAAGCCAGAGGAGTATATGCTCCAGTAAGGGGAGAAATAGGAGAGCAGGGCAGGCCAGACAGGTGCTGGTAGTGGGGGACTCAATTATTAGGGGAACAGATAGGGCAATCTGTCACAAAGAAAGGGATCGTCGAACGGTGTGCTGCCTATCTGGCGCGCAAGTCTGACACATCGCTGACCGGGTTGACAGATTAGGCTGGTTTCACATTAGCGCTTTTGTGCGCAGCGCATCGGGCGCACCAGTGCGCATGCGCACTGCGCACCTATATTTTACATGATGTGCGCATGGTCTTGCGCATATTTGCGCTTTCGTGCGCATGCGTTTTTTTGTCTTTTGCGCCAGGCGCGTCAGACGCAACATGTTGCATTTTTGGTTCCGCCCTGTCTCGTTAAAACAACGCATGCGCACGGAATGCGCACGGAATGTGCAGAAACACCACATTGGAGCCTATGGGAGCGCAATACTTGCGCATGGTCTTGCGTTTTTATGCGCATGCGTTTTTTACATAAACATGACTGAAATTTGGTCTAGACAGTAAAAAAAAAAAATTGAACCAAGGTGATAAAATGGTGTGGGCACTGGGATTCCACAATACTTTAAGGATTGCTCACTAGTGGACACACAGCACAAGCTGCACCAATGTAAGTATGAAAAACCTAATGTCTGGCTGAAATTTCAATACATTTCTATGTACTTATGTCTCTTTTTTTTTTTATTGCAGCATGTCTTCATCTGGTGAAGAATATGTCCCCGGGACAGGGCAAGAGGCAGAAGAAGTGAGTACTATGCTTCCGTATGGATTTGAAAAAATAAACACATGTGATTAATTTTTTTGGTTTAATTTTCAGAGCTCATCCTCCATCACGCCACCACCACCGGAGGAACGGCAGGAGCAGCAAGGCCAAGTGCGGGCGGGTAGACGTGATGTAAGTACAGACGGACTGGTTTTTTTTTTTTTTTACTTATTTTCTAGTCTGGTTTTTTTTTTTTTTTTTTTTTTTGGTATTTTTTAGTTTTTTTTTTTTAAATTTTCATGGTTGTTTTTTTCGATGTTTGTTGTTTTTTTTCCATTTATTTCCATTTAAAACAAATAATTTTTTCATGGATTGTTTATCAATATCTAGGGCTCAAAGTGTGTGTGTGTGTTTGTGTGTATGTTTGTTTGTTTGGGTATATGGGCACGGGACTATGGGATGGAGGATATATATGATGGGTATATGGGCATGGGATAGAGGATATGTATGATGGTATATGGGCACGGGACTATGGGATGGCGAACATGTATCATGTGTATATGGGCACAGGCATATGAGATGGCGAATATGTATGATGGGTATATGGGCACAGGACTATGGGATGGAGGATATGTATGATGGAATATGGGCACGGGACTATGGGATGGAGGATATATATGATGGGTATATGGGCATGGGATGGAGGATATGTATGATGGTATATGGGCACGGGACTATGGGATGGCGAACATGTATCATGTGTATATGGGCACAGGCATATGAGATGGCGAATATGTATGATGGGTATATGGGCACAGGACTATGGGATGGAGGATATGTATGATGGAATATGGGCACGGGACTATGGGATGGAGGATAATTTTAAATTTATATAACTAACCACAGTTAGTTACTATGCCCGGGCAGCGCTGGGCTCTTCAGCTAGTTATCGATATTTTTTTTTTTAAATTCTTTCAAAGATTAATGTTTGTCTTTCTTTTCTAGGCTCCACAGCGGGAGGAGGACCTCGCCCTGGACAACGACGAGCTCATCCGTCTAGTCCAGGAGCGAGTCCCGTTGTGGGACACCCGTCACCAACTGCACTCGGACAACGTGGTGATCCGGCGGCTCTGGAACGAGGTGGCCGCATCGCTGATGGATGGCTGGGACAACGCCTCTCCCCGGGTCCGCAAGGATTTTCGTAAGTATTTAAATGCAGTGTGATGCAGCAGTGATCTTGGCCGGGATCACCCAACTGTGTGTGATGCTATTAACTCCATGGAGTTTCTATCATCACACACAGTTGGATGATCACAGCCTCCAGTGCATAGTCTTACTTTTTTTCTTTTTTTTTTTTTTTTCATCACAGTGAACAAAGTCAGAACCCGTTGGCGCTCGATGAAGGACCGCTTCAACAGGGATATCCGTCAGGAGAATAAGGTTCGCAGTGGTGCTGCGGCAAGGACCGGCACGAAGTACCGATACCATCGTGCCTTGGCATTTTTAAGACCGGTCCTTGCCTCCCGAACGTAAGTATTTTCTAGTTGTATTGTGTTTTATTCTGTGCTTTTCTATTCCACAGGAGTTGGCGATTGTTAATTTATGGTAGTAATTTCTTTCTTTTCTTTTCACAGCACCTGGAGCAGCACCCTGCAACCTGGTCCCGAAGCGGTCCTTCATCAAGCTGCCCCGGACCCCTCCCAGCCATCCATCAGCGAGGAAGCACCTTGCAGGTCTGCACCACAGTCATCTGGAGACCAGGAAGCTGGTCGCTCAGGTGTTCCCCTGTCCCAGGTCTCTGCCACTGGTTTTGCGGGCACTTCCCGCCAGCAGCGGCAGAGGACCTTGGACAGGCCTCTCATGCCCGAGTTCGTTGAATTGAGCTCGGTCTTTCAGAGTAGCCTCAAGGCACTCTCCGATACACTTGAGAGTGGTTTCCTCCTTTTGGACCAATGCTACAAGTCTATCGAGGGTCGCCTTGAGCGCCTGGAAGTCGACCTCGCCAGACCAGCGCATCATTTTTATACCCAAATAGCTCGGGACACGGCGGAACACCTTACCCCTGACCTCCAGTTGACTGTCATGCAGGCCTGCAACAATGCTTTTATGCAGGCTATGCAGCAGAGTAGGATTATGCAGCAGTCAGTGGTGGCATTTCCACCGGTGCCACCACTGACTCGTTTTACAGCATTACCTACTTCTGCTGCATATCACTGCACAGCCACCACACTTCCAAGCCTCGCCGGACACCAATATACCGCCCCAAGTCCGAGTGCAGCTGGACACTTACCCGCCAACACCATGCCAAGCGCTGCTCCTGCCTGGCCCACCACTGCTGCCGCCACCACCACTGGATGGCCCGTCGTCACCACCCCTGCCTTGAGCGCCGCAACCACCACCACCAGCGGGAGGACCACCCCGGTATGGACCGCCACAGCCACCACGCCTGCATGGACCGCCACCACCACCACCACCACCACCACCTCGGAGCAGCATCAGCTGGGGGACCCGCATTCAATATTTACGGCCCCTGCCAGGACATCCACCACCTCCAGCATGCCACAGCTGGAACAATATCCTGGCAGGCGGTCAACAAGTGCCAGGCGGTCCCCCAGCTCCAGCCAGTCCCCAGCCTCCAGGCGTTCCAGAGGCTCAAGGCAGTCCAGAGGCTCAAGGCGGTCCAGAGGCTCAAGGCGGTCCCCGGGGTCTAGCCAGTCCTCAGGCTCAAGCGAGGACAGCAGGAAGACGACGGGCCACCGTCCTAAAAAAACAAAGAGGAGGACTCTTACCCTCCCTCCTCCCTCACCTCCCACTTCACAACTTTCCTT